>NC_059109.1:22637209-22966851 GCF_020740685.1 Jaculus jaculus | reverse complement strand
ACTTGTTCTAAGGCTTCTGCACATAACAAAATCAAGTCCCTTATAGAAAAAGGAGTTTAATGTACATGTCACCTTATACTAAATCACCTCTACATTACTTAGTATACTTAATGAAGTATAATGCTATGTAAATAGTTGTTATACTGTTTTTAAGGAATAATGCCAACCAAGCTTTGCCTTGAGGGTTTCATGTCACATATCTCCAGTACAGGTACAAACAAGAATATAATCACAGTATATACCAGCCTGTAGGGAGTCAGAAAAAAATGAAATCAAACTGTCAGGTCTAGCCTCCCACCATGCTGCTTTGAAAAGGACATTATAAGCCAAACTCAACTTTCTCAAGCAGATGTTTTTGCATGACCATATTCTACAACTCTGTTCTCCTGACCCCCAACCTAGCATACAAGGGCACATTAGTGTACTTACTATGCACTTTTAGTAAGTAGTACACAAGTGTCTATTGAAGGGATGAGTCTTTGTATCCTATCAGCCTTAAAAATAAGAGTCTAAATGCTAAGCACTCATGGATGGTTCAAGTTCATGGATACACAGCTGACCAGTGTCTGCATCCTTGATTCCTGAGCTTCTAGAAGTGGCATTCTGTTCACTGAAGTAGACCTCTCTTGGCAGGTACACATGTACAAAACACACCACACCACACACACACACACACACACACACACACACACACACACGTGTATAACCAGTCACAAAGCAGAGGCCAATCTCTGCTGTCATGCTTAACGTGAAGTTTTCTCCTGATAAAGCCAGGTACCCAGAACAGCATGACTTTGACATTCCCAAGGAACAATGCACAAGCAACAAGAGCAGACTTGAAACACGCACAATCAATACTTGGGCATCCATCCATACTGCAGAGTCAAGCTCTAACACAGAACTGCAGTGGAATTTTTGAAAATCTTACATTTTACCGCACTTACATTAATTTGGGGACCTACAGCAGAGGCATAGATGAGGGACAAGGCAGAGAGAAAGGAAGATCAAGGTGACTGCCTTCCAAGAGAGGCTCAGTCTACTTACTCACCCATGAAGCTGTGCGAGAAGAGAGTGCAGAGATAGCATGCTGACCCAGAAGCCCAGCTCCTGCTGAGCTGGATGCCACTCTGAAGGGTGGAAGCAGGATGAGGAGCAGAAGTGCCTGCAACTGTAGTCCCTCTGACGTATGTCCAGTCAGGTCAGGGGCCTCTGGGAGGCGAGGCCTGGAGGAGTACAGATGTAGCCTTGTTGTCTGAAATGGTTCTCCTGTTTCCACATGGATCCAGAGGAAAAACACAGATTAAAGGGTCACTGTCAATCTCTCTGAGGCACTCAGAAAGAAGGTGCAGATCAAAGCTTGGGAGGTAGACACCTAGAGTGAACTCTACCACACATGTTATTAGGAACCCTTAGTGCCTCATCATGTATCTCAGATGCATTTCTTATTTTTTTTTCTTTATCTTTTTGTTTTCCCAAACCTTGCTTTTTAAAACTTGTTTAACTCCAAATTCATATATACATCAAAATTTGTCATTGTTTCCCTGATAGAAGTTGATTTTCACATTTTTCTACTTATAATAAAAATGTTAGCAGTAATTATGTGTCAGTCTTTAAACATGAGTGATAGTTAATTTTTTAGTTCCTTTAAAAATATTTTTAAGAGGCGGGAGAGTTGGCTCAGCAGTTAAGGCACTTGTCTGCAAAGCCCAAGGACTGAGGTTTGATTCCCTAGTACCTATGTAAAGCCAGATGCACAAAGGGGTACATGTGTCTGGAGTTTGTTTGCAATGCCTAGAGGCTCTGCTGTGCCCATTCCCTCTTTGTCTGTCTCTCTTCTCTCTCTTTTTCTCTGTTTGCAAATAAATGAATAAAATATTTAAAAAAGAAAGAAAACATTTTTAAAGAAGATTATGCTCTTATATCCCCCTTATTTCTGCCTCCACTCCACTGAGGGCCTGGCTTAGTGGAGTTATTGGTATTCACTCTGGGGTCATGAAGGCCTCAGTCAGTCTCTGTGGGAGTGACTGTACCTTGGGATATTCCTATCCACTCTGGGTTCCTAACAATCTTTCCACCCCTTTTCCTGAAATGTTCCCTGAGCTTTGGCAGGTGTGTGAGCAGTGTGATTTAGTGTTGTACTCTCTGCTGCCTCCTATGCTTTTACCAGTTTTCAGTGACCACAGTGTCTGTTGTCATCTCCCTGGAGCTGGCTGTCAGGCTAGCAGTGGGAGCAGAACTCATGACTCTGTTTCCTCTGCAACATCTGCTGGACCCTGGAAGACATGATAGAGATGACATGTCTCTTGGTAGATGACTGGCTACTTTTTCTTGTTGCACTGATGGATCTTGGCTCTCCTTAGTATTTTCTGTGTGCCAACTGATCATAATGGTCAGTTTGGTTGGATTGAGAGATGCCTAGGTGGTTACCATAGTATACTTCTGCTTGTGTTTGCAAGGGGTGTTTCCAGAGACAACTGGCATGTGGGACAGCAACTGAAAGACCTGCCATGCATATGAGCAGCCCCGTCCACTATTCTGGGTGCTTCACTGGAGCCAAAGCTGACAAAAGAGAAAGCCCCCTCACACCAGTTCCCTCTCTCTGCCACAGTAGTTTCCTTCCAGATTGGTCACTCACTTCTGGCCTTGGTGTGTGGCTCCCTGCTTCTTGTCCTTGTGGAAATTAAGAGAAATTGGTTTGAGTGAGTGTTAAGTCTGAGGAGCCAGTTCAGTTCTACTTATTCTGGGTGGATTCCTTAATTAATGAGTGTCTAGACTGAGCTACCTCAACCTTCTCAGAATAAGAAGGTACAATGAAAACGAAAGATAGGACTTAACACTTGGCTTTGGACCCTCACCATGGAAAACATTAGGATACTATGAGGTGACTGAAAATGGGCTTCTTCTATCTTCTGGTAATCCTATTGGAGGAGATTAGAGAAATCTAAAACCTGAAAGTCCCTTTAAGACCCAAGGCCAAGTCTATAATATAGGAATTGCTCTTCCAGGAGGTATGTATGTCCCTTTTAAATACCCTTTCCTCCCTATGATGGACTCTGTCTAGCTGTCCTCTGTTGAACCTGGTTTATTAAACTTCCCACCTAGACTCAGAAGGTCCATCAGTTCTAACTGAGGAACTCTCACATTCATCCATTGCTCAACTCCTATCATATCTTACCTGAAATCCATGATGATCCTTATTATTTCCCTCATTCATCCCAGTGAGTTTATCGACTGGGATGCAGCACTATAGTAAGAGGGCTTGCTTAACACCTGGGAGACTCTGAGTTCAATGCTCAGCATCACAAAAAGTCCTCGGGTAAACAAGATGGCCTTGTGTGACTTTTCCTGGGGCACCAGCCACATACCGAAGAAATGATCTCACCCATGGCTAGCTTGGTGAGTCAGTAAGTGAGCTGGTGTCACTGACAGGAGCATGAGTGGCTCAGAGGCAGCTGCATCACCAAAGAACCACTCCAGCATGGGTGATGACTCCTGAAAGCTATATCCCTGGGGCTCAAGACACTTCTCTCCAACAGTTGTTAGTGCTTATGTGACCTCAGGGAGGGGTTTGTGAATCTTGTAACTTTCCAAGTTTCTGAGTCTGGTGAGTTTGTGAGTCTTATGAACTTCCACCCAGGACAGAATGTTTCCAGTGGGAGGAAATAACTACATAACACACAGTTTGGAAATGACCCCCAGTGGTCAAGGCCAAGGACAGATTTCTCCTTGGACAAGGAAAAATAATTTATTGCTATTACATGACCAAAATCTGTGTCATTGTATGCCAGCAAGAATGGCAGTGTTGGATTCACATAGTTGGAACCTCTCATCATCCTCTACTAATCCATCCCATTCCAATTTCTCTAAGAAGAGGGTGTTCCTATGCAACTAGACCCTAATTAAACTGGCCACATAAAATGAGGTGCTTTACATAACTTTCAGAGGACATGACCTCAAACTTCCTATGAATTCAAAGTTCTGCTGAGAGAAAGATATTTATGAGGATAAGCACGTAGATATGAAGTTCATATACACCATAAAGAAAGTCTAGTCCACCTCTGGGTGTGTCTCTTGCATCATGGTCTCACAACTGCATGCTTCTGTCTCAGTCACATAGCTGTGTGCATTGTATAGCATGTGTGAGGCAATAGCCTTTAGAGTATGTGCTGACTGGACATCAGCAGTTACTTAGAACAAGTAGATCTCTTTTTAATCTTTTCTTTATTATTATTATTATGTTTAACAACATATTTTGTATGGATACATCATGAGTTGTTACTCTCTTTTCCCTTGTCCCTGTCCCCATTCTGCCAGAGACCCTCCTCAATGGGGTTTCAGGTAATAGATCCTTATGGATGGTGTGCAATAGAAAATGAACTCAGGATCATGCTACTGGAAGTGCTGTTTTCACAACCTGCTCACTTGGGAAGATGTGACACAGACAGCTATCCTGATTAATTGTAACACCAGGGAATTCAACCAAGGAGAATTCTACATGTCTTGTTTACTCCCTTGTCATCATATTACCTGGAAGTTCTCAGAATTGAGTGACCAAAGAATAGTGGCAATTAATTTAGCATTTCATAAGCAATCTAGTGTATACCAAAGATGAATTGCCTTTGGTTGTTACAAATCAGAAAAAAAAATGGGTTTATTCATCTCCCAAATATCTGTATGTGGGAGAGAACACCTCAGGCAAAATATATCAGTAAGGTTTTACAAAGAGGTAAAAACAAACTAAAGGAGAAAAAAGAGAACACTCTGAGGCTGAGTAGATAACTCATTCAGTAAAGTGTTCCCCCCACAAGCACATGGAACCTGAGTTTTATTCTTGGTACTCATGTAAAGTGCCACATGTGGTGATATGTATCTACAACCCCTGTTTTGGGGAGGGAGAGACAGGCAGATCCCTGGGGCTTGATATCCAGACAGTCTAGCCTAATTGGTAAGTTCCAGACCAATGAGAAACCTTGTCTCAAAAGAGGTGGATGGTGGGCTGGAGAGATGGCTCAGTGGTTAAGGTTCTTGCCTGCAAAGCCTAAGGACCCAGGTTTGATTCCTCAGTACCCACATAAAACCAGATGCACAAAGTGGTGCATGAGTCTGGAGTTCATTTGCAATGGCTAGATGCCCTGATGTGCCCATTCTCTCTCTCTCTTTATACCCCTCTTTCTCCCTCTCTGTCAAATAAATGAGTAAATAAAATATTTCTTTAAAAAAGTTGGATGGTGTTTCTGAGGATAATACCTAGGTCTCTAGCCTCAAAATATACATACCCAACATGCACGTGTAACCCCACACATGAACATGCACACAAGTAAAAAGTTACGCTCAACTTTGAAAGACTATACTTCATGTACAAGCCAAAGCCTTGCATGTGTGCATGCACACACACACACACACACACACACACACACACACACACTTGAGGCAGAGTCTTGCTCTGAACTGAGATGCAGGTGAGTATTGCCATTACTGATTTTTCAATAGTTTTCAATTTTAAAAAATTGACATTTTAAAGTAATTGAAGAATGGAAAGGAAAAAGTTCCCTGTTGCTTCATCTTTTTATTTCCTGAGCACTGAGTTGTGTATGAGCATGTGACCTCTGTCCACTGCAACCTACTTTTACAGTGGGTCAGGCCATCAGAGAGCTGTAAATGTGACCTGCACTTGTGCTTCCTTCCCATATTTGCTTTTGTCACCTGCCTTTTGCTTTGGTCAAGTCATTACCTCTATAAGGTGTGACCCCAGAGACATGGCTTTGTTGCTGTACAAGTATTGTGGAGAACATTGTTACTTACCAGTATTCTCTCAGTGAGGAACTACAAGAGAAATTTTTCTCTCATCTCTCAGAAATGGAAATGATTGCACTTCCCCAGATCTGATTTTTTTCTAAAGGACTGTTGCAGTTGCTATGGCTACATCATCAGTTACCTAATACTTATCATGTGTAAATGAAATGATCATTTAATAAATTTAATAAATGATATTTTGGTCATGGATCCTCCCAGCCAGAAGGCCCAACAGGAAACTGTGGGGTGGCTTGTCTCTGCCTTGCAATGTTTGGGTTCTCAGCAGAAAGACCCAGACTGGAGCCAGAATCTTCCCTACACTCATTCCTTCACGTCTATGGTGATGGATTTGCCTGAGACACTTACGGGGACTTTGGATGGAACACTTGCCTGTGACTTCTCCTTGTGGTGTCAGATTTCTTACACATGGTAAGTGTATCACACTGTCAGAAAAGAGGTAAGGGGTGAACGAGTGAGGGAGGGAGAAAAAGCTAGGGAGTGAACATCAGGCAGATCCTATATCCTACTTTATGGCTCACCTGTGAAAATCAAGTAGCATTTCTTCTTCCTGCTTGTTGAGGCAGGCCCGAATCATTTCTTAAGTTCAAGGACAGGATAAGGAGTTTGTCTCTTGAATGGGTGAGTGTGAGGGGCTGGGAATATTGCTGTCTACAGTTTTGAGAAATATGAATAGTTCTAAGACCCTGTGACACAGAAACAAGTTTGGGGCTCCCACAGAAAGAGTGTGGGGCTTCATGTCGGGGATTGGTATAGACACCCCATGGGGGCTTCTGATTGTTTTCCTCCCCACTTCTACTTGTTTCTTTTCCTCATTTCTGTGTACTTGATTTTGCAATATTTGACATATCATTCTAGATTGCTATAAATAATTTGGGGAGAAAATTATGATATAAATAACTAAAATAGAACATCAGGAAAAACATACATTAAATTTATTTCAAAAAAAGAATAAGAACATGCTATTCAGGAATCTTTTAAATTTATTTTTAATTTTTATGAGAGAGAGAGAGAGAGTTGGTGCACCAGGGCCTCCAGCCACTACAATCAAACTCTACAAACGTGTACCATCTTGTGTCCATGGGCGACCTTGTGCATGCATCACCTTGTGTGTCTGGCTTACCTGGGGTCTGAGGAGTCCAGCATGGGTCTTTAGGCTTTACAGGCAAGTGCCTTAACCACTAAGCAATCTCTCCAGCCCTCAGAAATCTTAAGAAATGCTCTCTCTGTTATACAAATTTTAATCTTAATTTATACTGGATTGGAGTGTAAATGTAAAATAGTAATTCTCTTCTTTTTCAGATCAAGTTTCTGCTTCTTACAATAGCAGTTTTGGCCAGGCGAGGTGGCAACACACCTTTAATCCCAGTATTTGGGAGGCAGAAGTAGGACTATTGCTGTGACTTTGAGGCAAACCTGAGATAACATACTAAATTCCAGGTCAGCCTGAGCTAGAGAGAGACTCTACCTAGAAAACCAAAACCAACCAAACAAACAAACAAAATACCAATAGCGGTTTTCAGTTTTGAGTTATCATCATGGCATGCAAGTTGAATAAATGAATTTATTTCATAATTGTGTGGTTTGGAAATGTGAATTTCAAATAGTTCTGCAAGACTTACCTCACTACTTAAATATTTAGTATTGTAGCACTTAAAAATACTATACTTTTTCTTTCTGAAAAGCTAGGCTAAGAATTTATTAAAACTTTTGGCAGAGCTTTTTACAAAATGATAATACTATTTAATATTTCAATGAAGCAATTATGTAGTCTTCCTAGCTCTTCCACTAAAGATGAGATATTATGTAATTCTCCTGTGGCATAATTAACATTTTATTTGACACATCTATCTCAGAAATTTCTTATCTATGAAGAGCAATAAGTTTTATTAAATATGCCAACCACCATATTAGATTTATTACAATAAAATTTTATTTTCCTTCATGTATTTAGTGTACTACTTCTGAGCTGCAAAACCAATTTAGTCCTCTGTGTATAAATTGATTATTTCATGAAAAGGAGACCACTATAACTATTAAATACAGAAATTACTATAATACAGATTATAATTGCCAAGTTAACCACACCTAAATTAAGAAGCTCGCATGTGATTATTCTGGAAAGAGGATTAATTTAATGGCTTCATGATTATTTCTCATGGACATTTAACAGCACATGAGAAATTCACTGCAGAATGCTGCAATGAACTACTGTTCTAAAAAAAAAAACCCTGAAAATATAATATGAAACACTGATTCTTTTGTGCTCTAACAGGAGACTTCAAGTTCCTTAAGGTACTCTTGATCTTTTGGGGTAAGTTTTAAGTCAGCTAACAATATAAAACAAAGTTAATTAGAATAGCAATCACATGACCATTCAATAACTATCATGGTGTGTAATGGATCACCATTCTCCTAACACACAGATTGTGCTTACATTTCTGTTTCCCCCAAAACTTCTGCTGAAGCAGTCACCACTGTAATGTCATGAAAGGGAACAGCCTTGTGAGAGCTTTTGAGAGTAATGTGGGCTCCACCCTTGTGAATGGGATTAATAAATTTATGAATGAGCCCTCAGGAAGTAGCTGAGCCTACCATAGCATATCTTGTGAGCTCTCAATATTTTTCAATGTTTACCTCCCCTGTCATTGAGGATATAGCGGGGAGGTGCCTTAAAAGCAAGGATCAGTCCTCACCAGACACCAAATCAACCAGTGTCTTGATCCTGAACTTCTGAGTTGTATCTTAGTTGAATTGACTGAAGTTTGGCCAACTCAAGAATCCTTGCCAGAAGTGTCACCTATAGCACAAGCTACATGCATATTTCATTTATTTTCCTTGTGAAGTTTGATTCTACTGCCTGCTAATGCCCTCTGCTCTGTCTCTACTCTGGACAATTACATTGGAATCCTACTCAACTTCCAGTGCCTGGATCTGAAATACAACATTGCAGGAACTTTAACTTCCTCGAGGGCCAAATCTTCCCTTCACTTTGCACTTTGGTGACAGTGTTTCATAGCATATCTGTGCCTTAGTATTTTCTATGTGTTTGTAATTTTCCTATAGCTTCCTTCCTACTTCTTGCTACTGTAACAGTTCTTGATGGGAAAAATTAAAGACAAGTTATTCATCCTACTTTTAAAGACAGTAAGCCAGGGGCCAGGACTCCAGCTTGGTGATGGAACATCTGCTTAGTGTGCTTGAGGTTCAGGATTTAATCCTGAGCACTAAGTGAAAAAATAGTGCCAGCCTTTATTCAAGGGGGGAGGGCATGGATTAGGTTTAGTGAACACTGTAATGAGGCCATGCAGTAGGAAGAGAGGATTTGACTAGACTCAATACAGTGGGGCAAGTGGTAATTTATAGCCAGGACACAGGGCAGGAGTTGTTGAAGGTATCATTGGTAAGAGAAAACATCAGACTAAGGAGACTCTGGCGCACCCAGTTTAATGGATTCTTCCTGAACACAGGTCAGTGGGATCAGACTAGGGGCTGATGGAGGATGAGAGAGTTAGTCTGGGTAAAGGTTTGGAAGCCTGACTAAAGTTTGGTCAAGTAAAGATTTTTTTTTTTCCAGAAGTGCCATGTCATCCTTATTTTTGTTTCCCCACAGCACAACCTATACGTAGAAGGTCTCCAAAATATGTATTGACTTAAATTGACAACCAGAGTTTGAATGACCATGAAGTAGATGTAGCCTATGTGCATCACTTCAGCACATGAAGATGGCAGAGAGCTGTGATAGTGTGCCATTTTCTTCTGTCTTCTTGCATGGGCATATGGTCTTGGTTCTGGCATGATTGTAAATATTCTTTTTCTTATCATTCTCCTGAATATGTACCATTATAAATGTTGTTTATTTATTTATTTCAGAGTGACAGACAGAGTGAGAAAGAAGGAGAGAGAGAGAGAGAGACAGAGAGAGAGAGAGAGAATGGGTGCGCCACGGCCTCTGGCCACTGCAAACGGATTCCAGACGCATGTGCCCCCTTGTGCATCTGGCTAACATGGGTCCTGGGGAATCGAGCCTCTAACCGGGGTCCTTAGGCTTTACAGGCAAACACTTAACTGCTAAGCCATCTCTCCAGCCCAATATGAGCCATTATAATGGTCTCATATCTCAACAACAATTCTTCGTCCCTCTATCAAAATATGTATAAAAACAAAAATAGACTCTGAGTAACAAGGTGTGTTTGACAGATAGTTCCAATTCAACCCAGACAGAATAAATCCTTCACAGTACTTTCTCATCTAACACAGTTCACATCCTCCTTCAATTTTCTCAACAAATTACCATGGATTTTTATTTTAACTGAAAAGAAAGCTGATAATAGAAGCCATTTCACAATCATTCCAAATACAAAAATCCCCAAACCTCAACCAGATGCATACAATTATGGCCTAGCAGATAATCTTTCAACTCCCTCATTTACAGAGGAGGGAACTGAGGTCTAGGGAGCTTTAGATCTCAAGGTCACCCTGCTCATTAGTGGCACAGCTTATAGCAGTCCTCAGCTCCCCTGCCTACAAACACCCCTACCTCCCAAAGCACATTTTATTCCATAGAATCTAGACTGTACCTCCCACATCCCTAAATCATGGTCCAAAATACAAGTCTGAGCCTGATACAAATGTGATTACTGTCTTTTCACAAAGATTTGTGTTGTATGTTGTTTCATGTGGCTTCGTTAGTGTTTTCTCTATGCATTTCATTGCTCTTAAATACCAATTCAATGATCTCATGGCATATATTTTCATTTTCATTTCATATGAAAGATTTATAAAGTCTCCACATCCTCAACATGATAAAACATCTAAATAAAGTTTTTTTAAGTTTTATTTGCACACCATCTTTATCACTTGCTTAATTGTCATAATAGCTTCCTTCCTCTGAATTTGTCCTATAAATGTGACTACAGTTTCTTGACAGTGCAACTAAGTTCTTCTCTGAGGACCTTAAACACCAACTCTTTAACAAAGGACTTCAGAAAATTGCATCTGTTGGGTTGGAGAGATGGCTTAGCGGTTAAGTGCTTGCCTGTGAAGCCTAAGGACCCCGGTTCGAGGCTTGGTTCCCCAGGTCCCACGTTAGCCAGATGCACAAGGGGGCGCACGTGTCTGGAGTTCGTTTGCAGAGGCTGGAAGCCCTGGCGTGCCCATTCTCTCTCTCTCTCCCTCTATCTGTCTTTCTCTCTGTGTCTGTCGCTCTCAAATAAATAAACAAAAATTTTTTTAAAAAAAAGAAAGAAAATTGCATCTGTCATAAAAAATTGGCAAATTAAAAGGATACAGGAGGATCCCTGGGACTCACTAGCCAATGTAACCTATTTGATAGAGTTTCAGGCTGGCGAGACACCTTGTCTCAAAAAGAATGGATGGTACCTGAGGAATAATTTCTGAGGTTTTTCACTGACCTTCACATGCACCTGCACACACGTGTACCTGCACATACATGAATGCATGTATACACACACATACACACACACAACTCATGTCTATCTGACCTTCTTGCTCCTCCCATGCTACATTAGCTAAACTGAGCCATGTTTTCAGCTGAAACCTACTCACTGAATATCAAAATGCAGTCTCAGCCTCAGATCATCTTTCCCTGAGTTCAAGAGAGTAACATGGTCTTTGCATATTGCAAAACACTGAATTATATGTTACTCAGCCATCAACAATCCTCTTTTATACACACACACACACACACACACACACACACACACACACATATATATATATATATATATATATATATATATATATATATAGAGAGAGAGAGAGAGAGAGAGAGAGAGAGTCACTGTTGGAAGGCAAGTGACCAGATGTAGGAAAGCCCACTGAAGAAAGTTCAGCTGGGGCCAGGTGGTCTCTGGTCACAAATATTCATGACTGTGAATTATAAGGTATTTGGCACATATTTTAAAGCCATCATATGACAGAGAGGATTTAGGTTGCAATTTAAACCTCACAGCACTCATTTTTGTTGTTCCCTTTAAATGCTCTCATCTGGCAGACAGCAGTGGGCTTGGGGAAAGGAGAACTCGCCCACAGACTCAAGATTGCACTGTGCCTCTGTCATGGCAGGTCTAGGAATCCCCCCTCCCACTCCCCCCCCTCCCCACAGCAGGGCTGATTACATACTTGCCCTCCCTCTTTTTGTCTTGTCTTATTTAGATTCACAGGCAGAGAGATTAGACAATCTGCCAGGGCTGAACCTCTCCCATTATTTAGTGTTTTTAATTTATATTTTTAAATCAGCAAGAGAGAGAGAGAGAGAGAGAGAGAAAGAACTGGAGAACCAGAGCCTCAGTCAATGTACTCAAACCCCAGACAACTAGACTAGCCAGTGGGCATGTGCGAC
This sequence comes from Jaculus jaculus, assembly GCF_020740685.1. NCBI lineage: Eukaryota > Metazoa > Chordata > Mammalia > Rodentia > Dipodidae > Jaculus > Jaculus jaculus. The sequence goes on along the minus strand of NC_059109.1, from coordinate 22,954,676 downwards.
CTTATCCTTGCCTCACCATTGTGCATCTGGCTTATGTTGGATCTGCAGAGTTGATAATGGGTCCTTAGGTTTCACAGGCAAGAGCCTTAAGTGCTAAATCATTTTTCGAGCCCTAACCTCTCCCATTCTTAGGAGGCCACTTATTTTTTTTTTATATTTATTTTTTATCATCAACTAGGAGGCTACTTCTCATGGCCACATAAAGGCCCTGCCTGGCATCACAGAATCCTTCATGCTTCTTACCAGGGATCAATAAGTAATTATCAATAAGTATGATATTTTAAGTGAACCTAAAATGTAAAAACCTGCTTTAAAGACATAGGCCTCATTTTTATTTCTTCATGCTAGTTGGGTAACAATATGGCAGCTTTTAGATTACAGGGAAACAAGATAAAATATAATCATTGACAATGAGTGAGGTTTATAGTAAACATTGTCAAGAGACAAAGCAAGGATCCTACAGTTTTGGGCTTTAAATTAAAAGGTATAGGAGCTCCTTCATCTATACTAGCTGTTTTCTGGAGACATGAGTTTCCATCACCCATAAAGACCCTGTTTCTTCCCACTGTCAAACTATCATCTCTCCTCCTCTCACACTGTCCTTCCTCCTCTCACACTGTCCTTCCTCCTCCTCTCACACTGTCCTTCCTCCTCCTCTCACACTGTCCTTCCTCCTCCTCTCACACTGTACTTCCTCCTCCTCTCACACTGTCCTTCCTCCTCTCACACTATCCTTCTTCCTCTCACACTGTCCTTCCTCCTCCTCTCACACTGTCCTTCCTCCTCCTCTCACACTGTACTTCCTCCTCCTCTCACACTGTCCTTCCTCCTCTCACTCTGTCCTTCCTCCTTTCACACTGTCCTTCCTCCTCTCACACTGTCCATCCTCCTCCTCTCACACTGTCCTTCCTTCTCTCACACTGTCCTTCCTCCTCTCACACTGTCCTTCCTCCTCCTCTCACACTGTCCTTCCTCCTCCTCTCACACTGTCCTTTCTCCTCCTCTCACACCGTCCTTCCTCCTCCTCTCACACTGTCCTTCCTCCTCTCACACTGTCCTTCCTCCTCTCACACTGTCCTTCCTCGTCTCACACTGTCCTTCCTCCTCCTCTCAACTGTCCTTCCTCCTCTCAGACTGTCCTTCCTCCTCCTCTCACACTGTTCTTCCTTCTCCTCTCACACTGTACTTCCTCCTCTCACACTGTCCTTCCTCCTCTCACACTGTCCTTCCACCTCCTCTCAACTGTCCTTCCTCCTCTCAGACTGTCCTTCCTCCTCCTCTCACACTGTCCTTCCTCGTCTCACACTGTCCTTCCTCTTCCTCTCAACTGTCCTTCCTCCTCTCAGACTGTCCTTCCTCCTCCTCTCACACTGTCCTTCCTCCTCCTCTCAACTGTCCTTCCTCCTCTCAGACTGTCCTTCCTCCTCCTCTCACACTGTTCTTCCTTCTCCTCTCACACTGTCCTTCCTCCTCTCACACTGTCCCTCCTCCTCCTCGCACACTGTCCTTCCTCCTCCTATCACACTGTCCTTCCTCCTCCTCTCACACTGTCCTTCCTCCTCCACTCACACTGTCCTTCCTCCTCCTCTCACACTGTCCTTCCTCCTCCTCTTACACTGTTCTTCCTCCTCCTCTCACACTGTCCTTCCTCCTCCTCTCACACTGTCCTTCCTCCTCTCACACTGTCCCTCCTCCTCCTCTCACACTGTCCCTCCTCCTCCTCTCACACTGTTCTTCCTTCTCCTCTCACACTGTACTTCCTCCTCTCACACTGTCCTTCCTCGTCCTCTCACACTGTCCTTCCTCCTCCTCTCAACTGTCCTTCCTCCTCTCAGACTGTCCTTCCTCCTCCTCTCACACTGTTCTTCCTTCTCCTCTCACACTGTACTTCCTCCTCTCACACTGTCCTCCTCTCACACTGTCCTTCCTCTTCCTCTCACACTGTCCTTCCACCTCCTCTCAACTGTCCTTCCTCCTCTCAGACTGTCCTTCCTCCTCCTCTCACACTGTCCTTCCTCGTCTCACACTGTCCTTTCTCTTCCTCTCAACTGTCCTTCCTCCTCTCAGACTGTCCTTCCTCCTCCTCTCACACTGTCCTTCCTCCTCCTCTCAACTGTCCTTCCTCCTCTCAGACTGTCCTTCCTCCTCCTCTCACACTGTTCTTCCTTCTCCTCTCACACTGTACTTCCTCCTCTCACACTGTCCTTCCTCCTCTCACACTGTCCTTCCTCCTCCTCTCACACTGTCCTTCCACCTCCTCTCAACTGTCCTTCCTCCTCTCACACTGTCCTTCCTCCTCCTCTCACACTGTCCTTCCTTGTCTCACACTGTCCTTCCTCCTCCTCTCAACTGTCCTTCCTCCTCTCAGACTGTCCTTCCTCCTCCTCTCACACTGTCCTTCCACCTCCTCTCAACTGTCCTTCCTCCTCTCAGACTGTCCTTCCTCCTCCTCTCACACTGTCCTTCCTCCTCCTCTCACACTGTCCTTCCTCCTCCCTCACTGTCCTTCCTCCTCTCTCACACTGTCCTTCCTCCTCCTCTCACACTGTCCTTCCACCTCCCTCACTGTCCTTCCTCCTCTCACACTGTCCTTCCTCCTCCTCTCACACTGTCCTTCCTCCTCTCACACTGTCCTTCCTCCTCCTCTCACACTGTCCTTCCTCCTCTTCTCACACTGTCCTTCCTCCTCTCAAACTGTCCTTCCTCCTCCTCTCACACTGTCCTTCCTCCTCTCACCCTGTCCTTCCTCCTCTCAAACTGTCCTTCCTCCTCCTCTCACACTGTCCTTCCTCCTCTCACACTGTCTTTCCTCCTCTCACACTGTCCTTCCTCTTCCTCTCACACTGTCCTTCCTCCTCTCACACTGTCCTTCCTCCTCCTCTCACACTGTACTTCCTCCTCCTCTCACACTGTCCCTCCTCCTCCTCTCACACTGCCCCTCCTCCTCCTCTCACACTGTCCTTCCTCCTCCTCTCACACTGTCCATCCTCCTCTCACACTGTCCTTCCTCCTCTCACACTGTCCTTCCTCCTCCTCTCACACTGTCCTTCCTCCTCTCACACTGTCCTTCCTCCTCTCACACTGTCCTTCCTCCTCCTCTCACACTGTCCTTCCTCCTCTCACACTGTCCTTCCTCCTCCTCTCACACTGTCCTTCCTCCTCCTCTCACACTGTCCTTCCTCCTCTCACACTGTCCTTCCTCCTCTCACACTGTCCTTCCTCCTCCTCACACACTGTCCTTCCTCCTCTCACACTGTCCTTCCTCCTCTCACACCGTCCTTCCTCCTCCTCTCACACTGTCCTTCCTCCTCTCACACTGTCCTTCCTCCTCTCACACTGTCCTTCCACCTCCTCTCACACTGTCCTTCCTCCTCTCACACTGTCCTTCCTCCTCCTCTCACACTGTCCTTCCTCCTCTCACACTGTCCCTCCTCCTCCTCTCACACTGTACTTCCTCCTCCTCTCACACTGTCCTTACTCCCCCTCTCACACTGTCCTTCCTCCTCCTCTCACACTGTCCTTCCTCCTCCTCTCACACTGTCCTTACTTCCCCTCTCACACTGTCCTTCCTCCTCCTCTCACACTGTCCTTCCTCCTCCTCTCACACTGTCCTTCCTCCTCTCACATTGTCCTTCCTCCTCTTCTCACACTGTACTTCCTTCTCCTCTCACACTGTCCCTCCTCCTCCTCTCACACTGTCCTTCCTCCTCCTCTCACACTGTCCTTCCTCCTCTCACACTGTCCTTCCTCCTCCTCTCACACTGTCCTTCCTCCCCCTCTCACACTGTCCTTCCTCCTCCTCTCACACTGTCCTTCCTCCTCTCACATTGTCCTACCTCCTCTTCTCACACTGTACTTCCTTCTCCTCTCACACTGTCCCTCCTCAACCTCTCACACTGTCCTTCCTCCTCCTCTCACACTGTCCCTCCTCCTCCTCTCACACTGTCCTTCCTCCTCCTCTCACACTGTCCTTCCTCCTCTCACACTGTCCTTCCTCCTCTCACACTGTCCTTCCTCCTCCTCTCACACTGTCCTTCCTCCTCTCACACTGTCCTTCCTCCTCTCACACTGTCCTTCCTCCTCTCACACTGTCCTTCCTCCTCTCACACTGTCCTTCCTCCTCTCACACTGTCCTTCCTCCTCCTCTCACACTGTCCTTCCTCCCCCTCTCACACTGTCCTTCCTCCTCCTCTCACACTGTCCTTCCTCCTCTCACATTGTCCTTCCTCCTCTTCTCACACTGTACTTCCTTCTCCTCTCACACTGTCCCTCCTCAACCTCTCACACTGTCCTTCCTCCTCCTCTCACACTGTCCCTCCTCCTCCTCTCACACTGTCCTTCCTCCTCCTCTCACACTGTCCTTCCTCCTCTCACACTGTCCTTCCTCCTCTCACACTGTCCTTCCTCCTCCTCTCACACTGTCCTTCCTCCTCTCACACTGTCCTTCCTCCTCTCACACTGTCCTTCCTCCTCTCACACTGTCCTTCCTCCTCTCACACTGCCCTTCCTCCTCTCACACCGTCCTTCCTCCTCCTCTCACACTGTCCTTCCTCCTCTCACACTGTCCTTCCTCCTCCTCTCACACTGTCCTTCCTCCTCTCACACTGTCCTTCCTCCTCTCAAACTGTCCTTCCTCCTCCTCTCACACTGTCCTTCCTCCTCTCACACTGTCTTTCCTCCTCTCACACTCTCCTTCCTCCTCCTCTCACACTGTCCTTCCTCCTCTCACACTGTCCTTCCTCCTCTCACACTATCCTTCCTCCTCTTCTCACACTGTCCTTCCTCCTCTCACACTCTCCTTCCTCCTCCTCTCACACTGTCCTTCCTCCTCCTCTCACACTGTCCTTCCTCCTCTCACACTGTCCTTCCTCCTCTCACACTGTCCTTCCTCCTCCTCTCACACTGTCCTTCCTCCTCTCACACCGTCCTTCCTCCTCCTCTCACACTGTCCTTCCTCCTCTCACACTGTCCTTCCTCATTCTCTCACACTGTCCTTCCTCCTACTCTCACACTGTCCTTCCTCCTCCTCTCACACTCTCCTTCCTCTTCCTCTCACACTGTCTTTCCTCCTCTCATACTGTCCTTCCTCCTCTCACACTGTCCTTCCTCCTCCTCTCACACTGTCCTTCCTCCTCTCTCACACTGTCCTTCCTCCTCTCTCACACTGTCCTTCCTCCTCCTCTCACACTGTCCTTCCTCCTCTCACTCTGGCCTTCTTCCTCCTCTCTCTCTGGCCTTCTTCCTCTTCTCACAGTGTCTTTCCTCTTCCTGTCATACTGTCCTTCCTCCTCCTCTCGCAGTTCTTTCCTCCTTTTACACTGTCCTTCCTCCTCCTCTGACTCTGTGCCTTTTCATTCTTTTACACAGTGCTGATGGCATTTCATGATCTCAAAAGTTTGTTTGAACACTGTTGGCTGGTTTTCCTCATTGAATTTCAGAGGCAGGTTTTAGACAATATCAATAGCCTCCTATTACCTTCATAGGATAGCTGTATTTCATTTTCAGTGACTTGAAATCACATTAGCAAATGATTTACTTCTAAAGAAGCAAAGAGAAAATTGTACTTTATGCTAATACAAATGCAGGGTTTTGATTTAAAACAAAATTTTTTCTTCCCTTACTCTTGGTCTTTTCTTTACTTTCCTACATTTTTTTATATTTACTTAGTTTTTCTAAGCCTCTTAAAATTAGGCTCATACTTTTTGTTCTGCTTGAAGTTTATTTTTTCAAGGTATGGTCTCGCTGTAGCTCATGCTGACCTGGAATTCACTCAGCAGTCTCAGGGTGGCCTTAAACTCATGGCAATCCTCCTACATCTGCCTCCCATGTGCTGGGATTAAAGGCACTCACCACCATTTCTGTTGAATTTTTTACAAAATAAAATACTTTTGGTACTCTGTATGTTTTGTTTATATATTATAAACACATTTCTGAAAGCAACCACATAGATCCCGATATTTGCAAGTCACATTACAAAATTCAAAGAGGTAATAGGAATTAATAAGTAATCATGTTTGCTTATTTCTAATAAACAGGCAGTTTATTAGGTAAACAGGCAGTTCTGATCAGCTCAAGATGTGGTCAACAGAGAGTTAATCAGAAGATGGTTGCTTTTGAACTGTTGTTGAAAACTGTCCTGAAGTTTTATGGCTGCTGTTATACTTCAGTGGGTGAAAGTACTGAACATAATTGATTTTTTTCTTTGGTGACTAAAGCTCTTGATGGCTGAAGGCTATCATTGTAAGCATCAATTTGGACTGTACCATAATTGGAGATATGGAAGGCTTAAAGATGAAGCTGAATTTTCATTGAACCATGGCAGATTTTTAAGTTGATTTAAAAGAGTTCAATCTTTTAGTTTATTTTTCAGTTATTTATTTATTTTGCAATACTGGCTTAGAGTAAGCAAAACCCTTCAACTGCTGCCACACAAAGTTACACAGATATTGTAGTAGAGACTTTTTTATTTTATTCATTTATTTTCATTTTTCCAGGTAGAGTCTCATTCTAGCCAAGGCTGACCTGAAACTAACTCTGTAGTCCTAGGCTGGTCTCAAACTCACAATGATCTTCCTACCTCTGCCTTCTGAGAGCTGGAACAAAAGGCCTGCACCATCATGCCTGGCTGTAATAGAGATTTCTTGCTAAGGTTCCTTTGCCTGATTAATTTAGTTGCTTGGTTTGATTGAAATCTTATTATTTATAGCTTAGAGAGTAAGTCACAACAATCAGGAATGTACAATATCTTTCTAAAGTTGAACGATAACTCACATATAACTTGCCTCTGAAAATTTAATAAAATAATGATGGGAAATGTTAAATTAAGCAAATCCACTACTTTTGGTAGAAACAGTACTCTAAAACTATGTGAAAAGTGGCTGGGGAGATGGATTAGTAGTTAAGGTACTTGCTTGGGAAGCCAAAGAACCAAGGTTTGATTCCCTAGTACCCAAGTAACCCAGATGCCTAAGGTGGTGCATGTGTCTGGAGTTTTATTAGCAGTGGCTAGAAAGTCCCTGATATGCCTAGTCTCTTCCTCTCTCTTTTAAATAAACAAATAAATAAATATTTTAAAAGCTACATGAAAGAGAATTTAGAAAAAGAAGGGAAGGAGGAAACCATGGAAGGAGAGAGGGCATTTCATTTTCTAATGCACAGGATGATCACAACTTAGAATATTAGCTTAATAAGGAAGGACCTTTGGATGAAGGTAGAAAAGTCACACTCCACTCACCTAGTGGATATCTGGAATTTTTAATGATTCCCTAAATAGCTATACATTTAAATAAGCTATATACTTAAATACCTTTATTGGGAAGAGTGCAGAAATCTTATAGGATGGGTTTGCAAACTGCCTCAGGGTACATTTTACATTTTGTCAAACTCAATTTAACAGTTTAGTTATTTGGTTTTCTGGTGACCAGCCTGTTTCAGAAGGCAGGGAATGAGATATAAATGAGAAGGAGATAGAGCCAGAGTTGAGCATGTGTTTTGTACTGAGAATGAAATCATAAATGAAGGTAATGTGGGAGGGTAGAGTGTTCAAGTCAGTATTTTGAAAAATGACAGAGAAACTCACAGGAAACGTATTTATGTGTTTTTTATTTTTTGTTTATTGAAGTAGGGTCTTAATCTAGCCCAGGCTTCCCTGGAATTCACTATGTAGTCTCAGGTGGCCTTGAATCCACAGCAAACCTCCTCTTTGCCTCCTGAATGTTGGGATTAAAGACTTGTGCCACCACACCTGGCAATATTTATGTATGTTATTGGCACTAATGGTCATCCCTGGAAATCAAAATGCAAGGTGCTGGAAACCCAGCAGTATTTATATATGTTATCAGTACTAATGGTCATCACTGAGAATCAAAATGCAAGGTACTGGAAACAACAGGTATAATAATAGTATGAGGCATTATACAGAGGTAATGTGTTAATGCTCTTTCTAATGAATTAGAGAAATAAAATACACTCCAGGCATGCTTCTTTCTAAAAATCAGTGTGCCTGTATATATTGTTAAGTTTTAACATCTCAGGTATAATCTTTGTAGATCTGAAATTTTATATACTCAACTATAATATTTCCTTTTTAATTTACTTGTGTGTGTTTGGTGGGGAGGGGGCTTAGCATGTGTGTGGAGGTCAGAGGATTGCTTCAAGGTGTCTTTGGTTCATTTTAGGGTCTCTGCTGCTGCAAACCAAATGCCAGACTGTAAGGGAATGTCCCACTACTCAGACTCGCTGGCCCTGGAGCTCTACCTCTCATGTAGTTCTAGGCTTCCTGGGATCACAGATACATCAGCCTTTCATAGGTGCTAGGGAGTTGAAGGCAGTTCAGCAAGCTTTGTAAGCAAGTACCATTATCCTGGACCCCCTACTATCCATGACACTTCTAATAAAAATAAATACATAGAATTAACACATTTGCCAAGATAAATGGCATGCATGCGTTATTTGTATTATTTAAAAGAGATACAGGTTATCTTTTCCTATATTTCATAAGAAATAGAGTACAATGGTCTGAACAGCAGTGGATCCTGAAAGCTTTAAGGCTGGCCAGTCAGACCAAACTTACCAACTGGTGCAATGGTGGTATGTCTGTTTTTGGGGAAATCAATTGTCCTTTGATTGGATTTGGGGCCCACCTCACAGGAGGGAATTTATTTCTGGTTCTGAAAACCTAGTCAAAAGCCTATAGCTGAGGAGGTCATAAGGGAAACTACTATGGTTTTCAGGCTAAATGGATCGATTATGATCACCAAACTACCCCTTAAACACATCTCTATGCTTATATATTATCATTTTTGGTTAGAGAAGTTTCCCTTCAAGTGTTGGTGACCACTGTCATGATTCAAAAATGGACAAAGTGCTGAGAAGGAGTGACAGTGGAGTGTTCAGCACTAAGTGAGATATCTCTGTCACATACTCCAAGGCTCAAGGATCATTGCAGAAGTGGCAGAAATAAAGTAAGAGCCAGAGGAAGGGGAGGAGTGCTTAAAATGCTGTCATTTAGACATGAGATGGCCTTGACACATGACCTCACAGTGGTTGACACTACCTACTTAAGACCTGCATAACAGGAGGAAAAAAAATTATGACATCAAAATAGAAGAGAGTGTAATTGGAAATGAGTAGGGATCCAGTCGAGAGGGGATTTGCAAGGGGATAAGGGGAGTGTTGGCAGGGGATTATGGTTATGATATATTGTCTATACTTATGGAAGTTGTTAATTAAAAAGTTTAAAAAAAGTGAATAGACTATACTACAAGTAAGCTCACTGAAAAGAATGTTTACTGTTCTGAAATTTAAAGAAGAAAATATGCATGAAAAATAAGGCTTAGCATTGTTGCATTCCATACTTAACTACATTTGAATATATCTGTTTTTAGTCCAAACCCTATCCAGTCATGCTAAAACCCTTTCCCTCCAGCTTCCCTCCAAAACCCACTGCAATGTCTATGTTGTGCATGATGGTAAGACAAGGCAGCTTTATAAAGCTACTGATGCTTGGTACAATTTAATCCTTTATTGTCAACATTTGTCTTGAATTTTAGAAATTGGTGTGAACTCTAGAGAAGGATTCTTTACACTCCTGTCCAGGTGGGCCATTTGAAAGGCCTCCATGAGGGTTAACAACACAGGCTTGAGTTGAGCTGGTGAGTAATGTGTGTTTAACTAGAATGTACTTTTTGTTCTCAAGCCCTGTGCTTTTGTTAAAGTTCTCTTTGGGGCCTAATCAACACGGTATGCCCTACTTCCTTCTGTAAAAGCGACTGCCCTCCCAAATCCGTTTGATATTTTCCTTTATATAATGAGGCACTGATAATGGCAGAGGAAAACAAGACTGCTCCCTTTTTTCACGGACTAAAAAAAAGCTAATTGGATAAAGGTGTTGTGGGAACTCAGGAGGTCCAAAGTACTGGTGTTAGCTGTACTGCTTGTATATGGGGTATAGTTTTTGGCAGCTTGAGTAATTCTTTCTTCTAATGAACATCTTTCATATCACCAGACATTGTTTTAGTTTTTCTGTTAGCCAATTCAGATAAAAGGAAATAAATATCTATGAGCCATATAAAACAAATGGATACCTGAAAGTGTTTGAGTGCAAAGAACTGAAATTGAACTACATATACACCAAGGTTACTACAAATATGACATTTTTAAATTTTAATTTTGATTAACTTATTTGAGAGTGACAGAGAGAGAAAGAGGCAGAGAGAGAGAGAGAGAGAGAGAGAGAGAGAGAGAGGGAGAGAATGGGTGTGCCAGGGCCTCCAGCCACTGCAAACGAACTCCAGATGCATGTGCCCTCTTGTGCATCTGGCTAACGTGGGTTCTGGGGAATCGAGCCTCGAACCAGGGTCCTTAGGCTTCACAGGCAAGTGCTTAATTGTTAAACCATTTCTCCAGCACCCAAATATGACATTTTAAAATTATGAGGTATGATTATAGAGTAATTTACTTCATTTCAGAAATATGGTTGGAACTTATACCTCCTAAATGGACTTAGCTTCAGAGCAGCAGAAGTGTGGCTAAAAGATTACCGGCCTTTAATCTGGGCATGGTGGCACACACCTTTAATCCCAGCACTTGGGGGGCAGAGGTAGGAGGATCACTGTGAGTTCAAGGCCAGACTTCTACATAGTGAAGTTCAGGTTAGCCTGGGCTAGAGCAAGACCCTACCTCCAAAAACCAAAAAAATAAAGAGTACTGGCCTTTAATCCCAAGTGGCTAGGCCCTTTGGCTCATCTCCCTTCACTACTAAGCATTGAAGTACCTGGGCCCCAGTTTGCTTAATTATTATATGGTTGTAATAATACCATGTGTCATGGGGGGTAGGGAGTTGAAGGCTAAGTGAAAATGCACTATGGGATGCTCTTTGGTATTCAATGGATAGGAGTATTCCATCTCCTTCTATACAAGAATTCATGGCTCAAAATACTTGACAGCAAGAATAAGAGAGCAACGACTTTGTACCTGCCTCAAGAGGTTGATAACATTGGTTTCAATTGCATAGCGATATCTGAGCACACAGAACCTTCTGAGTACATTACTTTTGACTTTCAAAAATTTAAGTGTGGATTTGAATTTTGGCTACTTGCAAGGGTATCCAAAGACAATTTGCCTTCATATTGTGAATAATTAATCTTGGGCAAATGATTTCTGGTGACCTCATACACATGTGTATGCTAGTGCAGATTACATATACAGTCTGACAGCAGTGAGACAAATTTGTGTTTCTTTCATGTTTTTTCTAAGAGCCCTTCCAAAAACTTTGGAGTTTAACAACACTGTCTATCATTCCCTTGATATTAATGATGAGGTCCCCAGGTTCAGTAACAGGCATGCCTTCTTTATTTGTGAGAAAAAAATCAGCCTGTGCCTTGTTCCACCTGTGGCTGACCTTGACAATCCTTCTGAACTTGTGGCGACAAAAGACTCAAAGCCACACTTACTGTAGGTAGGCTCGTCACTGCTAATTAATCTATATCATTGAAATCATGTTTCAGTTAGATAATTGGGACTAAATTTGGAATGTACTGTAAATAAGAACAGAGTATATTTTTGTGTCTTGACAGAACAGTTGGAGATGAAATTGCATAAATATTTGATTTTGTTTTTATGAAATAATGGGTGAGGTTGAATTTGAATGAGAAATAGGAAACTTAAATGACTCTGGGTTATCCACTTACTCTCACGGATACATCTTGCTGTCACATCTCTGAGTGCTTCTTTTAAATATTATACAATTTCCCTCCAAAGTACACATGCTAATTTAAAGCTTTAAATTCTTATCATTGTCAGCCATTCAGGTTAAATCCATGGTCATAGCAAAACTACCTAAGTTTAAAGTCTATATATATATAAAAAAAGCATATAGGAATTTCAATATATAGAATGTCACATTGAAGAAAAGCAGCAGTTTTAAAAATGTGCTCTTCTGAGTTGTATGGTTGAGTATGGTTTTTAGTCCTGAAATTTAGAAGTTAGCTTTTGGCTATGGTTTCTGTGGTGTAGCTTCTTCACAGTGACATGGGGATGGCGATACCTTCCTGGTCTATCTTAGAAGTGTGCTATGGGCTCATAAGCAGTTGTGAACAAGTTAAATACAAAGGGTCAGTGACTGGAACATTAGCTTCATGTGATCGAATGAAATAACTCACATAATTAACTTTGAAGAGAGAAGGGCTTATTTAATTCGTGCTTTTGGAGATTTCTGTTCAAGATTGGGTTAACCTTTTGCCTTGGGCCTCTTTTAGGTGTGCTGAATGCTCGTGGTGGGAGTAGACGGTAAAGCAAACAGCTCACACCATGACCCAGGAAACAAAGGGCACAGATTTGGTGTGGTGGCACATACACAATCCTAGCACTCAGGAGGCTGAGGCAGTAAGATTGCCACAAGTTCCAGGTCAGGCCGGGCCTCAGAATGAGGAGGGTGGAGGAGATACAGACAGCTGAAAGCTGGAATCCCACAATCCTCTTGTTCTGTGTGCCACTAACTCCCCTCCCCCCACAGGTCCCCTCAACTAATAGCACCACGCTGGGGACCAAGCCTCCAACATACGGACTTTTTGGGGAATGTTAATGACAGTGATACAGGCCTGAATTAGGAAGTCCAAGTCATACACAGATGTACAAAGTTGTTGGCAATAAGTTCATTTATATACAAAAAAATCACTTATATGTAAAAAGCAAATAGCCCTCAGCTTCTAAAAATAAGGCCATGTTAAGAGAATATTGCCATGGATTTCTTACCTTCACTAGTATCTCCAAGCAATTATTTTAGTCCTTTAATCCTCTTTCTGACCACTTCCTTGAGGTTTTTGTTTATTTATTTATTTTTTAAAATTCTTCTTTAACCATGGTACCTGGTATGAGGGATACATTGCTCTTATCATCTCTTGACATGATGTTTTCTAATGCACATGCCATAGATTCAGACTAGTTGAATTTTCTGTTAAGTTACAATTTAAGTTACCTCCCCTGCTTTGTTTTGGCTCCTTCTTTCCATGAATGCTTGTGGTTACGGCATTTTTCTCTAACATGTAATCAGCATATACGTGTGCTATGATCACAGGTAAAGTATCATGATGAGCCATGTACCGGAGGAAGCTTGATGGAGGTAGCAGCATGTTTTTGTGACTAAATCAAAGGCAGATTCAAGCTGCCTAGAAATCCAACCTAATTAACTGTTTTCCAAATTCCGATACAGTACAAAGTAATTGACAATGACAGGGATGGGGGACAATGAGATGCAAGATTGAGCATATCATTGTCAGATGGCTAGCAAAACAAATTGCTCTGTGTCTTTCAGTGTTTCCATAGTTTGACACTAAAATACTTTTCCACACTCAGAGATGAATTTTAAGAAAAATATTAAGCTGTAGGAGCCAATGACCTTTTTGGCCACCCATAAATGTGTAAGACTAATTTTCTGTTGCTTTGTGTACCTATACTCTCTAGAGGTAGCATTCTAAACACACAAATTAGTCTCGGATTGAAGGAAATTCCTCTTTGTGGGCATCTGTTGTATGCATGTATGTTAGTGTGTATGTGTTATACATATGTGTGGGCTTATAGGGTCAACATTGGATATCTTAATCATTCTCCATCTTATTTTATATATACTTTTTAAGACAGAGCCTCTTACTGAACCTGGAGCTTGCCAATTCTGGTAGACTAGCTAGCTGACAAGCCCAAAGGACCCTCTTCACTTTACCTCCACAGTGCTGGGATTACAGGTGCTTGCTGACTGCCATTCCCAGATTTTATGTAGGTGCTGGGGATCCAAAGTCAGGAACTCATTCTTGATCAGTAAGCATTGAACTCACTGAGCCATCTCCCTAACCCTGGAATCCTAATCCTTTGGCTAATTAATAATGCTGAAAATGTATTTTTTTTTTTTTTTTTTTTTGCTTTTTCGAGGTAGGGTCTCACTCTGGTCCAGGCTGACTTGTAACTAACTATGTAGTCTCAGGATGGCCTCAAACTCACAGTGATCCTCCTACCTCTGCCTCCCAAGTGCTGGGATTAAAGGCGTGCACCACCACGCCCGGCCTGAAGATGTATTCTATGGAAATGACCATCTCTACAGCACAGTGAGATTGGTTAACCCAATCTTGAACAGAAATCTCCAAAAGCACGAATTAAATAAGCCCTTCTCTCTTCAAAGTTAATTATGTGAGTTATTTCATTCGATCACATGAAGCTAATGTTCCAGTCACTGACCCTTTGTATTTAACTTGTTCACAACTGCTTATGAGGTGTGGGGTGGTTGAGTATGTTGTGCTGTCACATAGGCAGTGAAGGTTGCAGCTTGAGGTCACCACACCCTCTGTCACATGCTATGTCTGCTTTTTCAGGACCTCACTTTACTCACCTTTGTGAGGAGAAAGTACAAAATGCAACATTGTTGTCTTCTTCTTTCAGTATTACCCTGTTACAGCCAGACCGCTAACACAATGATAAAGTGTCGGCATATTTCCCTACTAAGAGAGAAATAGTGAAAATCTTGTGCCCAGAAGCTATAGATTATTACAAAAAAATTTTAGTGACAGAGGTGGAATATCGAGCTGCTGATCAGGGAGGCCCCTGATGCCCCTAAAACATTACAAAGTATAGCCAAGGCTCTTGTTTGCCCACCAGAACTAGATAATAAGACACTACTGCTGAATTCTACACATGCTTGGGCTACTGGACATGGAGAAGTCAAGCTGGAGCTGAGCTGTAAGTTTCTTCCCTGTTGACTAGCTGTCAGGATGCAGGAGAGATCTAGGTAGGCTTTTTGTGGGGTGGTGCAGAATTGATCAGCAGTCTTAACCAGTAGTGGACCCTGCAAGCTTTATGGCTGGCCCACCGGGCTAAATGTGACACCTGGTGCAATGATGGCACATCTGTTATAGGGGAAACCAATAGCTCTCATTGGATTTGAGGCTTGCTCTATGGAAAAAAAAATTAGGCCTGGTACTGGAAACCTAGTCAAAGCCTATGGCTGGGAGATCATAAGCCCTAGTACTACTACCGTTGTCTAGCCAAACACATATATTATGTCCACCAAAGCTGCCCTCTCAACACTTATGTTTATGCCTAGATATTAGTGCTACTCTCACTTTTGGTTAGGGAAGCTTCTCACTTTAGATGGTGGCAGCCACTAGGAAGATTCAAAACTCATCAAAGCACTGAGAAGAATTGATAGTGGGGAGTTTAGCCCTAAATGAGTCATCTCCATTACACTCTCCAAGGTTCAGAGACCACTATGGAAGAGGTAGCGGAAAGATGATGAGAGCCAAAGGAGAGGGAGAATACTTTCTAATCCTGTCTTTCACACAAAAAGTGGCCATGGTATTCATTACCTCACAGTGGCTGACACTGCCTACACAAAATATATATACCTCCTATATAACAGAAGAGAAAAAAAATGATGCCATCAAAATAGAAGAGACACTAGTTTGAAAGAAGAAGGGATTAAGTGGAGGGGAAAGGTAGGGAAAAAGATTTGTGGAGGGGAGATGGTGGGAGGGGGTTATGATCATGGTATATTGTTTATATGTATGGATGTTCTCAATAAAAGTTTCAAAAAGGCCTTTTGATTATTAAATATGGATGATAGTAGTTTTTGAAAATTTAACAACTATGCAAATTAAGTAAAAGATGATGTAGAGAGCTTGCTTGAGCAAATTCATCCATAAAATTGACTGTAATGTTTGGTTTTCTGCATATAAACTGAATGTGTTCTTCACTTTTTATTTTTTATTTATTTATTTTTTTAAATTATTTATTTATTTATTTGAGAGAGACAGACACAGAGAGAAAGACAGATAAAGGGAGAGAGAGAGAGAATGGGCGCGCCAGGGCTTCCAGCCTCTGCAAACAAACTCCAGACGCGTGCGCCCCCTTATGCATCTGGCTAACGTGGGACCTGGAGAACCGAGCCTCGAACCGGGGTCCTTAGGCTTCACAGGCAAGCGCTTAACCGCTAAGCCATCTCTCCAGCCCTTCTTCATTTTTTATATCAAGCTGCTATGAGAATGTGATTTGCAAGGTTGAATGTAGTGGCGCACACCTTTAATCCCAGCACTGAGGAGGCAGAGATGAGAACATCACTGTGAGTTTGAGGCCAGCCTGAGATGATGTACTGAATCCAGTTCAGCCTGGGCTAGCATTAGACCCTACTTCAAAAAAAAAAAAAAGTGATCTGCAAATATGTAATTTGTGATGTTTTTTTTTCCCAGTCAGTAGGCTGCCCTTTCATTTTGTTGACGTCTTGCTTTACAGTGCAGAAACTTCCTAGTTTGTTGTAGCTACACTTACTAATTTTTGCTTTTGTGGCCTAGTGCTGGAATTAAAGGCATGTATGACCATGCTTGGGAGAAACATTTTTTTAATATCATGAAGTCCCACTAATTGTTGGCCTTCTTTTCTGAGCAACTGGAGTCTATTAAGTCCTTGCCTATGCCTATATCTTGAAGTGTTTCCCCTACATTTTCCTCTAATAGTTTTAGAGTTTCAGGTCTCACCTCAAGGTCTCTGATCTATTTGGAGTTGATTTTTGTGCAGGATAAGAGATAAAAATCTAGTTTCATTCTATACCATGTCTGAGAGTTGCCTGAAATGCCTCACATTAATTACACATTTGATTGTAAATTAATTTTAACTGTGAGTTCTGAAAGCATTCATTGTTGGCAAAATTTTTATGACTCTCACATTCAGTTCTGCGACTTCATATGGGTTATAACCCACATTTAAGAGGGCCGCCTTTTTTGTGGGTTCTCCACTGGGAAAGCCCTCCTGGCTCTGAGGTGCTGTGACTGGGGGAGATATGGTGGATGAAGACAATTCCTTCTTTTCTCTCTGCAGCCATCCTGGGTTCTTGTTCTTCAGGAGTTCTGCTGTTTTTTTTTTTTTTTTTCTGTCTTCTGGTGTTCTCCTTCCATTAGTTTTTCAAAATTCAGTTGTGCACTTGCTTGGATATTTTTCTGAACTCCTAACCTGCAGACTTTATAGAGTCCATAATTCGTATGAATTCCAAGACAGCTGAAGCATATACAAAGCAGAATTGGTTTTACTAGACATGGGCCTATGTTTGTGTTGTGTGTCCTTTGACGAAGGCTTTGACTAAGACCTTTAACCACTGGCTGACCTGCCAGACTGGATCACATACAACCACAGTTAACTCCCTGAGCTATTTAGAGGCAGCAGCCTGCAAACCTAAGGAATAGGGGTCCCCAAAAATCCTCACCCCCTGGTAAACATGGCTTATAGTTTAAAAACTGTCCATTCACTATTATCTCCTCCTTATCCTTTGGTTTTCCTTTCCCCTTCTTCTTGTGACACACACACACACACACACACACACACACACACACACACACACTCCTCCCTCCCATTCTTTGCCTGTGGGAAGCGGAGGGGGCGGGGGCTGATTCCTGACTCAGCAGTTTTCTGAGTCGCCATGCACCTGAGCAAGGTTAATCCTCACTCTGCTCTTGCTTCCCCATTGCTCTTTTCTCCACATGTGAAAACATCCCCAAACATTTGCATAGTTGGCTGTAGTCAGAGGTTTTGGACAGGCTTGAGAGACTGTTGGAACCATTTTCTTTCCTCTCACTAACTCTGTAGACAGGAGATGGGGGTGGGGTGGAGTTCAGCACTGCCCCGGAGAGGGAGCAACTGCATTGGATCGATGGCACTGTCGCTGATTCCATCTGTTAGGGTGACATGCCAACTGACTAATGCTGAATTATTGATACTCCTTCCCAAAGCGAGTTAACCAAACAACCCAAAATCAGTGAAAAGGGGGTGGTCAGTTGCAAATGAGGTTAACTCCATTTTGTCACAAGAACAAGAAGTTGATTTATGTGATCGCCCAGGAGCCCCTCAGTGCCACAAAGGGGGTGGGAGGGAATAACCCACACAGAACAGCAAAGTTAGCCTCTTTCTTGTTTTCTTTTCTCTCTCTCTTTTATCCAAAGAGGCTTGCATTTACTGTCCAAAGGAGCCACATTTACCAGCTTAATTAACCTCCCTCCAACCCCCCTCCCCCCGCAGAAGAATTCATGGAGAAATAACCAGAAGGAACGTTTTCTCACCCTCAAGGAGAATGCCAGGGCTTCCTCCAGTAACTGGGATTTCTCCATGACTTTGACCTTAAGTCCTGATGTGAGGTGGCTGCTGCAAACATGAAGCCTCTCTGGCAGAATTGTCACTCTGACTTTCTTACCGGGTGTTAGTTAGGAACCCAGAACAATTAATGCACCGGAAATACAACAGCCCTTTGCTTTTTCTGAGTAGTGTCTTGGGGGGATCAGGAAGCGTTCTCTCACATCCTCAGTGTCACGAGCTCTACCCAGGAGAAAGAACATTATTGTCATTCACTGGGTAAATACAGCTGTTTCATTTTAAGGAGGTGCCAAGAGGGGCTTGACCTGAAATCCACATATGCCCCAGGCTGTCATATGCAATAAATACACGGAAAAGTTGTACATTTCAGTTTACTTGGATGGATCTTTTATTTAAGTGCACATTAAGATGTGAGGTGGAGCAGAATGTTTAAAATATTAACTTTCAGATATTTTTAAGCATTCTATAAGCATTCCTCCTGTCCATTTTCCAGTCATCTTTCTCCAAGCCCAGTGAACTGTTACAAACACGGGTCTGTAGCTCCATCTAGTGGGCAGGAGGTGGGGGGGCAGTGCATAGATGACTGGCTGGAACATTTGAAGGCCGTGGCCCCACCCGGCAGCTCACTGTGTGGTACCCTGAACACATTCTGAACTGAATGGAGCAAGAACTGGAAAGAGGAAGTGTTGCTGAAGTGCGGCCCAGAGCATCGATTATTGGAGCAGGAAGAGCTCACAGACAGCTTCCAAGGGAGTGCTCATCGATCTGCGCATGTTGATCAGTGGAGAAATCAGTTATTAATCAACAAAGAGCTATTGATTTCCCAGCACAATCGCAGCCAGAAAGCCTTGTATCCATTGTTATTATTAACAACCAGTGTGCCGGGAAGCTAACCACCGCAATGATGCCCCTACTTCAGTAAGCAGATCATTAAAAGACGAGAGACCTTGAACTCTCAGAGAGACAGCTAGACGAGACAGGAATTCTAAGCAAAACATGAAGCTCATTTGCATTTTGTAGTTCAAAAAGGGTACTCATTAATTCTTTTTTTCACAAAAAGTGGGTGAAAACTGTGTACCTATGCCATGAGGGTTCTTTTCTTTAAAAGTGGAGCCTTTAAAACCAAAAATAATCAATAATAACAAATATTTATCAAATGGCTGCCAAGCACGCGCATTGAGTCCCCTGCTTTACACCACAGACTGGAACCAAAATTTCTGTAATCTTGTGTAAGCACATGTTAAAGTTACATTACAATAACCATTATGGTATAATATGTGTTTATCTTTAATTTTTGGCTTATTTCACTTTATGGAATAATCCTTATTGATACCAAACACATGGACTGTCAACATAATTCTTATGGAAATTATCCTTTAAAGTAGCGATTCCAGATGAATGACTATAGAGTTCTTTAGGACATGAAGCAAGCCCAGGTTCCTAAAAACTCACTCCATGGTGCCCAGTCGTGTCATGGGTAGAACTGGTATTGTAGGACGTGTGGCTGGATTTCACACTCTGTTCTTTGGAGGCAAGATCAGTCATTTTGCCAATAAACTCTGGAAAAGTTAAGATCTTTTAAAAATATTTTATATTTATTTATTTGACAGAGAGAAAGATGGAGAGAAAGAGAGAGAGTGAGAGAGAGAAAGAGAAAGAATGGGTGCATCAGGGCCTCCAGCCACTGCAAATGAACTCCAAACATATGCACCACCTTGTGCATTTGGCTAATGTGGGTCCTGGGGAATCAAACCTGAGTCCTTTGGCTTTGGAGGCAAATGCCTTAACTGCTAAGCAACCCCTCCAGCCCAAGATCCTTTTTTTTTTTTTTCCCCCAAGTAAAGACTATTCTTAGCTTAAACAAGAGCAGAAGAATTCACATTCTTTTATTCTAGAATGAAAAACACCCTTGCTTGACTTCTAGAAAAAAATTCAACTTTGAATGTCATGTATAATATATATATATTATATATATTAAATATATAATATATAAAATATATATATTATATATATATATATATAAGTATATATAATATATATATTTAGAGACAGAGTGAGGGAAAGAGAGAGAGGGAGAGAGAGAGAAGGGGGCGGAGAATGGGCACACCAGGGCCTCTAGCCCCTGCAATCTTTACAGAATTTGGTAAATGTAGAGGAGTAAAAACTATTGTCCCTTCCCCCTACTGCTGGGGCTTGAGCCCAGGGCCCTGCACATACCCCTCAAGTGCTCTGACAATGAGCTGCGCCCAAAACCCTGTGTGTGTGTGTGTGTGTGTGTGTGTGTGTGTGTGTGTGCCCATGTGTGTTTTATTGGTAAGGATGTAAAAAACCAACCAAGAATAGTTTGATTTTATTTTAATCTTTTTATTTTTTCCAAGATTTACTGAGGCATAATTGACAAAGTCTTATGTAATTTATGGTATAAAATGTGATGGTTTTGGTATATGTATAATTGTGAAATTATTATAATCAGGTAAATTAGCATATCCGTCATCTTGCCTACTTATAATTTTTGTGATGAGACCATTTCAGACCGATACTTGGTAACTTTCCAGCTCATAATACATTATTAATCACAGCAATGTGTTGTATGATGGGTCTGTAGAAATGATTCTTCCTCGCTGAACTTTTGTGTCTTTTGATCATGTCTCTTATCACTTCCCAGGTTATTACTTGATTTGGAGAAGTGGTTAGTAGACTTTTTCATGTTTCAGGTGCCAGGAATGAGACAATTGTCCTGCATGTGAGGCCCTCCTTGTCAAGGAGACAGACACCCCAGAAGCAGTCACCATTACTGTGAGAGACCCAGCTTATGCGCAATCTCACATAGTTCTCAAACTTGAACAAACAGTTTTTCTTGGTTGTCATATTGGCCAGATGAAGAGGTATCTGATGCTGGTGAAAGGCACCCATGTGGCCCTTCCTTGAGAGGGTTCACAAGTGGGACAGTGACTGGGGAAGGGCAGCGTCTACAAAGAAGAAACTCAAGAGAAAAACAGCGTGTGCTGTGCTTTCAAGCATTTCTTCCTTTGGAGTAGGCCTTACTATCAAGAGCCTCCACTGATGTCACACTGCAGCTTCTTCCAGTGTCAACAAGTACCTGCCACTTTTTAGGAAACTTCCAGGCTTCTGTGGAGGACTGGTTCTACTGAGCTCCCGGGACTGGGCAGCTACCAAGTTTTCTCTCCAGTGAACAGGTTGGATTACTCAATCCTCGTTGTGTAAACCAATGTATGAAGTCCCTCTTTTATACACACACACACACACACACACACACATCCGATTGGTTCTGTTCCTTTAGAATCCAACTTCTTAAACTGTGGACTGCCACCCCACAAACCTATTTCTTTATTTTATTTATTTTAATTCTGAGGCATTTTGTTTACTTAGGGAGAAATCATAATTTGGGGGAAATTGATCTCTAGAGAGAAGGCACATGTGGGCCTTGAGTGTGGGGTGAGTCCAAACACTGCAACGTGCAGCCGTTAGAGATTTCTCAGAGCAGTGATGCTATCAGCTGTGTTACTTTCATAGGAAACCAAGCACCACATGAAGAGAGAAGAACCCCAGGTCGGGCAAACAAGAAGTTGATTCAGTGGTCTAGGTGATAAGACATTAAAGGCCTTAAGCAAGGCCAAAGCCACAGGGTCAGAAAGACACTGGCAAGTGGGGAAGAGATTTAGAAAGCAGACTCCACTATTACTGGGGGAAGATACAAAATGTAAAGGTGAGGAAGAGGAAGAGCTGAGAGCGGGGCCATCATGTCATGCCTGTGTAGAAAGTTAAGGTAATATAAGCTGATAGTGACTTCTGAAGACAGTGGTCAATCGAAATCTGGCAAGATTAAATTTGAAGCACCAAACACAATGGAACTAGTGGATTGTGGATGGGATTGAAGTTTATATTCATGCTTTAAATGTCAAGCTGAGAAAAGGTAGACCCAGATATTTCATTATAGCTAAACAAGATCCAGGGTTCAAATAACCAAGACTACCTTGAAAATACTCAATCCACTTCGCATATACACACTACATAGAATGGGCTTGGAATATGTCCGGATAGGAAACAAGGACACTTGAAATAATGGTATTGGGCTTTAGATACCTATCAAATGAGCGAGACAGGTAATAGGTAGGAATATTCAAAGAAAGGTTCAAAATCTTCCTTTCCTCTTTGATCACTTCTTCTCTCGGATATTCAGCACTCAAGCGTCTTTCCCTAGCATGGCAAGGCTGAGCAGAGAAAAGCACTGAGTGCCACTAAGATGTTATGGGATCCCAGAGTTTCTCAGTGGCTGGAAGACAGATGTCAGGCCAGTGAGTACAGGCAGTGGAATCACCTAGAGGTCTTGTTAAAAATGTTGAGTCTGATTCCCAGGGGTGGGGATTATGTACTTCTTTCTGTTTAATTAATTAGAGACAGAGTCTCACCTTGTAGCCCAAGCTGGCCTTGAACTCACAATGGCTTTCCTGTCTTGGCCCCTTGAGTGCTGACATTACTGCTAGGACAGGGCCTTTCTAGCAAGTTCTCAAATGATTCTCAGTATGCTGGTCTGTGTCACACTGTGCTAAGACACTGTCACATGGTTGAAACTATTAGTTTTGAAATTAGTCTCAGACTCTTACCCTTGTCAGTTATGAAGGAGTTGAGTTTTGGAAGATTACCAAATCTTGATTTAAGTGTCTTCTACGGCAATATTTTGTTTGTGGGGGTCACTGATGCTACTGGCCTTTCTAGGATCCCTGTCTTTAAGGATGGATTTTATGATCAGAGGAGACACTGAGGCTACTTTGATTTTCGGATTAATGTTCAATTAAAGTTACAAATTCAAACATTTTTTTCGAGCTTAGACTTGAGCAGATGCTTGGGTAGTCTTTGCTCTAGTATTGCGTGTGTGGCTTTGGACCACTGATGTGTTGTTGGATATGTATGCACCAGCTCAGTCTTCCAGCACAACCATGTGTAGGGGTCATTCTTATCACCAGCAGATGCCTTGGGCTCCACTTCTTTTAACTGGAAATGCTAATAGTGTGGTGTGCAAACATATGTGTTTGGGTATTAGAAAGTGTGTGTGGGCATGTGTGTGTGTGTGTGTGTGTGTGTGTTTGCACATGCATATCTGTGTGCAGAGTCTAGAGGCCACTTTATTCTTGGAGACAAGGTCTTTTCCTGAACCTAAAGCTCACCAAGCTAGACTAGCTGAACCCCAGGAATTCCCTGTGTCTGCATCCACAGAGCTGGGATTGCAGATATGCACCACCACTCCTCATGCTTCCACAGCAAACACTTTATGCACTGAGCCATCTCCCACAGCCCTTACCATTGTTTCTGATTATGTTGGATTCAATGTACTGATCTTGGATGTCTGCTTGTAATTCTAGCATATTTTATGGATTAACATGTGTACCTTAACTAACTCATGTGCTTTAAAGTGCATTTGCAAATCCAGTGGCTTTTATTTCCCTTTAGAAATTCAATTGTTAAAAAAAATTGTTTAAATAATGCTCATAAGTCCCAAACTTAAGTTTAAGCATAAGTATGGGGAGACTGGGGTGATGACATAGCAATTGGAGTGTTAGAGTATGGCCCACTCTGAGTACTGACAGCAGAGAGGTAGAGGGTCTGTGGAGAATTTGGAAACAATAGGAAAAGATGGGGCAGGAGATGTGGCTCAGTGTAGAACATTTTCCTAGTGTGTGTGAGGTCTGGGACTCAATCTCCAGCACAAAATATGAAACCCCCAAGCCCATTAGGGTTGTTTGGTCTGTCTGTTACCATCATGTACAGACATGCTAATAGTAACAATGACAAAATCTCACACCATTCTTACAGTTTCTACTCCTTGATTTCAACACTGCTTAAAATCTTAGCTGAACTTCATTTTCAGTTCAAAATAACTCGCCCAAGTTGCACCTCATATCATCTATTAGTCATTAAATACTGTAATCAAGCTATTGAAATTTACCATTTATTCCTTAAACACAGCTTAAACTATTAATAGTATATATTTGATTCATACCACCTTTTTTACTCATTCAATTATACATTTTCTGAGGGTTTTACAGTGTTGACTCACTGATGAAACACTTGAAGTGGAAGCGTGTTGTAGATCACAAGTATAGATTTGTGGCACTGACTCTCTGGTTCTGAAGCCTGGCTCTGCCCCATGCTAGTTCTATATTCCTAGGCTGGTTATACAACATCCCTGTGCCTCAGGTTCCTCAGGAATCAAATTAGGAATCTCACAGCAGGTAGCTACCTTACAAGATTTAAGTAAATTATACTAAGCTGCTTAATACACGTTAAAACTTGCCTGGAATATGAATCTATTTCTGAATTTTCTATTCCATTTTATTGACTTACTCATCTATGTTTTAGACCAACATCATACTGTCCGGATTACTGTGGCTTTCTATGAAGTCTTCAACTTGGGCAGTGCAAGTTCTGCAATATTGGTTTTCAAGATTGTTTTGCCATCCTTCTCCAGTGAAACTCTCTGGCCTGAAGTGCTCTTGGTAGGAAGGTTGTCAATTTCAAATTTAATTTGTTCAAAAGACATAGGGCTATTCACACATATATTCATTACATTTATTATTTATTTTCTTCTTATTACTATGAGTTTAATATACTTTTATTTTTTTAGAGTCTTAAGGTAGAAGATAAGATCATTAACTTTCAGACATGTCTTATTTCAAATATAAGCAAATGAAGGTATAAATTTCACTCTAAGTACTGGTTTAGCTACACCCTACCATTCTCGTATGCTGGTTCATTTTTATTCAGGTAAAATCTTGTGTAATTTATTTGTTTATGTATTTATTTTTTATGATGGATATAGGTTATTTATCAGAGTGTGATTTACTTTCCACATATTTTTCTGTCTTTGGGCTCTTAATGTGCCTCTGCAGGCACTCTTTCTATGTCTCTCAGCTCTCACACTTGAAATTTCCTTAGAATTTACTTAGGGAGAGAAGGCCTGAGCTTGATGCATTGAGGGTAATTATTAAGATGATCATTCAATTGTGATGAAGTGTCATTGATAGAGAAGTTGTTGGATTCTCAACACAGATCTACTCAGTATGGTCTCAGACTTGCTTCACAGTTAGAGATCGGGCTGCTCCTGGTAACTATAGTAAAATGTTTCCAAAACTCAAGGGCTTACCCTCCACCTTCATCATACTCTAGCAAAGGTTCTTTCTGGTTCAAATTGTTGATCTTCTACCCATTTCCAGCATTGTTTTCTAAGGAGAAACATTCTGATAATTTGGGAGATTTAATCTCTATCTTCCTTACCCCAATAGAAAGAAATCTCAATGTGTCCCTAAGACAAAATGGAGTCCCCACTACCCATGGTGACTGGCTCTGCAAGGGGAGTAAGGAAACTTCTGAAGGTGGTGCCAAGCTGTGTGTTCAGGGACAGCACCATTGCAGAAGCTGCTCAAACTGGGCCTTTTGAAAAAGTCTAAGAATAATTACCTAAGGGTGGAGCCTTCCAGTGGTGAAAGGCTGGACGACTGGTCTGGAGGGTTCTGTGAATGTCTCCCCGGAGTTTATGCAAACAAAAGCAAACCGTGGCTGAGTAGCAGTCCCTCTTTCTAACAAGACCAGTAGATGGCTACTTACCAAACAATGCATACATCAGCTGATGGCTATAGCAAACATTTATTGAGCACTTCCTGTGAATCAGAATTCTCTCAAGACTTACTGTATTTAAATCACACCGAGTCCCTAGGCTCACTACTTTTATCAACTCCACTGACAGGCTTGCTTCAAGTCACTTATAAGGACAGTTTCTTCAGACCTGTTTGCACTCCAAACAGCTTATCAAACATGGACGCTTGACTCTCCACTATAAGCATTTGATCACTTTCAGCGATAGAGTCAACTTTATTTTGGAGAAAACTGTAAGTCGCATATATTTTGAAAAGCTGTCAATAGACTAGACATCGTAATGATTGAAACATTTTCTTCCAATCATGTATTCTCTATTATGCTGCAAAACAAATGGTGCAAAGAAACCCAGGATATTTATGACAAGCTCAGCTTTTTTGATTTTTCGAGGTAGGGTTTTACTCTAGCTCTGGCTGACCTATGTAGTCTCAGGATGGCTTCAAACTCGCAGCAATCCTCCTACCTCTGCCTTCCTAATGCTGGGATTAAAGGCATATGCTGCCACACCCAGCTACAAACTCAGCTACTGACAGTGGGAACAAGCGGCAGGTCCAGTCACTTTCTTTACTACATGCTAATCCCAGGTGTTATTAGATTGAACTGGTTCTCTAAAGAATAACTCCAGATTTAAGAATTCATTCTTAACTCTTCAGGGAAAATTCCCATATCCTACATTATTAATCAGAACTCTAGCAGCAGTGCTACCCAAAGCATGAAAAGGATTGTCCTGTTATTGGACTGGACAGATGGCTCAGCAGGCACTCACCTGGAAAGCCTAACAACTGGGGTTCAATTCCCCAGTACTCACATAAAGCCAGATGCATAAGGTTATACGTGCATCTGGAATTTGTTCGCAGAGGCTGGAGGCCCTGAAATACCTATTCTGTCTCTCTGTGCTTGAAAATAAATGAATAAAAAATATTTAAAATAAAACAAACAAACAAAAATAGATTAGTTCTGTTCTCTTACATACAGACAAGTCATGAACAGATAAATAGAACTTAAAAAAAAGCAAAATTGACATTATGCTTCTTGTCATTTAGACCTGATTCCAATATGAAGGACCTAATACTGTAGCCCTAAAGCATTTACTGTGTTATTAGACAATTGAGACAAATACTGGTAAGGAAGAACCAGTAACACCTACACAGCTTGCTCCTTTGATCGTTAGTTAACTCCTGCTACAGAGCCAACTTCCTGGTCATGTGACTTGTTCAGGGTCCTGAGCTCAGAAAGGACCCAGCACTTGACTTCATAATTGGCTCCCCTCATCATGGAATTTTGAATGACTTGGTCATTGGACATGTCTTTTGTAAGTCATGGTAGATGGGACAAGTATGTGGTTGGGGAGAAATAATAAGCATGCCTACCAGTCCTTATCAACCATCCATATGCGGTGTCTGTATATGCCATGAGCATTGGATTCTCATGGATCCACAATTCATTGGAGGTCTTGTTTAAGTAGTAAAGATAAGAGTGCTCTATCTGTCCACCTATCTATCTGGAAATGTGCAGGATCACTGAGAAAGCAGCGCCGAGCGAGAAAGAGCAGTGAAGGAAGAAGTAGCAATCATGCAGCCTTAAGAAGGCAATGGCATCCTGGGATGTGTGAATGACCAAGGGTCCCAATCACTCCTTCTTTCCTCATGTCATGTCCCTGCATTGGTCAAATCCTCACAGAGACATTAGTGACAAAGGAAAGGGGAAGGTAGGACAGTCCGCATTTCCTTTTGCTTCCTGCGTGACTCATTCTCCTGGTGGTTTAGTCAGGTAGGTTGAGAATCTTCTCCCTTGCAGAGATGTGATGGGGGTTTTGGCTTTACCATTATATCTCATCTGGTCACTGTCAGAATGGGAAGCAGCTCCTATCCTCTGCCTCTCATCCAGGCATTTTCCATGGCACCACAAAACATTAACAAACTGTGAACAAAGCAGTGAAGACTGGAAAATGCCTAATCTGGACAGGGCTTCAAACTGCACAAGTAGGAGATGTCAGTCACCTTTTTTTGACAGAGTTGATCAATGGCCTGCTCCGCCCAGTCCTTGAAGCTGTGTTTGCAATATTGATGGTGGCAAGCTCAGCAAATTACAGGGCAGAGAGCAGCAAATACACCAGGCCCATTAAACATAGCAAAATGACCACTCTTAAAAAGCTGTTTATGGGCCTCATAGGGAAACATCCACACAGATAAAGCGAGACCAAAACCAGCAGCTTAATACTTTCGCTACCCATCAAGAAAACTTACCTCAGGCAGACTGTTTTTAGAGAAGGATGAAATGTTAGTGTCTACTTCTATTATTTTTTTCTTTTGGTAGTTTTGGCCTACTTTTCATAAAATAGCATTTAAGAATTGTGCACGTTTTTAAGAAACTCGGTGAATTTTCCCTTGCTTCATATGATCATTTAGAAATATTTAATTAATTAATTTATTTGAGAGGGCCATATATATGTACAGAGAGAGAGAGAGAGAGATAGAGAGAGAGAGAGTGAAAGAGAGAGAGAACACAGAGGGTGCACCGGGACCTCCAGTCACTACAAATGAATTCCAGATCCATGTGCCACCTTGCACATCTGGCTTATGCGGATACTGGGAAATTGAACCTGGGTCTTTAGTCTTTGCAGGCAACTGTCTTAACCACTGAAAAATCTCTCCAGCCCTCATATGATCATTTTTATTTGAATATCTAAAACATACACGAAAGAGGTGTGCATACACACATATGCACATATATTAATATATAGGTTTGTGCTAAGTTTATAGGACTATATGTAAATATTGGGAATGGTTAAAGCAAAGTGGTGTGAATTGATTAGTAACATGCAGTGGACAGATTTTCTGGAGTACTTAAAGATGCAGTCCAAGAGTTAATGCCTGTATTAGTGGACTCAGCCCTATGCGAATATTCATATTACAAACCAACTGGCTGGAGGTGGAGAGTGTATGATTCACTGATTTTGGAGATGGTAGCTTTATGAAAATCAATAGAGTGGCTATAATTATCAAGTGTATTACTTCAAAGATATTAAGAACCATAAATCAAGCAGGTCAGCTGAAGAATGACAGTATTATATACTAGCAAGAAAGCAAGATATCAGCTGAGGAAGTAGCCAGACTCCATTCTCAGGCTTCTGCAGTACTGAAAATAAGTGGTTACTCCTGGTTTCTCAGCTTGACTCTTAAGGCAGTTTGTCACAGGTATTATAAAGCAAAACACACAATTTTGTAATCACTGACAGACAGTTGGAAGGGAGAAAAAATCCAATCATACCAAAAGATTTGGCTGGAATTGTCTCCTGTGCACTCCCACGCAGCACAAAGGAGCTGAGGATGTTTCAGAACTGCTAAGTACCAAAGTGTCCGACATGCTATTTAATTTGAGTCTCAGAGTTGTAGAGTTGGGCAGTCTGCAGAAAACATTCTGATTGCTCATGGTTGTGCACAACTCTTCTTCCATCCCAAGGGAGCCCTGCATGTTTGGACCTGTGGAGCTTTCTCTCTCAAATTTTCCATTATGGGGCTCATTTTGACTGGTAGATCAGTTCCACTGGAGCCCCACAGCATGGTATTTGAAGATTGTTTAAAATGGCTAGAGGCTCTTGCAAATAAATAAATAAAATATGAAAAAACAAAATAGGGCTGGTGAGATAGCTTAGCAGTTAAAGCACATGCCTGTGAAGCCAAAGGACCCATGTAAGCCAGATGTACAAGGTGGCACATGTGTCTGGAGTTCATTTGCAGCAGTGGGGAAGCTCTGGTGCACTCATTCTCTTTCTCTCTCTCAAATAAGTAAATAAATAAAGAAAATTAAAAAAATTAAAAAATAAAGGAAAGGCAAGGGTATGTGATATGAAGATTCAGATATTGGAGTGACAGGGCCACAAGTCCAAACAGGCCTAGAGTCACCAGTGATCATGAGACAAGTGGGGGACAGAGCTTGTCCCAGACCCGTTGGAGGGAAGGTAACCTTATGAAATTATGTCTTTCTTTCTTTTTTTCTTCCTTCCTTCCTTCCTTCCTTCCTTCCTTCCTTCCTTCCTTCCTTCCTTCCTTCCTTTCTTTCTTTCTTTCTTTCTTTCTTTCTTTCTTTCTTTCTTTCTTTCTTTCTTTCTTCTTTGTGGCACGGTAAGCAAGGTCTCTCTCTGTTGGTCTGGAACTCACCATGTAACCCATGCTAGGACACTGTGATTTCTGACTACAATTGCCAGCACTGTGAGAGAATAAGTACAAAAATATAAAACTTAAGCACTTAAGCTAGAAAGCATATATAATAAAGCATTACTATAATAGAGAGAAATGGAGGTCTTTATGAGATCCTGGGAATAAGACAGAAAGGGAGAAGGAGAGATGGGGGTCTAGGTGGGTTGCCCACATGAGCATTGTGTCCACCCTGGATAATGGCAGGATTATGGCAAAGAGGAATGTTGCTGTGGGTGAGTTGGGAGTCCTCAAGGAATGAGGAGGAAGTAAAGGAAGAGGACCGGTGAGGCTCAGGAAGATGGAGAGGGTAATGCAGACAGAGGGATGTGCATGGAATCTTAGTCAATATAGAGGAATCATGATTAAGGAGAGAGAGTACCAAGAACATGCCAGTCCTGTCATCTGATGCAGTGTGTACTCAAGGGATCCCTGGAGTAGGGGGACCATGTCCTTTGCAGGAATGCAGGCACACTAGGGACCAGGGTAGCAAGAGCACATTTATAAACTGGTTAATGGTGGAAAGATGTTTGTTAACGTGTAATGTGATATAGTACTTAACACAATATATATTGGCACTTGGAAACAATACAAATCATGAAAAGGCCAAAACAGAATAAAAAAGGGCAACATCTCTGGGTTTTCATGTGCTGCATAGCACAGTATTGTAAGGATTATAACTCACACAGAAACCAATCCATACTTCTGATTATTGTGAAAGGAAAGGGGGCTCAGGTGAACTGAACAGAAAGATGGGCTTGAATCTGTTCTCAGGCTTTAGCATCATTGCTTGTCCTTTACTTGTGCTTAGAATTAAAGTAATCACTGGCAATTTGGAACCAATTTGAAAACTCACAAGAGGTCTTTTGTAATTCACAGTAATTCTCCAAACTGCTCCATTTTCATTAATTTGCATTCTTTTCCATTTTTTATTTAACAAGTTATGAGTAGAGAAATTGTATTGATTCCCGTTCCTCCTTCCTTTACCTTGTGCACAAATATTTCATGAAAAGCTTTGCTAAGGTGTTCTCATACACCAGCAAGCTGAGCTAAGGACTGATGACAGCTAACATTTCTTCAGCACTTTCTATGGATAACTGTCTTTTGCTTTTCTAAGCATCCCAGTAGGGAGGTAGTGGTAGTACCTCAAAGCTTGGAGGCGGCGAGTAACTGTGCAGTCAGGGATTCAGTCCAGTTATAAGGACTTCAGAAACCACGCTGCTCACTCTACTGGATAGCTTTCTATTCCTTGCAGGAACTGAGATGAGAATGAGTGGGCTCTTCTCACATCCACGGGATATAAGGTGCTCTGTTCTCTGAAGCCCAGCGACGCTCCATCGGAGCGCTACTTGTCAGCTGCTTGTTGTTGCTTTCAGGCTTCCAGAGCAGCAGCGCAGCTCCTCTGGCTGGGTGGGGTCCTGGGTCTCAGGCCTTCTCATTTCTCTGCAGTCTGCTCAGTACCCTGCACCAAGCATGCCTCAATTCCAGGGTGTCAACACTGGTACTGCCTTTCTGGAAGATTCCTATAGTGTCTCCTCGCACCTTGGAGAGTAGAGGCTTCTTTCTGTTGCTCTCTGGGCCTGGGAAGCACCACAGATGTCCTCTCTCTCTCTCTCTCTCTCTCTTTCTCAACAGTGAACAAGCTGGTCTTTTGAGCTTTCCCCATTGGGCTGGGCCTTTTCTTCTCTTGCCTTCTCCTCTATTAGCATCTCTCCTTGTCCTTTTTTTCTCACTCCTTTCCCTGTATGTGTCCCTTTAGCCCACCTTCCCCATCTAGATTCATGCCTACTCTCTCTGGGAATCACTGCTGTTACACAGATGCAAGTTTCTTCTCAGTCTAATTACCCAGGCTGCACAGGGAATACAGCCCACTAGCTAATGCTGGTTCTCATGCATCCATGCTGGCTCCCAGTAATTCAGGCTCACTTTCCTCCATCTTCCCAAAGTTACTTTTGAGAATAAATCTTAGACTCTCTCTACCATTATAAAATCAGGGGTGATAATTTATTGAATTTCTGGTCTTGACAATGTCCAGAAAAGTGTTTGCCCATGTCCAAGCCTCTAGCCAAGGCAGTAAGTAGGTCAGGGACCTCACCTATAAGCTCCTTCCATGATTTGGTGTGTCCTAACTCATCAAAGCACAAGACAACCCCATCTACTGTAGGTAGAAACAATTGAGCAATCTCCCTACTCTTTCCAAGATTCCAACCCCGCCCCCCCCCCATAACAAGGTTGATTCTTTCCTAATAATACCTGAATGTAGAGAGCCAGGCATTGGGTAATCCAGCAGCATTACCCCTTTGAGCTTGAGGCAGGCCATGAGGTAGAAAGCCCTAAGGGCTGTCTAAACTAACTCTTTTCATTTTCAGTTGGAGTAGTTTATAAGAACCAGGCAAAAAACTACTTAAAAATAAATTTTTTTATAATCATGGAAGTTGTTAATTAAAAAAATAAAAACAAATATATATTTAGGTAAAAAATGATACAGAAAAAATATATTTAGGGGGCTAGAGAGATTGCTCAGTGGTTAAGGCACTTGCCTGCAAAGCCTAAGGACTCGAGTTTGATTCCCCCCGACCCATGTAAAGGCAGACGAACAAGGTGGCACAAGTGTGTGGTGTGTGTTTGAAGTGGCTGGAGGCTCTGGTGCACCCATTCTCTACCCACTCTCTCAAATACATAAATAAAAAAAATAGTTTTTTGAGGTAGGGTTTCACTCTAGCCCAGGCTGACCTGGAATTCGCTACGTAGTCTCAGGGTGGCCTCAAACTCATGGTGATCCTCCTACCTCTGCCTCCCGAGTGCTGGGATTAAAGGTGTGTGCTAGCATGCCCAGCCAAATAAAATATTTTGAAAATATTTTTTGCAGTTTCATATATATATATATATATATATATATATATATATATATATATATATACACACACACATATATATATATATATAATGCATTTTGATCATATGCACCCCCATTACCCTCATTTTCACTCCCCCTATTCCTTCTGGTCCTCTTGTTCTTTCCAAGTAGTTCTTTAGTTACTTTCATGTCTTTCTACTTGAATTAGTGGAGTGCGGGCTGGAGGTACTTACTGGATCATGTTTAAAATCTACATAAATCAATCAGTAGATTTGTGAATTGAGGTTTTCTTTTGGTGTGCATAGTGCACATGTGTGTACATGTGTGCTTGCACAAATGTAAGTGTGTGCATGTGGAGGCCAGAGGTCAATGTCAGCTGTCTTCCTCAGTCAGTCTCCAGCTGCTTGCTGTATGAAATAGGATCTCTCATGCAACCTCAGTTCACCAACTCAGCTGGACAAGATAGCCAGCATGTCCTAGGATCTTCTTGTCTCCACCTCCCCATTGCTGGGTTTATAGGATTGTATCACCACACCTATCTTTTATGTGAGTTATGGGGGTTTGAACTCAGGTACTTGACTGAGCTATCTCCCCACTTCCAATGACTTGAGATATTAAAAGTGCCTTTAAGTTCTATCTTATTTAAGATGCCTTGTTTGAGAGTGACTGAGCCATGTCAAAATCAATGACTTACTCTTTGAGCTGATGAAATAAATTGATGAGCCAACCCTTACTATGGTCCATTTAAATATTAAAATCCTAGCCATCAAGGCTATGGTATTAAGAGATAGGATCTTTTAGAGGAAGCTGCCCTGAAGGTGATTAGTAGCTTTACGAACAACACTTAAGAAAGCTGGCTCATTGTTTTACTGTGTAAAACACAGCATGGAGGCCCCATGCGTGATGCTTTCAGGGCTTAATTTTGAAGTTCCCCTACCAGAAAGCTTCAGAAAACAAATTTCTGTTGCTTATGAGCTTCCTAAACTATATTGATTTGTCACATCCATCCCAAAACTTAGTAAGAGTGCCCTCTAAATATTTCTTTAATACTTAGTGAGATAACAAGTAGAGCTAAATATAGATATAGTACTTTTTTCATTTTATTTTAAAAATCCAGAACCTTAGATGTGGGTACAAAACATTGTGTCAGAAATGAGAGTGGTAAAGACTTTCTCAGAAGGAATGTATTGGGACTGATATAAAACACAGATAGGTTTCTGGGCACAGGAATTTTTTTTTTTCCTGTTCTTCACAAGGGACATATTCAGGTTCATCTGAGGTTCATTGCTGTACTGAAGGATCAGAAGATTCTTCTAGAGGTAGGAATGTGAAGTTTGCAAGCCAAGACCTTTAGCTGCTGAGCCATCTTCCCAGACCACAGCACAGGAGGTTTGAATCATGGCAGCCCATGTACACAGAAGAGTGTGATCCCAGAGTCAGGGGGGCCCTTCCCAGCATGCACCAGCTCAAACAACACTATTGTCAAACCTACCCTTTACTTTGCAATCTATGTGGATCAAGGTTGCATTTTGGCTAAATGTCATTCTTTAGTACGTATTGGTTCTTCAAACAATGGAAGAGATTAGTGTGCTAGATTTAAAACAAAAATTGAGCTAAAGCTCAGTTACCTTTGGACTTGTACAGCAGGTGGAATTTTCTGATAGTCTCTGAAGGCTCCTTTTACTCCTGTGATTATGTTACATTACCTAGCAAAAAGGAATTTTCAGATGCAATTAAGGTCACTAATAAACTGACACAAAGGAGATTATCCAGGTAGGTCTGACCTAATTACACATGCTCTTTAAAAGCAGAGCTTCCTCTTGCTGGTGGCAGAAGTCAGATTTGATACCTGAAAGGAATTAGGAGGGACGATGTTCTCTGTTGCTGGGATGAGGGGTCCACACACTCAGGACCAGAGGACAGCCTCCAAGAGCTGACAGCCAGTGAAATGATTTCTATCAATAACCTGAGAAGGCCTAGAAGAGAATTTCCTTAATAGAAACTCTTATAGGGGGATGAAAGTAGCTGACATCTGGGCTTCAGCCCTATGAGATCTTGAGTAGAAAATCCAGATTTTTTTTTTTTTTTTTGGTTTGTTTGACTTCTGAACATACAGGCTTTCCTCAGGAACCATAGAATAGCTCCAGGACACCAAAAATCCATAGATTCTATATTAAATGGCATAGAAATTGCATATAACCTAAACACCTTTATATACTCTTTTAAATCATGTATAGATTATTTTTACCTGATATGACATAAATCGTGTATAGATTACTTCTGCCAGATACAATTTAAGTGTTCTATGAACAGTTGTCAGATTGTTGTTATGGGAGAAAGGTTTCTGAGTTCAATGAAATTTTATTTTTGGAATAGTTTCAGTTTGCACATGGTTGAATCTGAGGAAGAGGGCCTGTTGATACAGAGGAATGATCACAGTGAGAAAAGACACAAGCCACAAAGTTTGTAGACATGTGTTATATATAAATAGAAACAAATATGGTTGTGTTTTATGAGTGTAGTGGTTTGATTCAGGTGTCCCCTATAAACTTAGGTGTTCTGCATGCTAGGTTCCCAGCTGATGGAGATTTGGGAATTAGTGCCTCCTGGAGACAGTGTGTTGTTGGGGGCAGGCCCCTGCCAGTGTTTAGCACACTCTCCTGTTGACCA
The DNA here is from genome assembly GCF_020740685.1 of Jaculus jaculus. Classification (NCBI taxonomy): domain Eukaryota; kingdom Metazoa; phylum Chordata; class Mammalia; order Rodentia; family Dipodidae; genus Jaculus; species Jaculus jaculus. Next base: position 22,919,165 of record NC_059109.1, on the reverse strand, counting down.
TATGATATTGGCCAGGAGGTAATGTCCACCCTCTGCTCATGCCACCATTTTCCCCTGCCATCATGGAGCTTCCCCTTGAGTCTGCAAGCCAAAATAACCCCCCTTTTCCCCACAAGCTGCCCTTGGTTGGATGATTTCTGCCAGCAGTGAGAATTCTGGGACATACTTGAATGTGTTTTACATTACTCTGAGCCCAGTAGAGGGATGAAGTCATCCTAAGACATGATTCCATGACAGTGGAACTCTACTTAGGAGTTACAGTTGGTGTGAAATACACACAGCTCACTTGAGGCGTCACTATCCAAAGAGTACATGATCGTGGGCACAGAAAAATGGAGTCTAGACTCCCTTGTGCTGCTTATGGAAACATTGGTTCCATCACTTAACGTCATTCAAATATGGGGCACAGGTATTTGCCTTGTATATACTCGATGCTGTTTTAGTGGACTGCCAAGTCCTCAGCACACAATAAATAATAAATTGCCACTAGTAGGATTCTGGTTGGAACTTGAAAGATAGAGGATGATGAAGGACTGTAAAAGCAAAGAGAGGGAGAGAAGCAAAAGCACATGCACGAGAAAGCACGTCTAGCCATCGTTTGGGCTGTGAGTCACACAGCTACCTCACGTCTCAGCGGCCAAATTTTATTCATGGGAAGGTTTCAAAGAGCCTGGAGAGAGAGCAGGTAGCTTTATTTTTTTCTTCTTCAGTGAAATGGATTGCATCCTGAGGTTGTGTGTCAGTCACCCAAGGCCAATTCAGATGCTATTCCTGTTTGGAATTTAATGCTCTGCCTGTCTCACTGAACCTGAGGCCACGCAAAAGTGGAGCTGGAACCACAGAAGCTCAGAAGTGAAATGCACAGAAGAAAATGAGAGTCACGTGACGCCTCTTTCAAACCCGACTTCCCTGTCCATCTTTCCAGGCTGGGAGGAACAAATGGAGCCATTTTTATAAGGGTTGGGTATCCTCACAAACAATAAAACTGTGTCTGTCTCTTTACACAAACCTTGACGAATGCAAAAAGAGAGAGGAGGAGAAAAAAAAAAAAAACCACCTTGTTACCTGTAGAATTCTTTAGTAATAGGCTCCATATACTCTATCCTATGAAACATTGATACAGGAAACAGTATGAGAAGTTAATTCAATTAAACTTTATGCTATGCATTTCTAGGTAGATTTTGATTATTAAGTGAAGGTATTTGAACGAGGCTTATAATAAGTTTAGTGTAAGATTCCCAAAATTGAATGTGAATTGTGTGTGCATGTGTTTCCCTAAAAACCTGGGTCATGGTTTGAATATGAAATGTCCCCCATAGGCTAATGTTTTTGAACACTTGGTCCCCATCAGGTGATGCTATTTTGGGAGGGAGGATGTGGAATCTTTAGGAAGCAGAGGAGCCTGTTTGAAGGAAGCAGGCCACTGGAGATTTGCCTTTACGTTTTATGGACCACACCTAATTCCTGTCTGCTCTTAGCTTCCTGTTCCTCATAATATGAAGAGGTTAGGAGTCTCAGTGGGACATTCCTGCCACCCACAAACACCTGCTGCCAAGTCTTCCCCTCCATGATAGACTGTATTGCCTCAAACCATGCTCCTGAATAAACCCTTCCACCCTCGAGTTGTTTCTTTATAGGTATTTGGTCACAGACAGCAACAAGGAAAAATAACTTATGTGCTCTAGAAAGCGTTATTTTTTTTCTTGCTTTCAAAGACATTCATTTTGTATTGAGTGTATCTGTAAGATGTATAATATCCACAGTGACATTGATGTATTATTCTCAAAGGTTAAAAAAAAAACATAGGAAAGAGAAATATAACTTTAACATTTTCATCTTATACAAATCTTTTATTACTTACTATCTTTCTTTAAATCACAAAATGAGATTAAGAATGGAGTACCCCTCAAGAACTAGCACTTACACTATTCTCTATACATCTTTACCATCATGACCTTGCTTAGGAACAAACCCATGGCAATAGCCAGTAAATATTTGTGGAAGGAATGGAATATTTCTGACTCTGTTCTTTTTTTAAATTTTTATTTATTTATTTATTTGACAGAGAGAAAGAGGAAGGGAGGGAGGGAGAGAGGGAGGGAGGGAGAGAGGGAGGGAGAGAGAGAGAGAGAGAGAGAGAGAGAGAGAGAGAGAGAGAGAGAGAGAGAGAGAGAGAGAGAGAGAGAGAGAGAGAGAGAGAGAGAGAGAGAATAGGCACACCAGAGCTTCCATCCACTGTAAATGAACTCCAGACACACGTGCCACCTCGTGTATCTGGCTTAAGTGGGTCCTGGAGCGTCAAACTGGAATTCTCTGGCTTTTCAGGCAAATTCCTTAAATGCTAAGCCATCTCTCCAGTCCATGACTTATCATATTTTTGACAAACACTGCCTCATAGATGCTGAAGAGCTATTGAAAATGTTCTATTAAAAGTTTTCTCTTTTCTTCTCTATAAAAAGCTGTTCTTTGTCTCCCAATAGTCATTTTTGTGGTGACTGCCTCTTGTAAGGTACACATACTAGCACTGGCATGTACGTGTATGTGAGAGAGTGTGTGCATGTGCTGTCAAATCTCTATTTGTGTAAAATTATGATCAGGGGAATAGTCTCAATTTCACATTCATTTATGGGGCCTTACTTTGTTATGCTTTGTCTGAAAATGGAGGATGTGGAAGAGTGGAAATGACCCTTGTTTCCAGCTGCTTTTGTCCTCAGATATAAAACATAACAGGTTTCAACAGCAAAGGAGGAATGTGAAGGGTGAGAGGGAAAGGAATCACTCTTTGAAAACTAATGGCGAGCGATAAAAATAAGTTACTAAAAGATAGAGAACCTTTTGATCCAGAGCGAGCTTTGATTCTGATGGCACTGGCTGTCACTGGAGGAAGCACAAAGAAATGAGAGCGTTGGCTATTCCAACCCTTAGGTACCTGCCCAGGAAATCCTACTGGAACCAATTATTGGGCATTTTACAAACTTCTGCCATAGGCTCTGCCAAAGATGCCATCTGCTCCTACCCCCATAGCAATCACGTACTGGTTTCCTGATCTGCACAGGTACAAAGTAGGATGAGGCTGCCTAATCCAACCCACTTGCCTATACCCCATGCTTTGCATTTATCCTACAATGAGACGGCTTAGCAAGCTAATGGGCAAGACAGATTGTGGCGCATCCTGCAAATGAGGTCATGCAAGCTGCCAGCTCTCCAGTCTCTCTTGGGTAATGAGCTGCTGGGAAATGCATTGCATGTGTCCACCATTAAGGAGGACACAGACAAATACATACCATTTATTTACAACCATGGCTTGTACCTGACCAGGGAGAAAAGCTATCATAATGAAAAATTATAAAACATGCTGTGAACCAGAGAGGCTAGTCTCATGTTATTCCAAATCAGGTCATTGATCCCAAGTTACTTCTTAGACAAATTGTTTATAGGTAAAAGGGACTCACAATCTTGGATGCTCTGATCTCAGATCTTTACTTTCACTTGAGCTGTTGATACTTTTGGAGCCTTTTGTTTGCTGAGGAAGACAGGAATGTCTCCCTTAATAACTTCTCCATCAGGGAAGGGTGGTGGAAAGCACCCTTTTTGGGGATGGAAACAGGAGACTTGGGTGGACTTCATGGTCTACCTACCCATATCTCGCCCAATCTCTTGAATTTGGCTTCTTAATTTCCATACACCTCTGAATCCTTACATGTAAAACCAAGGTGATGGTGCATTTCCTGTCTACCTGGTAGCTTTGTTAACTGGATAAGATGTGTAAAGACCATTGAACACACATTCTTGCAACGCTAGAAAGTAAAGGACAAGTAGGGTCATCTGGTTATTTGTGTGTTACTACCTTTGTTTATTTCCAGTAAAATATTTGTATTAGAAATAGTATCTAGGGGGCTGGAGAGATGGCTCAGCAGTTAAAGGTGTATGCTTGCTTGCCAAGTCCGAAAGCCTGGTGACAACCAGGGTTCAATTCCCCAATACGCACATAAAGCCAGATGCACAAAGTGGCACATGTGTTTGGAATTTGTTGCTGCAGCACGAGGTCCTGGTGTGCTCAAAGTTACTCTCTTTCTGTCTGCCTCTTTTTCTCTGTCAACCTGAGAGACTGTGTTGACATTAATAGAAGCTCAAATCAAACAAAACCTTGCTCCAAGCCTCCTAGCTTCTGAGGCTCATATTTTCTTGAGTCCCTGTTGGGGTATTCATCATATTCAGTGCTGCTCAGGGGCTATTTAAATTTTTCCTTCAAGCATTTGGACATTCACTTAGGAAAATTTAGATTGCAAATATTCTCTTCAACCCCAGCCAGTTAGTTAATAGAAAAGCAGTCTAGCCTTTTAAGTATTTTCTATGATTATAAGAATGGTTCTTTATAATGTCTCATAAGGCATTTTTTTTATAAAACAAAATGACTCACAGATTTCAGAGATTAATTTGGGATGTCACAAATAGCTGACATAAGAATAATTGGCAAAATAAGCAAGGGTGCTGTTTTCTTGGTGAGCCTGGCACCGACACAAGGGTGAAGGAGATCAACACAGAAAACAATCAACTCCTACCAAATCAGATACCCAGAGACACAGAGGCTCCCAACACCTCATCACTGAAGCAGACCCAGAAAGAACCCAAGGGAAATTTTGCAGAAGAGGGGGCAGAAAGAATTTCAGAGCCACACGTTGGGTCATGATATGCAGAGACATTTCCTGCTCCCCATAACTGTGGGCTAACTCCACAATGCATGACCCATATACCTCAACAAGGAGGGGCCAGAGGGAGTGGGTAGGACATGGAGAAGGCTAACAATGGTGCCAACTTGACTGTATTCACTGAGTACTAAAGTAATTAATAATAATAATAATAATAATAATAATAATAATAATAATAACTGTTAAGTCAGGCATGGTGGCATACACCTTTAATCCTAGCACTCGGGAGGCAGAGGTAGGAGGATCACTGTGAGTTTGAGGGCAGTCTGAGACTACATAGTGAATTGCAGAAAACAAACAAACAAAAAAACTGTCAAGAAAAGGACAATTTTAGAAGGAGTTATATGAAGTAAGTAGTAGCATATTTTAAAACATTTTTGAGATGTGAAGTCCTTGAAAAATGCTTTAGATCCCTGTGAGCTAGATTAAAATTCCCCACATGACTGGTTCGGGCACTAAGTGAGGAAATCTTGACTGGGCCATCAGGTACATTAGAAGTCCTAGGCATTTGAAAGCATTAAGTTTTGTGTGATAGAAAACAAAACTATAGCTGTTTGGAGAAAAAAAACCAAATCTCTATTTTGAAGATAGTTTTCATGAAAATAGAATTTTAATTTTTCTTCTGAATAACTGAAAACAATGCTTACCTTAAAATGTAGAACAATGCATTAACTCCAAAGCCACAGCTTGAGGATATATGCTGGGGTAAAAATTGTTTCTCTTTTATTACATGTGCTTAGGTTGGGTATAATCGACATTAGTTCTGTCGACATTTCAGGAGTCTAATTGTTCACTCCAGTCACTCTCCACAGAGTAAGCAATTGGTGCTCTGTTATTAAAGATGCTAATCTCCATCTCAGCTTTGTCATCTTTTCTTGCCAATACACTTAATAATATTTCTCCCCAAAGAAACATTTGCATACTCTTGGAGTCTGAAATGCAGGGATTGGCCTATGGAGCTGCAATTGAGGAAAAATATTACTTTGCTTTTCCTCCATTGGAAGGGCCCCATTTGAGGGAAAGTTGCATTATTCTCTAGAATTATCCCCCAACCACCCTTTGTGCCATCTGGAAAGTGGGAAGCCCCGCTATCCAATATGTGCACTGATGAATGTGGATTCTTGGAGACTTTCACAGTCTCAGATAATTGTAGGGAGTTCTCTCTTGGTGCCTTTACTCATCTAAAAAAGCAGAGCTTAATTATAACTTCCACGATCAAAGCAGCAACTTAAAAAAAAAAAACATCAGAAGGACTGGAGAGATGGATTAGTGGTTAAAGCACTTTTCTGTGAAGCCTAAGGATCCAGGTTTGATTCCCCAGGACCCGCATAAGCCAGATGCACAAGGCAGCATATGCATCTGGAATTTGTTTGCAGTTGCTGGAGGCCTTGAAATGTCCATTCCTTCTCTACCTGTGTGTGTGTGTGTGTGTGTGTGTGTGTGTGTGTGTGTGTGTATCTGTCTGTCTCTCAAAATAAGTAAATAAATAGAATATTAAAAAAAAACTCAGAAGCACATGCTAGCTAGCTTTGGTGCACACCCATGACAAGCTAGTGGCCCAGAGACATGTAAAATGAGAAGCCAGAATTATAAGAGAAGTTGCCTCGTCTGTCAGGCCTTTCATAGCGAAGAGGCTGGAGACACATTAAGGAAGTGAATTTGTGATGTAGAACTTTAGAGCATGAGGGAAACTGTGACCATAAGTTTCTCTGCAGGCTGGAGTGATGGCTCAGTGGCTGAGTGTGCTTCTGGCACAAGCATGAGGATCTGAGGGGGTGAGGCACGAGATCATCTGGGTTTGAATCTCCAGAACCCACATGAATAGCTGGGTGTGATCATACATATTTATAACTCTAATCCTGTGGAGAATGGAGACCAGAGAATCACTAGAGTTCATACAGGGCAAGCCCTGGGATCACTATGAGACTCCTTTGCAAGGATGAAGCAGGTGGGTGAGTGATAGAGGGGACTCCTGATGTTTCCTCACAGGCATCCCCATGGGGTGCTACATCAGCACATACTTGTGGTGCTTACACCACACACACTTCACCATACACACTACACACTCCATAAATTCTCCTTACCAGCAAACTGAGACCCAATCAGATCAGGTGGGTGGCTTTAAGCCACAGAAAGGTATCTAGCATTGGTGGCTCTTTTTGTTTTTTAAATCTTATATATAATGATTGACATTTCTTGTCTCAGGGGCCTTATTTATGTCCATAAAGGTGGGACAATATCCTACTTAAAACTCATCATCCAGATAACCAACCAGCCACATAACCTGACTGAAGCTTTGTGTATATGTGAGCATTACATATATATATGCAGATATAGATGTAGATATAGATGTCTACGTGGTCTCCTTTTGCTTAGGCGTGGGAGGAGGTATGAAGGGGGCTGTGTCTGAGAATCTGTGAGTGCACCATCAGCATCATATAGAATCCTGAGTCTTCTCCCCAGGAGCATTTATTGTTCCTTAAGTATCACTAGACCATATGTAGGTCCAGACAGCTAAGCAGAGTCAGTTTCTAGTTGCTTATGAGTGTCTCCTTCGCAACATCTACCCATAGCTTTCATTTATGCATACATATGTTCATGCTTTACATAGCTACAGGATTCTACATTACTAAAGTTCAACTGGATATCCAAATTCACTCCAAATATGAACATATTGTTGATAATAGATTGGCATATATAGTGATATTAACAAAAATTTTATGAGTACGAAGTATTTATTTGCCTATTTTAAAGGGTCAAAGAGTATTCAAATCACCTATAATGCCACTATTATTTTTTATTATTTTCATTTTATTTTACTTGCAAGGAGAGAGAGAGAGAGAGAGAGAGAGAGAGAGAGAGAGAGAGAGAGAGAGAGAGGGAGGGAGGGAGGGAGAATGGACGTGCCAGGCCTCCAGTTACTGCAAACTCAGGTCTTTAGAGTTTTCAAGAAAGTGCCTTAATGGCTGAGCAATCTCTCTAGTCCTAATGCTATTATTCTACTATCACTATTTTTCCTCTTTTCCCATCTTTGGTTGTTCCCTGAACAAAATGAAGCAACCTAAAATTTGCTTCTTTTGGATATATCCTATCCCCCACACTCCTTGCACCTCAGATGATCACAGAGTAACCCATTTACTTTTCTTAGGAAGTAACCTTACAAGGATGGGTGAGCACCTAGTAGAAGTTTTATGGTGACAACAATCACTGCCCTTTCTCACACACATCTTATAACATTATATCAACTAATTTAAATGCTGAAGCTTCCAGGTGCATTTATTCCCCGGAAGCTGTCAGTAGCTTGTTTGCTGTGTACTCATTGTTTTCCTCCATTTAGAAATAAGACTAATAATGAATCTGAATAAGAGGTTACTTTTGTGAACCCCAGAGAAATTACTTTGAACTGAAGTCAAAATAACTGCTTAATTATGAGTCTTAAAATCATGTCTCTATGAATAAACAAATAGCATATGCATTTTCAGTTTTAAAAATATCAGCTTTAATGAATTAGTTTTTGCAGAAGTTGTGATACTCAGACAACATTGCTAAGAAATTGTCTCATTGGGTTAAATATATATAGAGAGAGTCCTAAGTTACTACATATACAAAATATATGTATGTGTATATGCACTGCATATACAAAATCATTATAGTAAAAACAAGTATGATAAACCCTTTTGTGAGTTCCATGTCTTAGGCATTTTCATTATCACAGTGTCTTGACTGGTAGATATTCATAAATAATTCATACACTATGGGAACCTTAGGGAAAACGAGGATCTCTTCCTCCCCCTCTCCCTTCTCTCCTCTGCATGTATTATAGACATAGATAACATTTTATACTATCAGAAGAGCCCTATATGGATAAGATAATTTAATTTGATGCACTGTATTCTTGTTGCAGAGTGATTAATTTTTGAAGAAATCAATAAACCCCAAGTTGTCTTGAACAGCTGTCTGAACAGATGGAAGAATATGAGAGAACCCTCTGCTGGTGGCTGAGGGGCTTGAGGGAGAGAGGCAGTCCCAGGCTAGAAGGGATTTGTATCTTGTTCTTTCTAGTAGTAAGCCTGCAGTTCTTTCTTCAGCATCTCCTATCTCCCCAAAGCAAACAGCTCTTTCAATACCCCCTTTCCTCTCTTTAGTTGGAATATTCACAATGATAAAGCAGTTTTATTTAACTCTCCATGTAAAGGCACACCACAGTATAACTTAAGCTATGTAAGACATGTGTAACAGTGTGGAAGACTTTGATATTGGCTGCTCTATGACCTTTAGTCTTTGTTTACATTTAAGAAGAACACTGTCTTATGCTGGAGAGCTGTCAGTGCGGGAATTGGGGTGGGAGACCGATGGGCAGAGGGTTTTATTATACACTCCAAGATTCCTGGTGAAACTGACTATGGTAAGGCTGAAATTCTCAGGATGCTTAAAACCTCATCTTACTCAGTCTCACTGCTCTTCAGATGTAAACAATGGGGCTGCTAGGTGGGGAGGAAAGTAAGGTAACAGAGAAACCACACTTCAGCTTTTGAATTATGATGAGAAATAGATTCCCTTTTGAGGTTTGGCGTTATCTACACAGTTGAAGATATTGACCACCCCAAGCTATTAGAAAGTATAATAGGTAGTCAATTTTCCTCTGCTTTGGATCTTAATATTTCCTATGACACTATATTGTGATGAATGGGCATTGAAAGGACTGAACTTTTATGTCTGGTTTATTGTATATTTATTATGTCTCAATAATTGGTGAAATACATTCCCACTCCTCAATGGAAGCACACTAAATATTTTATACATTCTGCACTTGAAATGGAAGGGCTCACATGGAGTTCTAAGAAAACAAATCCTGGATCATCTCCAAAACTGGGTAACAACAACCTTTTGCGATCATTACAGTCATTTATAAAAATAAGTATGATAAATGCAGCAACAGCCTGCATGAACTTAGGACTGTTGGCTTTTATTAAGGAGGCAAATGGCTCATTGCTGCACTTATAATAATGTAAGCTGTCCTTGGTCATGACCTGTTAATTAATCAGAAAATGTAAATCTTTCTGTAGAGTAAACCTAAATAATATCTTCCCACACTAATTTAAAAATTGCTTCTACTATGAAGTCACTGATTATGGATTTCACCATATAAATGGATGTGGCATCACTTAAATGACTTTTTACTAGGAATCATTAGCATTACATAGGGCAGGAATGTTCATCTAGAAACTTTCTCTGTAGAGTATTTTGATGCCTTACAGGACCCTTCCAAATGAGCTGCAACTTCTGTTTTGCAAATTCTACTAGTTTGGGTCTACTGATTGATGCACATTATATCTTTTCTTTGAATTGACAAAGGATTTTCTCACTGCATCTCTTTAGAACTGAGTCCCCTTTATTCTGGCCACTGTCTTGTTGATCAAGAAGTGTTTACTGTGGCCTCTGATGTACAGGCTCTTTGCTGAGTGCTGTGTGTGTACACTCACGTGTGCAATTGTGCAATTGAATTCTAACACATTTATGTCCTGATCCCTGTGGTACATGTGAGAAACAGGTTCAGAAAAGCAATGTTACCTGTGGAAGGCCACATATTAAGTATGAACTGAAGCTGGTATTTGAATCCGATCAGTTTAGATTCAAAATTCCTCACCACACTGTACAGCCCGTCTTGTCCCCATGTCAGTCCCGATTAAACATGAGACTCCAAAGGCTTAACACATGAGGCATCTGAGAGAACTGATAACAAATCCACTCTGACTCTACAATTGCAAGGTTAGTAAGAAAGGTTTGGAACATTCTATAATTTTCTGAGGAATGCCACAATCCTCATTTCCAATCACATCGTATACAAGTGATATAGTAGAGCTAATGTGATTCCCTCTCAGAAACTCAAAAACAGTGAATTCCAACTGAAATCTCTAAACTTTCACCGTTGAACAGTTCTTACCATTGCGAAATGGGAGATGGTTTATTATGGTCTTCACATTCCAGCTCCTCCTCCTCCTTGTGAAGCTGTTCCTCTCGAGGAGGCCTTGACCCAAGCTTTGCCGTCAGTTGCCTCCCTGCATGCGGCACATTGTGAATAGAACCTGGGAAGACACAAAGATTACTTCTAGGGGAAAGGGTATAGCATCTACATTTTTATTTTAGTTTTCAACATTTAAGTTATTTTCATGGATTAAAAACAAAAACAGGAACCATTGTATTTTTTCTTTTCCCATTGTTGCCCCCAGAACCCAGGTCCCATCTGCTCCTGCCTATTCACTGCTATTAGTTGCAATATATTTTATTCAGAACAAAAGTTCTCATTGTACAATATTTCCATAAAATGTAGATGATAATGTAATGAGTAATATTTGTTTTTCCCTGACTTAACAATAAATATATAGTAGTTATTTCCATATAAGTACATAGAGAACCTCACTTTGTAAAATGGCAAAACTAACCTGCTTGTCTATCTATATGCTTTTTTTTTTACAACCAGTTCCCAGTATTCTATGACATGGAAATATCTTAATTTCTTTCTTTAACCAGTCCATCTGAATAGATATCTGACATTGGGTTGTTTCTAATTGTTTATATTACAAAAAATGTGAATGTAAAGCTTTGCATATTGTCATTTCAAAGATCTACAAATATATGTGCAGAAATCCTCAGAAGCCAAATTGCACATATGTGTGTGTGTGTGTGTGTGTGTGTGTGTGTGTATTTCTAATTTGACAGACATTGCCAAATTATCCTTGTTGTAGAGGAGGAAAAAAAAAAATATCCTTTTCTATTTTATCCTCTACCCATATGTGGTCATTAGTCTTTATTGTAAACTTGAGGGGATTTAGAATCACCATGGAAACATACCTGTGAGTGTGTCCATAAGGGTCTTTACAGAAAGGTTTAGCTGAGGAGGGAATATCCTTCCTGAATGTGGGCAGCACTGTCCCACGCATGGGCTGAGTTCCTGGTCTGAATAAAAAGTAGAAATCCAGCATCCATATCTCTCTGCTTCTGGACTGTGGATTCAATATGACCAGCTGCCTTGGACTCTTGCTTCCACACCTCCCCTGAAAAGTACATATAAAAACCAAGTTACAGGTTAAAACTACGGAAATTTGAGTCAGAAAATACCTTCTCAATAAGTAGTACCAAATAAGTAGTACCATCTTCTAGAACAGAGCATAGTTAATTAACTTATAGACCTACACACAGTTACTATCAGTGTATAGTTCAGTAAATTTCATAAGGAAATCATTTTAGAAACAATTTGCTTTCCATTAAGTTCTAAAAAAATGCATCACATGGATCCTTGTCCAAGAAGCATCAAAAATTTAATGGAACATATTTTAATAGTACAATTGTTAATAGAATGAGAAATATAACATTTCCAGGGTCTTTTTATAGTAGAAAACTAAATATAGATGGGATATAAGTAGAATTTTTCTTCTTACATGACTAAAAAACAGCAGAGGCTGAAAGAAAATTGCTCAATAAGCTCTCTAGAAATGAATTAACTTAAATTCTTATAAATCTTAATTTACATTGCCAGGGAAACATTTTATGAATCAGTTATGACATGGTAAGACCTCAACCAGGAATATTCTTACCTAAAAAGAAAGCATGTAGATAATAGAAATATGACAGTCTTTCGGGGATTGTGAATATTGGCATGTGCAACACCCTGACTTCTGTCCCCAGAACTGCAAAAATAAACAAATGAATAGTTTTTAGTATCTACTAAGGTGGACCAACTCTTTTTTTTAAAATTTATTTATTTATTTATTTATTTTAGTTTTTCGAGGTAGAGTCTCACTCTGGTCCAGGCTGACCTGGAATTAACTATGTCATCTCAGGGTGGCCTCGAACTCATGGCAATCCTCCTACCTCTGCCTCTCGAGTGCTGGGATTAAAGGCGTGCGCCACCATGCCAGGATGGACCAACTCTTTACCAGCTTAAAATGTTCAACCTGCTCTTCCTACTATACTAAATTCCAATAAAATGAATAAAGGAACATTCATTAAAGTCCATTAAAAATTGTTGCCAGGGAGGCCCTTGACATCCTAAAACATTACAGGTTATTGTCAAGGTTCTTAGTTGCCCACAAGAGCTAGGTGATTAAGACTCTATTGCTGAAGACTCTACATGCTTGGGCTGCAGTTCACTGAGAAATCAAGCTGGAGTTGAGCTGGAAGTCTTCTCCCTATTGTTTAGCTGCCAGGATGCTTGAGAGAGCTGTTCAGTATGTAGCCATTGAGAAAAGTAATGTCATCAACAGTCTTAACTAGCAGTGGGCCTTGAAAGCTTTATGGCTAGGCAAATGAACCAACTGGTGCAATGGTGCCTTGTCTGTTTTGGGGGAAATCAATTGTTCACTGACTGGATTTGTGACCCACCTCATGGGAGGGAATTCATGCCTGGTGCTGAAAAACCTAATCAAAAACCTATGGCTGACTAGAGAGATGGCTTAGCAGTTAAAACATTTGCCTGAAAAACCTAAGGACTCATATTCAACTCTCCAGGTCACACATAAGCCAGATGCACAGTGCCACAGCATGCAATGTTACATATGCGCACAAGGGGCAAATGTATCTAGAGTTTGATTGCAGTGGCTAGAGGTCCTGTCACACCAATTCTCTCTCTCTCTTTCATAAACAAAAGCAAGTCTGTTGGGCTTGCCTTAAAAACAACAACAACAGGGCTGGAGAGATGGCTTAGCGGTTAAGTGCTTGCCTGTGAAGCCTAAGGACCTCGGTTCGAGGCTCAGTTCCCCAGGTCCCACGTTAGCCAGATGCACAAGGGGGCGCACGCATCTGGAGTTTGTTTGCAGAGGCTGGAAGCCCTGGCGCGCCCATTCTCTCTCTCTCCCTCTATCTGTCTTTCTCTCTGTGTCTGTCGCTCTCAAATAAATAAATAAAAATTAAAAAAAAAACAACACCACCAACACCCCTAGAAAACAAACAAACAAACAAACAAAAAAGCAATCTATGGCTGAGGAGGTCCTAAGCCCTAGAGGGAAACTAATACTGTTGTCTGGATAAATGGACACATTATGCCCACCAAACTACCCTCTAAACACTCGTTTATGCCCATATATTAATGCTACTCTTACTTTTGGTGGGAGATGATTCAAAGCTTCCTTTTATTTTTTTCACATGGTGGTGACCACTGGAGTGACTCAAAATTGGCTAAAATGCTGAGAAGTGACAGTGCAATGTTCAGCATTAAGTGACAGATCTCTATCACACCCTCTAAAGCTCAAGGACCATTTGGGAAGAGGGGGAAGAAAGAATGTAAAAGCCTAAGGAAGGGGGGAGGGCTTATAATACTGTCCTCCAGACACAAAGTGGCCTTGATATTCATGAGCTCATAGTGGCTGATGCTATCTACACAAGACCTGCATAACAGGAAGTAAAATAAGATGATGGCATCAAAATAGAAGGGAGACTAGTTTGAAAGAATATGGGATTCAGTGGAAGTAATATTTGGGAAGGGGGAAAATGGAGTGTTGTGAGGAAATTATAATCATGATATGTTGTTTATATTTATGGAAGTTGTTAATAAAATTTCTTAAAAATCAATTAAAAATAGCATCAAAGCAAGCCAATGATCTTACTTAGATTTTATGATTTTAAAATATATATCCTAGCATTAAACATTCCTAAGTATTAAACAAAAACTAAATAATAAGACGTGTTTGAGAGATGTCCTAAATGAAAATGTTTGGCAAAGTGTTTATAGTTCAGTATTTAATGACATTATTGTCTTTGTGCTGTTACATGGCAACTTTAAGTCTACAATTAAATGGGCATCTTCTTTCTTCCAAAACAAACTATAGTCATCACATAAAATCTCAAGCATAGGGCTGGAGAGATGGCTTAGCGGTTAAGCGCTTGCCTGTGAAGCCTAAGGACCCCAGTTCGAGGCTCGGTTCCCCAGGTCCCACGTTAGCCAGATGCACAAGGGGGCGCACGCGTCTGGAGTTCATTTGCAGAGGCTGGAAGCCCTGGCATGCCCATTCTCTCTCTCTCCCTCTATCTGTCTTTCTCTCTGTGTCTGTCGCTCTCAAATAAATAAATAAATAAAAATTAAAAAAAAATCTCAAGCATAGCCCATTGGAAAGGTATACAATGTTAAAATTGCTTCTAATATTATATTATGAAAGAATAGTCTCTTTTATCTTTGTACATGTATGTTTACACATGTGTCTGACTTCATTCTTAACAACACTAAATAATTAAGGGAATATCCTTTCTCCCTTGTGTCTTCTTGGTACCCATGGGTTTATATTTAGGGTCTCTATTCTACTTCTTTCATGGGTGCCTGAGGAGGTCAGCCTCACATATAAGTAGACCTACACTGGTGTAAGCCAGTCATGGTGATCCTTTGAATAGAATATGCCTTTGCTGTTGTTTTGATTAAAAAATTTGAGTATGAAGTGTCTAGGTATGAATCCTTTTGAGTTTATTTTACTAAATTTTCTGGGGCTTCTTGAAGGAGTAGATTATTATTTTCATTAAAATTGTTAAATTTTCTTTTTATTTTGTCAGTTTTTTGGCATGTGTGCATAGTGTGTGAACAGATGTGCCTGCCCTGTGTATATGTGTGCAAAAGACAGAGGAGAACATCAGGCATCCTCTTTCCACTCACCTGCCCATTTCTTTGGGGCAGAGTCTCTCATTCAACCCTGTACTATCATTTTTCATCTTCTTAGTTTTTGATTAGCCAGGCCAAGAGATTCTCTGGTTTCTACTCCCAGTAGGACTGGGGTTCTATGGGGACATGCATGGCCTTATTCCACTGTGGTTGTTTTAACTAGGTGTCCCCCACAAACTCCTATGTGTTCTGAATGCAGAGTCCCTAGCTGAAGACAACTTAGGAACTGGAGTCTTTTGGAGGTGTGTTGTTGGGGGCAGGCTTATGTGTGTTATAGCCAGCTTCCCCTTGCCAGTGTTTGGAACACTTTTCTTGCTGCTGCTGTCCACCTCGTTAGCCAGGAGGTGATGTCCAGCCTCTGCTTGTGCCGTGTTTTCCTCTGCCATCATGGAGGGTTCCCTTTAGTCTGCAAGCCACAATTAACCCTTTACTCCTACACGCTGCTTGGATGGGTGCTTTGTGCCAGCAACATGAAGCTGGCTGCAACACCAGCTGTTTACATGGATGCCAGGGAACCAAACTCTGGAGGTCTTATGCTTGTGCAGCAAAGTCTCTTAACCCCTGAGCCACTTCCATGGCCCCAAATTGTGAAATTTTCAATTATTATTTCAAGTATTATCTTCAAATACATATGCTTGCTCAGCTTTCCTTCTGTTCTTGGGATTTACATTATGATTATGTTACTATTCAGTGGTATCTTACAAGCCTCTGGGAGTCTGTTCATTTCTTTAAATTTAAATTTATTGTGAACTTTAATATCTTAATATATTGCAAATTAGTTGTATTCCCATATGGTTATCCTCTTATGTCCCTTCTCCCCCACTCCATTTCCCCAGAGGGTCCTCTTTGGTGGGGATATCAGTAATCATTGTAGGATCATGAATGCACTAGTCAGTTTCTATGGAAAAGACACCACCTCACAGTACATCTTCCCACCCTGTGACTCTTACATTTTTCTGCTTTTTGTTCTCTAATTTTACCTGAGCCTTGGAGGGTATGTTAGAAGTCTTCTTTCCTACAAATTCTCTGCAGCCTCTTATTTTCTGCTTTGATGAGATTTGAAACTCCTTGGTGTCTACCACCATCTCCTTGGAGAAGGTTCTTTGACTAGCCTTGAGAGTAGCACTCATCTTTAATCCACCTCTTCTGTAATGCTTCCTTGGCCCTGAGGTGTAGAGATGTGTTGCCTCTTGTACTAGGCACTTGTTTTCTCTTTTTGCCATTCTGATGGGTCTTGTGCCTCTCTGGTATTCACTGCAATCTGTAAAAAGCAGAATATTTAACCAAGAGTGAGAGCAGCATTGATTGCAGGAGATAAATATGCAATTAAAATACTATTTGATGGGCCTAACCTCTCCATTTGTCCAGAAAAATGTGCAGGCTCCTCTCTGTGGTCTGTGATTCTTCCAAGCCATAAACTTTTGACTTGGTTCTTAGTAGCAAGCATAAATTACCACCCTCCCCCAACACAAACACTGAGTGGGCCTCATATCCAAATAGCAGTTGATTTCCTCCATGACTTATAAGTCATTATTGCACTGGAGAGTATATCTTGCCTGGCTCGTTGACTTTGTAGCTCACAAGATCCACTGCTTGTTCACACTGTTGGTGACTTTTATTTTCCGGCAGCTTGCACAGAGCTTGATTTCTCAATGTCCTGCAATGACAGCTCGTGATGTCTTCAGCAACAGGGTCTTACTGGCTAGTTATTATGGGTAACCAGATGTATTAGCAATGTTCTGCATTGTTTGGGGGCCTCATAAGCCTCACTGTGGGGATGACCCAATTCTGACATTGACTTCACCTATAACAGCCTATGGTCTTAAGGTAAAACTTTTTTCACTCCAGAAGGGTACTTCCACCCAAAACAGCTCCTCTTACTTTCTCTTTTCTTTTTAAGAGAGTTATATCTTTTAATTAGCTAACCAAGATGTAAATTTCTATGGTACTGATTCATGCTGTTTCTTAGTTTTGTGAATTTCCTCCTTCCCTCCCTACTTGCCCCTGTCTTTCGCCAGACCCTTCCATCACCTGCATTCTCTCCCTCCATTTGCATGTCTACTATCCCCTCCTCTAATCCCTCCCCACTTCTCCTCTCCAAAGCTCATTCAAGCTTCTTGGCCAGTACACTAATACTTACTGCAACTTGGATTGGCACATGAGAGAGAACATGCAGGGTTTGTCTTTCTGAGCCTGGACAACCTCACTTAATATAATTTTTTCTAGGTCCATCCGTTTTTCTATGAGTTTCATAATTTCAGTTTTCCTTACCACTGAATAGAACTCTATGGTGAATATGTACCACATCTTCATTATCTGCTCATCAGTTGATAGCCATCTGGGCTAATTCCATTCCCTAGCTTTTGTAAATCGAGCAGCAACAAACAATGCCAGAGCAGACAGGCAGTCTACTCTGATTGAGCTGGGCCCAAGACATGGAGAGGGCTTACTTAGGTCCTGTGGGGCCTCGTTTTCTATGTTCTAGCAGGTGCCCATGGACAGTCTACACTTATGTTTGGTCAGGTGCAAGAGGGTTGAATTTATGGTGCACTGCTTGCTGGGCACCTGGGGTTCCAGATTACCTTGCTTAGGGTCGGAGTGGGCAGTTGGTGTATCCACATCTGAGCTGGGGCATGAGGGAGAGAGACTGGTCTCTGCTCATTAAAAAAAATATTTTATTTATTTATTTGCAAGCAGAGAGAGATAGAAAAGAGACAGAGAGAATAGGTGCACCAGGGTCTCCAGCCATTGCCGATGAACTCCAGATGCATTCACCATTTTGTGCATCTTGTTTTCCATGGGTACTGTGGAATCATTAGGCTTTACAGGCAAGTGACTTAACTGCTGAGCCCTCTGCTCATTGTTAATTTTATTATTATTATTTATTTTTGAGAGAGAGAGAGCAAGAAGCAGAGATAGAGAGGGAGAGAATGAGTATGCCAGGGCTTTTAGCCACTGCAAATGAACTCCAAATGCATGTGCTCCCTTGTGTGTGTGTCTAGCTAGGTGGGACCTGGAGATTTGAACATGAATTCCTAGGGTCTGCAGGCAAGTGCCTTAACTGCTAAGCCATCTCTCCAGCCCCTGCTCATTTTTATTCATTAATTTTTCTCTGTTTCTCAGCCTGAGGTATCTTTACTAACATATTTTCAAGTTCACCAGTTCTTTGCTCTGTTAGTACAAATATGTTGTTGAGTGCCTCTATTTTAAAATTTTCAGTTATTATATATTTTTAACTCCAGAATATTTGCTTTGCTTTTAAACATTTTACAAATAAATTTTACCTCTTTATTAATGCTTATTAGATTAAACACAGTAGTCGTACTTGGCTCTAATTTATTGAACATGTCTTCCTTAACTCTTTTTTCTTTTTTCTTTTTGGTTTTTGAGGTAGGGTCTCACCCTGGCCCAGACTGACCTGGAATTAACTATGTAGTCTCATGGTGGCCTCAAACTCACGGTGATTCTCCTACCTCTGCCTCCAGAGTGCTGGGATTAAAGGCGTGCGCCACCACGACCAGCTCACTTCCTTCAACTCTTTAAACATATTTACAATGGATGATTTGAAGTCTTCATCCTGTCAGTGGACATCAGAGACAATTTTTTTCAGCTCCTCCTCCCCTGCCCTACCCATGTATGGACCATTCTCTCTCTCACTCTATCTCTTTCTCTCCCTCTCTCTCTCATACCCTTTACTACAAATTATTTTAGATTTAACATAATATGATGTCTCTGCAGTAAGGATTATAACACTCTTGCCCCTAACAGGAGGAAGGAGAATATTGGAGAGAAGAAGGTTGCCCAACGAGACCCTTTCAGAGAGGAAATTAAAAAAAAAAAGGGGAAATGAAGAGCCAAAAGAAAGTTAAATGCAAGTTTCTTTGTGTCATGTCAGTGAAGAGTACACAGTCTTAGAGTAGTAAGGCAGGGCAAAAAGGGTTTGAACTAATGGAAAGAAACTGAGGGAACATGTTTGTTCGGAGGAAAGGGTATTCATTTTCTCCCAGCACAGGGAGATGCCCTCTTTCATGAAGTTCAGAAAGTACTTCCCAGGTTTTATCACTTGCTTCAGGGGAGATGGCAGGGAAAGATCTGGCCTGCTGTTTCCTTATGCTTCT
Source organism: Jaculus jaculus (assembly GCF_020740685.1). NCBI lineage: Eukaryota > Metazoa > Chordata > Mammalia > Rodentia > Dipodidae > Jaculus > Jaculus jaculus. The sequence continues at coordinate 22,899,696 of NC_059109.1, read as the reverse complement.
TCAGCTAGAAATATTCACTATGCCAATGTGACGTATCTGGGGTTCGTGTGGCCTGAGCCCATCGGTCTCCACAGGAATCGTGCCAGCTTACATGTCTATCTCTCATGCATATGATGACTCCCCCTGTCTCACTAAGCAGGCTATGTAATTAAACTAATATTTTTTTTTGCCATTAGCTTAAATGAAAATTGATAAATCAGTTAAATTTGCCCATCTTTTCATGTTGTGAGCTATTTCCATTCTCTTTTTGTGAACAGTCTGTTCAGATTCTTTGGTTATCTTTTCTGTTAGATTGATTTCTCCTATTGAATTTGTGGGAGCTCAGTGTATATTAGCAAAATTCATTTTGAATATTAAATAAATGGCAAATATTTTTCCTCTATTTGTCTTATGACCTACCTTCCTCCCTTTCTTTCTTTCTTTTCTTCTGTGTGTAAACGGTTTATGATATATGTGAATATATGTATTCATGTGTGAAAGATGGCATGGACCTACCATAGCACATGAGGTCAGAGGACAACTTCTGGGGGTCAGTCTACATTTGCCCCTTTGTGTTTGAGGCAGTCTCTCCATGTCCACTGCTGTGTTGGCCATTCTATCTGGTCGTCTAGCTTCTAGGCGATTGTCCTGTCTTCACCTCTCTTCTTGTCATATGCATGCTGGGATCACAGAATTCAACCATAGCTTCTGGCTTTTATGTGGGGCCTGAGAAAGCAAGTGCTTTATTCACTGAGCCATTTCCCCATTGACCTTCTGTTTTCTTATTATCTTTTGTTAGGCACATATGATATTTTAGGGATATATGTAATATGTATTAGACTTTTAAAATTTATACTTTTTGATGTTTTGAAATGAGCTTTCATTCTATGGCATAGACTATCCCCTAGAACTCACTACGTAGCCCAGGTTGGCTCTGACCTTGCTGTAATCCTTATATTTCAGCCTTCTAAAGTGCTATAATTACAGGTATGAGTCACCATGTCTGGCCTTTATTTTATGGCACTATGGACTTTCTTAAGTGCAAAACTTAAAAATGTGAAAACAAAGGGAAAAAAAAAAGCCTGGTAAGAGTATACATAACACTCATGGAATTTAACCTGTTCTGGTATGTGATATATTTCCCCCAAAGAAATTAATTTCTGTGCAGTGTGCTACTTGAAGCTGCCAAGAAGGTTAATGCCCTAGGCTCTGGCTACAAGTAGGATTTAAGCCTGTGGAGTTATTTGGCTGAGGGATGTTTGTCATGGATTTTGGGAAGGTGCCCCCTCTCCTTGGAGCTGTTCTGCATTCTGGCTAAGATTTCAGTTAAATGTTCAGTTTGGGGAGCAAGATATGAAGAAAGGAAAAAATAGTTTACAGAGGAACCTGCTAGCAACAATTGAATCCTGTTTTCTATTCTTTTTTAGTATTCTTATATTTATTTATTTATTAGAGAGAGAGAGAGGAAAGGGAAGGAGGGTGGGAGGGAGAGATAGAGAAAGGGAGAATGGGAGCACCAGGGCTTCTAGCCACTGCAAAAGAACTCCAGATGCATGTACCACCTTGTGCATCTGGCTTATGCAGGTCCTGCGGAAATGAGCTGAGGTCATTTGGCTTCGCAGGCAAGCACCTTAACTGCGAAGCCATCTCTCCAGCTCCAGAATCCTATTTTCCTTAACAAAAACCTTTGCGAGAGGTTTTAAACCAACTAGTTTGAATATGGGAAATCCAGGATTCCTGCTAGGCAATAATAGTAATGATAAAAATGCTTTGCATACATTTAAAGTTTAATTCCCACAGCAACTTTGCAAGATAGGTATCATTACACTCTGTCTCTAGACCATGTGAAGCTTAGAAATGTTAAGCAACTTACCTGAGATCGTATAAATGGAGAGAGAAAAAGTTGAGAGTCAAACTCAAATCTCTTCTGATGTTTTAATGCCAGGTTCTTAAATATAATCATAGCTGAATGAGTTTGATTTTGCAGAAATCAGTTGCCTTAGTCAGGTATTGCAGCTTTGAGAGGAATGTATTCATATTTCTGTATCTGTCACTGTTATCAAAATTCCTTGAACTTATTTTATTAGTTTTCTTTTTTTAAATTTTTATTTATTTATTTGAGGGAGAGAGAGAGAAAGAAAGAGGCAGAGGGAGAAAGAGAGGGAGTGAGAGTTAGTATGGGCACATTGGGGCCTCCTGCCTTTGCAAACGAATTCCAGGCACAAGCGCCACTTTGTGGCTTTACATGGGCACAGGGCAAACAGGCTTTGCAAGTAAGCACCTTTAATAGCTAAGCCATCTCCCCAGACCTTTGTATTGGTTTTCAAATAGTCATGAAACAGTTACTGTGGAAGCAACACGGCCAAACCTGAGTTGCTATGAGATGCCTAAGGACAACCCACACTGCTAGTGCTCTCCATGTTCCTCCACACATAAACATGTCACTCCACATAGATCTTCAGGTCCATGTTCGTATTCAGTAGGATTGAAACTATATGAAAAAAGTCTTCCTTTTCTATTGAATATTACAGACTTTATTCTTGTCATTATTTCCTAGGGATCCCATATGACAAACATTTATACTGGACACTACAAATCATCTAGAAGACTTAGAATATGTATGTAGGTGTATGCAAATTTGATGTCATCTTACACAGGACTGGAGCATCTATGGACTTCAATGTTTTATTTTTTATTTATTTGAGAGAGAAAGAGGGAGGGAGGGAGGGAAGGAGAGAGAGAGAGAGAGAGAGAGAGAGAGAGAGAGAGAGAGAGAGAGAGAGAGAGTGAGGGAGAGAGAATGCAGCTACTGCAAATGAACATGGGCTACTTTGTACATCTGGTTTACTTGGGTCCAGGGGAATTGAACAGAGGTCCTTTGGCTTTGCAGGCAAGCACCTTAACTGCTATGCCATTTCTCTAGACTGCACGTATGGATTTAATATCCACATTCCCAAGCATATGGGGATGTCTGCACAGTCAGGGATTTGTACTATGGAATAAGTTCTCCATCCACGGGGTACTAGAACCAGCTCCCCTGCATACAAGAACATCTGCACAGTCAGAGATATCCACTTTAATGAGTCTTCTATCCACAGGGTCCTAGAACCACTTCCCTCCCATGCAGGGATGGCTGCACAGTCAGGGTTGTCTACTATGGAATAAATTTTCCTTTCATTGTCCTTCTATGCACCTCTTTTTTATAAAGTATTTTTTATATTTATTTATTTACAGAGAGAGAGAGAGAGAGAGAGAGAGGGAAAGAATGGGCATGCCAGGGCCTCCTACCACTGCAAACAAACTCCAGACACATGTGCCACCTTGTGCATCTGGCTAACTTGGGTCCTGGGGAATTGAACCTGGATCCTTTGGCTTTGCAGGCAAGCACCTTAACCACTAAGCCATAACTCAATCCCCCCTTTTTTAGTTTTAAATTAAAATTTTGACTAGGTAATTCATTATATTGTATAAAGGCATTTTGAGCAAAATATTGCACTTCCATTTTTATTGTCCATACATCCAGCTCCCTTCTCCCTGGGCTTGATTTCTTACATGTTGTTCCATAAATTTAAAGCATATTCAAATGAAAATCAACATAAATCCTTAGAAAATAATTTGGTTCTTTTCTTGCTACACACATGTGTGTGGTATGCATGCGTGTGTGTGTGTGTGTGTAAGTGTGGAGGACAGAGGACAGTCTTGGGTGTCATTCCTCAGGTATGCCACCCTCCTCTTTGTGAGACAGGGTCTTTTATTGGCTGATGCTCACCAATTAGGCTAAATGGGATCCAGGGATCCTCCTGTGTCTGCCTCCCCAGTACTATCATTCCAGGCACATGCTACTGCCTGGCATTTTATGTGGGCCATGGTGGTTGAACTGAGGTCCTCCTGTTTGCAAGGTGAGCACTTTACCTACTGTGCTATCTCCCTAGCCCAAGATAATCTGGTTCTTAAAAACACACACGTAGGGGCTGGAGAGATAGTTCAGTGGATAAGGTACTTGCCTGCAAAGGCTACTGACCAGAATTCAATTCCCTGGTACCCACTTAAAGCCAGATGCACAAAATGGCCATGCACTGGAATTTGTTGCAGCAGCTAGAGGCCCTGGTGCACCCATTCTCTCTCTCTCTGTGTCTCTGTCTCTGCCTTTCTCTCTCTTTCTTTTTTTCTGTCTTTGATTCCAGCATTCAGAAGACCAAGGTGGTGGGGGGACTGTTATGAGTTTGAGGCCAGCTTGAGGCTACATAGTAAATTCTGTCCTGGGCTAGAGTGAGACCCTACCTCAAAAACAAAAATGAACAACAACGAAGAAAACACAAAAACTCACACATGTATACTGGGTGTAAACCATTTCAATTATTTTATTTCTTTATCTGTTTATTTATTTGCAAGGAGAGAGAGAGAGACAGAGAGAGAGGGAAAGGGCGAGAGGGAGGAGACATTTTCTAGCCATTATAAATGTGTTTGTTTTCTTGATTTCTATTTCAGACAATTTACTATTGGTATAAAGAAAAGCTACTGATGTTTTTAAATATAATTTTATTTGAGAGCGAGAGTGGAAGAAAGAAAGGAAGAAAATAAATATTGGTGTATAAGGGCCTCGTGCAATTGCAAATGGACTCCAGGTGCATGTACCACTTTGTGCATTTGCCTTTACAAAGGTGTGCTGGGGACACAAACCCATCAATTATAGTGCTTTTTGGTAAAGCTTTTAGAGTTTATACAACATAATATTAGCAGTTGGCTTATTATAATGTCCCTTATTTGGGGCAGTTAAGGCACTTGCCTGTGAAGCCTAACGACCCAGGTTCAATTCCCCAAACTATATTAAACTATATTACGCAGATGCACATGTGTCTGGAGTACATTTGCAATGGCTAGAGGCCCTGCTGTGTCCATTCTCATTTCCTCTTTCTCTCTCTCCATCTCTCTCTAATAAATAAAGATAAAATATTTTAAAAATAAATACATGTTCCTCATTATATTGAGGTATATTACTTCTATCCCTAATTTAAGTGCTCTCGTCATAAAAGAATGGAATTTTACCCAAAAATGCCTTTTCTGCACTTAAAAATGAGATGGCCACTCATTTTTAGAACATCATTCTGTTGATTTGGGTTTTGCATCCCTGGAATGAATCACACTTCATCATAGTGGATATATATAACATTCGATGGCTTGGCTGGCTAGTATTTTGTTGAGGAGTTTTGCATCTGTGTTCATCAATCATACCAGTCCATCCTATTCTCTCTGTGTGGGTCCTCATCCAGTACTGACATCAGGGTAATGCTGTCCTCCTAGAGTGTGTTTGAGAGCACGCCTTTATTTTCTGGAATAAGAAGAACTGGCATAAGTTCTTCGTGAAATGTTTGGTAGGATTTAGCAGTGAAGCCATCTGTTCTTGAGCTTTTCTTTGACATTTTATTACTACTGCAATATTATGATCTATTACTGATCTATTCAGGTTTTTCTATCTCTTCAAGATTCAGGCTCAGTAAGACATGTATGTCCAAGACTGCCCATTTGCTCTAAGTTATCAAGTATTGGCATATAGTTGTTGTAGCAGTTACCTTCTTATCGTTGTGACAAAAGACCAAACCAGATGCAACTTATGGAAAGAAAAGGTTTATTTCAGCTTCCTGTCTTCAGGGGGAAGTTTAATCATGCTGATTTTCTATATCGCTCTACTCCAAGCTTTCCTTGGGAATGTTTACTCTGTCATTATACATTAGAAGCATAGTACGTAATATTTGCTTTGTTTTTCCAGGGCTCACGGTTCAGAGACTGAGTTTCAGAAAAGACTTTGGGTTTTTTGAACAGTGTTTGGACTGGTAAAGAATATGGAGGCTTTTAAAGTTGGACTGACTGTATTTTGCATCATGAGATGGTCATGAGTCTATGGTGGTCAGGTGTAGGAAATGGTGGTTTGAAAGCAAAATGTCTCTCATAGCCTCATGCAAAGTTTTTCTGTTAGAATACTTGTAATTTTCTCTGTGGTTTCTTAAAGCTTCCTTAAAACAAATGTTTTAGGGGCTGGAGAGATGACCCAGTGATGAAAGGCACTTTCTGGAAAAGCCTGATGGCTGGGTTCAATTCCCCAACACCCACAAAAAGCCAGACACATGTATCTGGAGTTCATTTGTTGATGCAGCAGGCCCTGGTATGCCCATTCTCCTTCCTTTCTCTCTCTCTCTCTCATAAATAAATAAATAAATAAATAAAACATTTTATTTCTTTTAGTATATGCCTATAGTGATTACTGTGTAGTCAATATCTGGCTCCTTATTTTGTCTTAGATTAAATCATGATTTCCTGAAAATTTTCGATACGTGTTGGCATTGTGATACCACCAGGGCATTGATGAGTGTGGTGATTTGAATCTAAATGTATGCCCCCCATAGCCTCAGGTACTTAAGTTTCCTACTTAGGTCTCCAACAGCATCTGTTGTGACAACTGGGGGTAGGATGGATCTAACTCCAACCCAAACCTATGAAGAGAAGCTTTGAGCTGTCTGCTGGTATTGGTGTTTGGTTGTCACAGTTGTTACTTTCTGCTTGGATGTATGGAGGTAAGCAGCTTCTTCTACCACTAATGGAAAGTCCTCTGGATTGTAAGCTTGAAATAAACCTGTTCCTCTCATAAACTATGTCTGGTTAGATGTACGTGCCAGCCATGTGGAGCTGATTACAACAAAAGGTTAAGTATTTATTTATGTCTTTATAATCTGGGTTTATTTATACTTGGCTTTTCAGAAATTACATGCAAGGTACTTATTTTTCACTTTAGTCACTTCCAGTATTTCAGCACTAGAATGTGTCTCAATTCTAAAACCTAATATTAGCTTGCTGTTAAGAGTGCTGTCAACGTTTCAGTACTAGAGGGCAATCCAGGCCCAGATATCAAAAACATTGTTTGTGTGTTGTTCAGAAAGAACCAGAGGAGAACCTAGAAAAGCCCTCCTTCCCCACAAACCTTCCCCTGAATGAAGAGTCAACCCAGGTGCCTCATCCAAAGTTACCTGTTAACAAACAGCAGGTGAGTCATGGTGGCAGGAGTGTGCAAAACAGGAAGCAGAGAACAGCAGGAAGTGGGTCTGGCTATAAAATTTTGAGGCCCACCCCCAGTAACTCACTTCCACCAGCAAGGCTGTACCTCCTGAAAGGTTCCACAGCCTTCCAAAATAAGGTCACTAGCTGAAGGGTAAGTAAAATGAGCCTGGGGGTGGAATTCCACATTCAAACCACAAGAGGAGATTGAAGCGAGGACTTCAGGCGTACTAGACAAGTGCTGTACTACTGAGTGAGCAGTAGCCTTCGTGCTCTGTTTTGACAAAGGGAAATCCTAAGGTTCTGTGAGAGAGCATGTGTCAGGAGGGATATGTGTTGGTGTGGGATGGAAAAGTGGATTGGTGGGGGATGGAGAGATGGCTTAGCTGTTAAGGCATTTTCCTGCAAAGCCAAAGGATCCTGGGTTTGACTCTCTAGGACCCACGAAAGCCAGATGCACAAGCAGGTGCATGCATCTGGAGTTCGTTTGCAGTGGCTGGAGGCCCTGGCATTCCCATTCTCACTTTCTCTCTCTCTCTCTCTCTCTCTCTCTGCCCCTCTTTCTCTCTCTCAAATAAATAAATAAAAGAAGAGGCTGCTTCCATACATCTAAGCAGAGAGAAAAACTGCAGCAAGCACAGTCAGCAAGCAGCAGGGAGATTGCCAGGGTTCAGACTGCTCTGCATACCTCTGGGCTGGAAATCAGGTCTGCCCCCAACACACCTTAAGGGCCGGACCCTAGGATAGATATATCCTCAGCGACATCTTCTACAGCCAGGAACCCCAAGTTATAAGCTTTAATAAAACACCTGAGTCTATGGGGGACATACACTCAAACTGCCACAATTACTTGCCAGAGAGATTGTTAATTTACAACTAAGCCCTGTTATAATTATTGGATACAGTTACTGTATGTGACTGTATATGTGGAATTTGTGAATGTGTATGCATTTATACCCGTAAATATAGACTTTTGATACATTTAATATGCTTTCCATTACAATTAAAGTTCAATCAATTCCCAGACCATCACTTTTTGGTTAGCTTGCTTTTAACATTAGGATGAAAAAACATTCATAGTGCTGGAGAGATGGCTGACCAGTTAAGGTGCTTGACTATGAAGCCTAAGGACTCATGCTGTACTCTTCAGGTCCCACATAAGCCAGACGCAAGTGACACAAGTGTGCAAGGTTGCACACATGCACAAAGAGGACACAAGTGTCCGGAGTTTGATTGTAGTGGCTGGAGGCCCTGGCATGTCAATTCTGTCTCTCACTCACTCACTCACATAACAAAAGGCAGTTTGTTGGTCTTGCCTCAAATAAAAAGAAAGTTCATATATAGTTCACAAAAGTGACTGGATCTTGGAAATGTAAGCACAATTGAACCTAGAGTGGATAAGTCAAGTAAGCAGAATGCTGGATAATTATAGTTTGAGACCTGTCTGATGCAATGAGTTTAGAATAGGCCTTGGAGTGATTTTTAATATCATATAATTTGGAAAACCTCTATAGCAGTGAGGGAAATGCCTTACACGTATGAGTGCTCAAACAATTTGCTAAGTAAATCCAATTCTCTCGGTAAGAATCAGCACTTGGGAACAGGAGGCAGTAATCCTAGAAACATAAGGAATGTAGTCAGGTTTATACTTGACTTTGAAGAGCCAACTACAGTGCAATGAGTTTAATGAGATTCTTAACAAAGATGATAATTTGAATGTGTCAATTTTAGACACACATGTCCTATTTTACTCTGTAGCATATGGGCAGAGTCATAAAAAATGAGTAGATATAGTGCATCTTATTTTAAATTTTAACCATTCACAAGTGTTCCAAGAAATTTTTTTTTTCTTATTCATATAATTAGCAGTAGTGATGGAAACAGATAAACTACTGTGGTAGTTTGAATAGATAGCCCCAGATGTATTCAGTGTTTCATTAGTTTGTAGTTTTCATCTGCAGCCACCTGGCTGGAGGCAATATCACTGGGTGGATCTAAGGTGTGGTGACAGGTTTGAAACTCCAACCTTAAGATATGCAAAGTGCTTAGTTCCACCTGGAGTTCCTGAAGTGTGCTGTGCTGTGTGGCTTTTGGCTTGGAGATTTCTCTCTCTCTGGTTGGACCTGTGAAAGCAGGCCAGCTTCTTTTGCCATTATGGAACTTCCCCTGGATCTGTAAGCTTCAATAAATCCCTTCCTCCATAACTATGCCTGGTTTGGAAGTTCATCTCCATGAACCTGAAGCTGTCTGATACAGCTACTCATTTTCTAAGGGGAGTTTTGAGCTCTCATCACTAGCTCTGGTATATCTAGCCATTCACTTTCTTTAAAATGTGTAGTTTCAAAAGCACAAGCAAATGACCACCCACAGATACCACCTCATGGTGTGTAGGAAGGCCCTGAAGCTAGGCCATGGTAGAAAGTTCAGGAAACACTGCTACATAGCACTGCTTCATCAGATTCCATGCTTCCTTCTGTGCATTTCTCCCAGACATGCTCTTTTCTTTGCAATCTTTTATTTTTTTTTTATTTTATTTTTTTTGGTTTTTTGAGATAGGGTCTCACTCTAGCCCAGGCTGACCTGGAATTCACTATGTAGTCTCAGGGTGGCCTCAAACTCACGGCGATCCTCCTACTTCTGCCTCCCAAGTGCTGGGATTAAAGGCGTGCGCCACCACGCCCGGCCCGCAATCTTTTATTTTTATTTATTTGTATGTGTGTGTGTGTGTGCATGTGTGCATGTGAGTAAGTGCATGCGAGAGAGAGAGAGAGAGACAGAAAGAAAGGAAGGAAGGAAGGAAGGAAGGAAGGAAGAAAGGAAGAAAGGAAGGAAAGAAGGAAGGAAGAAAGAGATAGCACATTCCAGGGTCTCTAGCCACGGCAAATGAACACCAGATAATTTTGCCACCTTGTGCATCTGGCTTATGTGGGTCCTGCAGAGTCAAACCAGGGTCCTTAGGCTTACTAGGCAAGTGCCTTAACCACTAAGCAATCTCTCCAGCTTGAAATCTTTTCTTTACCACAAGATTTTTCACATTGCCTTCTGCTTGACCCTATTAACTGTCCAAATTTCATACTCTAATTTAATGTTAATAATGGACTCTCTAGGGCTTAGCAATTAAGTGCTTTCCTGTGAAGTCTAAGGAGCCTCGGAGGCTTAATTCCCCAATCCCTGTGTAAGCCAGATGCACAAAGGGGCACATGCCTCTGGATTTTGTTTGCAGTGGCTGGAGGCCCTGGTGTGTCCATCCTCTCTCTCTCTCTCTGCCTCTTTCTCTCTGTCACTCTCAAATAAATAAATAAAAATAAACAACAAAAAAATCCCGACTATCCAATCTCTATTTTCTTTCCTTTTATAGGTTTAGAGCATCCCAATTTATGGGTAAGGTGGTCCAAGATCATAGTCTTTCTCTAGAGCCAGTAGGGGAAGCACTGAGAAGGGAATATGGGTGGAGAACATGAGAAGCCTTGGCTACTCTAAGATATCCAATACTATGTTCCAGAAGTCTTCATTTCTTGGAAATGTACCTGCACCTGGTCCAAATCCAATTCTGTCAACCTGCGAGGCCTGAGAGCTGCCTCAGGCTTCTGGCTTGGCTTTTTTTAAAAAAATATTTTACTTTATTTATGAGAGAAAGAGAGAGAGAGACAGAAACAGAGAATGGGTGTGCTAGAGCCTCTAGCCACTGCAAACAAACTCCAGATACATATACTCCCTTGTGCATGTGGCTTACTGGGTCCTGGGGAATTGAACCTGGGTCATTTGGCTTTGCAGACAAGTGTCTTAAGCACTAAACTATCTCTCCAGCCTTGGCTTGTTTTTTTCCTTTTTTCTTGACCTTTGCTATACCCCCTTATTGCTACAGCATCTGCACATGCTTCCTTGTTGGCTTAAGGGTAAAGCTCAGCACTTTCCTCACCTTTCTTTTGTCAAGAAACTCCCAGCAGAGACATTCCTAATGCCTTTATTGCTGTATAAACTTTTATAACTCTTCTGAGAATAGAAGGGAGCTAAATCAGGGAGTGTCTGTCCTTTCCCTTCTATCTTTGGTGCAACTGGGAGCTTTCTCCACTGGCCTTGCACATTTTCTCCACATAGCTTAGCCTGATTTGTGCTACTGTAACCTCATAGCTAAGATGGGATCATTTACAATGAATAGAAATGTGTTTTCCACCATTCTGGAGGCTGAGATACTGGACATGAAGGTGCTGGCGTCTGACCAGAGCCATCTTGCTATAGTGTTTGGATTGTGAAGAAAAAAATGGCCAGGGAGTGAGGGAGGGGGGAAAAAGGAAAGAGAGAAGGAGAAGGAGAGAGAGGCAAATTTGCTCTATTTATAAGAAGCTCTCTGTCATGACAATGGCATAGGACAATTGATGTTCATAGTGGCCTCATGGCCTGATCACTAAATAGAGGTCCTTCCTCTTAGTACTGTTATGATAGCAATTAAATTTCAACATGAACTGGGGTTAAGGACAAGCTTTCACACTCTGGGAACCCCCAGGCTTAGTTCCTTTTAAAAGATTCCAGGTTCCAGGCTGGAAGGATGGCTCAGCAGTGAAGGTACTTGCCTGAGAAGTCTAACAATCTGGTTCAATTCTCCAGTACACACGTAAAGCTGGTTGCGTAAAATGGCTGCATCTGGAGTTCATTTGCAGTGGCTAGATGTCCTGGACCACCCATTTTCTCTCTCTCTCTCTCTGTGTCTCTGCTTGTAAAAAACTGAATAAATAAAATATTTAAACAAGATCTTAGGTCCCTTTAAGGTTTTTTTTTTTTTTAATATGTCTTCTTGTTAGGTATGGAAGGTCTCACATTAGAGGTAGGGTTTGAGATCAGTTTTAACAATAAATGACTAGTCAAAGTTTTCTGTTCCTAGTAGGCTATCATTAGTTGATATTAAAGATGGTCTAAGTAAGCATACTAGGGTTGAGGAGTTGCACAGGAATGATTCCATATGAAAGGATATTGAAAGGAAAGTACAATGAATGTATGAGAAAAGGCATCTCCAATGACTCAAACTATTAAACATATAGTTACAAATCAAAATAACACTGTGAGAGTTTTGTCTTATTTTTGTCAATGACTTTCTCATTTGATTCCACAAACTTGGATATATTTTCATACTTTAAACAACACCCTTTCCCTTATTTCCCTTTTAAAAGTGGGAGGATATTTTTTTCCACAGATAATCCAAACTTGGTAAACCAAATCATTTCTTATATTGTGACATAGATCGACATTTCATATTTCTAGGATGATAGTGAATGAATACAAATATAGGAACAGTATACAATTCAGACACTGAGAATTGTTCTAGAAATGTAAGCTGAGCAGAACTGATAGCAGATGGCTTATCATCAGTGGAGGTATTAAATGCATCTCTAATTGGTATTAAACACCTACCTCATGTATAGGGAGCAGAGTAGAAAGGAGACTCACAACATTGAAAGGACTTGATTAGCTGAGCGTAGCCGTTGTGCATTTTTGTTTATCAAGATAGCATATGTTTTTCTCATCATTAAATGGCTACTAAATTGTGTTGATACCTGAGAATATGCAGAAAAGGCACATTGCTGGGGAAACCAGCCTAGTTTTCTGGTCCTCGAGGGCACTACCACAGGTAGTATGACCTTTGGTGACCAGTGAACTAGGCTGTAGGTAGTCCAGGTTTTGACTCTGTAAATTGATAAAAATCTCTGCCTCCTTCTGGGGGTGTGTGTGAGAGCTTGGGATGGTAAAATAATATTAGCTTTTTAATATACAAAACTTTGCCCTTAAAATATAACAATTTTGAGAAATAAAAACTCAGTAAAGTGTTGCAATATAACTCAGTGGTGCTGAGGCAAGCTTAGTTGTTATACTTTAACAAATATAAAAAATATCTAGGTTTTAGCAGCAAAATGTTCAAAATTACCTTATGGTCATAAGTTTGAGATTAAGCAGAAAAATTATACTAGAATTTTAGAGTGTTGATGAATATTATAATATTTCTCTTTATTTTACTTTTTAGCTATCTCCTTACTCAAATTTTCCCTTTCAGCTGTGTAGCTTCCTGAGATTGAAAGACCTTAAAGTCTCCCTCATATCTGATAATGCAAAAGCCAAAACAAAATGAAAACCAAACAATCAAATGGCTCTCACTTCATAGGGAAAAAAGGGATAGTTTCTTCTGGTGCCAAATATGACAGGCCATGGCCCAGAAACATAGATTTAGGTTATTCAAATTCTGTGTTACCAAGTATTAATGACTCATGAAGTTTTTATAATACTAAAACAAAGGAATTCATAAATCAAAATACTTTACAAACATGTTGGTGAAAGCATCAGGTTTGTGGGTTATAGTAAAACAAGGCAATGTATGTTACAGATGTCGGATGTGATCTGGTAGCATTCTTACTTTGGTATTGGTGGAATTTAGGAGGTCTGTTCATACTCTCCGAATAATTTACCTAATAGTCATAACATGGTAAGTCATACACAAAGGTGGACAATAAATGGCTATTAAAGAGGCTTTGATAGATCAAGACAAATTGGCTGTAGATCTCCAACATTCCAATTGCTCACTATCGCTGAAGTAAGTTCTAATCAGCTTTGAATGCTGAACACAGTTGTGGCTTCTTTCTGAAAATGTTAACTGACATCCCTCTTTAAGAAACTGAGGGCAAGACCAGGCATAACGGCACATGCTTTTAATTCCAGTGCTTGGGAGGTAGAGGTAAGAGGATTGCTGTGAGTACCAGACCAGCCTGAAACTACATATTGAATGCCAAGTCAGCCCAAACTAAAGTGAAATCCTACCTCATACAAACAAAGAAACAAAGAAGAAACCCAGGGCAATTGACAATGGGAGACCCAAGATTTAACATTTGAAAATAAAGTAGGAATTGTTTCTTATTTTGCTAAAACAAAAATGTCATAATAAACATATTAAATCACTATTAGGACTATACTAAAAGGCCTGGAGGATGTTTTAAAAATGAAAATAGTGTCTAATCCAAATAAAGCCATGAGTAGGAAAATCTGATGATATATTTTCAGGGAAGAAATTCTCAATGGAGGCATTTTCACTTAAGTAAAATTAACATTGGTCTGTGCACAAGTAAATGGCAAATCTAATTTTGTTTTAATGATTTCTTTTGACTCTTTTAAGATGATTACTAAGTAGGAAGTAGAATTTGCTTTTACTAAAGAGTAGACATAATCTACCTTTTATTATTTAAGGCTGTGCTTGTAAATGTATCTAGAAATACACAGTATGCCATTGAATAGATGCTAGCAGCAAAATCGCATTTCTGCAAATCAACAAATATTAAACCATAGGTCAGAAAATTATCTGCAACATTATTTTCTCATAAAAATCATGTAAAGGAATGAATTAGCATATTATTGAATGCAAACCAAGAATTTTAGCAACACCTGCTGAGACATAAGATTACAAAGGGAAACACCAATTAGGGTTTACTATTACTATTTATTTTATTTATTTATAGTTATTTGTTTATAATATAATGTATATAAATATTTATTTATATATATATATATATAATTATTTGATTTTTCTGAGGTAGGGTCTCACTCTAGCCCAGGCTGACCTGGAACTCACTCTGTACTCTCAGGGTGGCTTCAAGCTCACAGTGATCCTTACCTTCTGCTTCCTGAGTGCTGGGATTAAAGGCATGTGCCACCATGCCTAGCTCAAGAGTTTATTATTTTTTTCTGTAGAAACGAATCTTGAGTTGCTACTAGTTGTAGTTCAATGGGAGACTTTGAATAGAACCAAGTAAAACAGGAGATACATAGGGTAGTCATTAGAACCACTCAGAAGTTGTTAAGCCATAACACTTTAGGTCCTAAAGAAAGGCATGTTTGGTGTTCTCACCAAAATAGAAATGGACAGTTGGGCTCTGATCCATCTGTATAGCAAGGGCAACATTTAATTTTCAGATTCCATCAGTTCCAACATAATTATATACAGTGCTTAAACTATTAATCACGGAGCTGCAGGTACAGGAGGGTGTGGCAAAAAAATAAAACCACATCAGCCCCATCATTGAACTAAAAATTTTGTATATTTAAGTGAGTATGCCACATGTTTATCAGGTGGATATTATGTTTAGTTTCTAGTTATTAAAAGCAGAGACAAATGGAGCTTCACATAGCAATTGTAGTTAAGACATATGCTCAATAAGATGCTACATCAGAGCACAGTGTGTCCTATGGAGGAGTAAACATGAGATGTGCATAACCTGAAGAAACACCACAGTTACTTTGATCTTGTCAACTCAATTGTGAGGCACACATTGTAAGAAACGTGCCCTACTTAGTGGGATTTTGCCCCATATAACAGCTATCTGCAATTTATAATTTGCATTTCTCTGTAGTAGTTGCAGACTAAGTGTGATGGAATTTCATGGGTGGAGTTGCTCAGAATCTTTGGTGGGTGGCTGTGGGATACTGGAGCTATAAGAAGTCCAGGGGATTATCCCGGGCAACAATTCTCTTCTCTCACCATTCCTCCCTCCCCAAATGAATATACTGAGGCCCAAGGGGATTTGAGAAGGTAAATACTTTCTCGAGATTACAGAGGTTGTCTGAGGCTGGGACGAAGGCCATCTCATCATGAGGCCGGGCCCTTTCTTTGCAACACTGCTTCAGTGACGTAGGTTACCGAGTATGGGGCAGGATCCTCGGCACAGTTTCTGCATGAGCTGCCCACGTCCATTTATACCATTCCCCAGGGTGTGCATTTGTGGAGAAGTGGTGTTTTCTTTTTTCACGGACTGTAGCTCAGATGTCAGGAGTCATGTGCTATCGTCATGGAGTCAGTCAGCTGTGCAGTCTTGCAGAGACTTACTCCTTTCTATTCTTAACCAGTGCTTCCCAAATGATACCAACAAAAGGAGCAGTTATTGCTATTGTCATTATGCTTATTATTTTTCAGTGTTCTTACTACACGTGTGAGTTCTTGAATCTTTATAGATTCAAGGCAAAGAGGTCATTTATGTACATGCTATAAAATTCTTAAAATGCTGATTCTCTAGCTCTGTGCTTCTGAGGTCAGGGGCAGGCAATATGCAGTAGCCAGGCTGGTCCATAGGCCACACTTGAATAGTCAGATCTAGGGGACACACTTGTAAATATAATATCCTGATGTAACAGAGCAGGGCCTCAAACTTTTGTGTTCCCTTCAGTTTCTCTCTACATCCTATACAGAGGACATTGATTTCTCCCTGACAAGGTGGGAGCCAGAGGGTGAGTATGTGCCACCCCCTTTTCACTCTTCCCTTCTGGAGAAACATCTGTCCTGAGATGTAGAGAGGGAAATGTGGCTCGCACCAGTTTAGCACGTAACTCAGATCACCTTCTTTGGAATCAGCCAAATTTAACTTAGGCATTATACATATTATCATTCAGCTATGTAATCTTAACCTCAGTTTAAGTACAGTTTAAGAACCTGAAGTTAACTGTAGATTCCTTAAAATAGCACCCTGTGCAAAGTACTCAATAAATGCCAATTAATATAATTATCCAAGACTAGCCTTGCCGTCCAAGCTTTGGATCTGCAGCCTTCCCTGTTCAGTTCCAGCTTTATCTTTGATAACTTACTTGGCTTCCAAGGCTGTCATCTTATATCACTTATGCTTGTCTATTTTTATTCATTTATTTGAGAGAGACACAGAAAGAGAGAATGAGAGAGACAGAGAGAGACGGAGACAGAGAAAGTGAGTATGGGTGAACGAGGGCCTCCTGCTACTGCAAGTGAACTCCAGATGCATGCGCTGCTTTGTGGATCTGGCTTTACATGGGTACTGGAGAATCAAACCTGGGTTATCAGGCTTTGCAAGCAAGTGCCTTTAATTGCTAAGCCATTTCTCCAGCCCTGCCTCCTTTATGCTTGGTTTTTTTTTTTTTTTTTTCGAAGTAGGGTCTCACTCTGGCTCAGGCTGACCTGGAATTCACTATGTAGTCTC
This sequence comes from Jaculus jaculus, assembly GCF_020740685.1. Classification (NCBI taxonomy): domain Eukaryota; kingdom Metazoa; phylum Chordata; class Mammalia; order Rodentia; family Dipodidae; genus Jaculus; species Jaculus jaculus. Next base: position 22,882,696 of record NC_059109.1, on the reverse strand, counting down.
AGGGTGGCCTCGAACACTCGGCGATCCTCCTACCTCTGCCTCCCGAGTGCTAGGATTAAAGGCGTGCGCCACCACGCCCGGCTCTTTATGCTTGTTTTTAATGCTCTTCCATCCTTTTATAGCCTGCTTTTTGTAAAAGAGAATCTAGATGTCATATCTATCTTTCCATACCACCCATCAAGTCTTTTTCTCTCACTCCTTTGTAGAATACAGTGTGTTAATGGAGTGAAACTGTGCTGTAAGACAATTTGTTGGCATCTAACCTAGAATGCAAGGGCAAAGAAGGCTTTCTAGAGCAGGCAGAATACAACTCAAGGCTAAAAACTACAGGAAGAAAACTTCCAGGCTGATGAAACAGTATGGAGTCCTAGAAGAGCTGGTGGTAATAAAGTACAGGTAGGACCTTGAGGAGGCTGGGTGAAGAAGACAAACTGTGACCAGAGACAGGTCTGGAAAGGGAAGCAGGGGCTCATAGGACAAAAATCGTCCTTTAACCTCTGGACCTTTGGAAGGCAGATACTGTGAGTGGCAGCAAAAGTCCACTAAGACCACTCTATTTCAAGACGGGGTTCTGTTGGAAGTTTTAAGGTCAGGGAAATAATCCCACCTCACTATTTTTTTTTTTTTTTTGAGAGAAACTAGTAGATTAGAGAGGGCAAAGGAGAGAATTAAATTGTATGGACCCAGGAAGGTTTCACTAATAAGTTTCAAGGGAAATTGTCAGGATAGCATTTGTGAAGTGTGATGTTCTAGAAGACCAGTATTGTAGAGAGGAGGACGTAGGTCAGGAGATGAGGAAGTAGAGGAATTTAGGGCTGAGTTGAGCTTGATTTCTGGTAGCAGTGCCACGTTCTCACAGTATGGCCTTTGCCAGTGTTCAAGCCGCTGAGACATACTGTCAAGAGTCTGATTTTAACATGTAGGGAGCTCCCAGATCAGCTGTTCAGTGCAGCCCACAAGAAGCAAGAGAACTGGAAGATGACCCGAGCTCTAGAGACGTTGCAAGTCTAGGGAGAAGCCAGATGCCAATGGGGGGGGGGGCTTGTGATGATCTCTTTTGCATGAAGATGGACCCCATTCTAAAGGCTACTCTATACCGTTTTTTGACTTCTTGCAAAGACTAAGAGATGAGAATGACCCACTGTGTGAGTGCTGTTCTTTCTGACAGATGTTTAGAAAGGCTAGACACCCATGCAGATTCTTGGTACAAAAAAAATAGAGAATTAGGGATAGAGAGATGGCTCAGCAGTTAAAATGCTTGCCTGCAAAGCCTAACAACCCTTGTTTGATTCTCCAGTACCCATGTAAAGCCAGATGCAAGAAGTGATACAGGTATCTGGAGTTTGTTTGCAGTGGCTGGAGGCCGTGGTGTGCTCATTCTCTAAGTTTCTCTTTCTTCTGTGTCTCTGTGCTTGCAAATAAATAAATAAAATATATATTTTGTTTTAAATAGGGGGTCAGAGTCACAAATGACTTTTGGAAATCAAGGAGGTAGTGAGAGAATAAGAAAGTAGGATCTACTGATGGAGTTAAGAGAATGAAATAGAAACAGACTATAAAGAAAAAGGTACAGGCATGTTTTAGTGTTTAATTTTAATATGTGTGTATGTGATCATGTGCATGACTATGTGAGCATAGGTGTGTCACCCGTATGGAGGACAGAAGATGACTTAAGTTGGTCCTTCCCTGTCCACCTCATTTGAGGCAGGTTTTCTTACTCTGGACTCTGCTATTCTTTGTGGGGCTTGCTCTAAGCTTCTGGGAAATCCTCTTGTCTTGGCCTCCCATTTTTGCCATCAGTGTCAGCTTGCTGGGTTTACAGACGCCATGGGCTTTGTACTACATAAGATCTGGGGATTAAACTCAGTATTTTCAGCATGAGCACATATCCACCGAGCCATTTCCCCAGACCCCACGGTACAGGCAATTTTGTGAATAAGACAGAAGCTGAGAAGTTGAACAAGAAGGGAAAAGCAATAGTAGAAGGAACTGGGGGAATTTAAACCATAGCACCTGGAGCTGGATGCTAGGCTGTGGAGTCAGGAAATCCAGCTGCAAAGGAAGATAGTGGCTTTTTCTCTATGGAAAGGATTCATTGTTACTTGGAATTTGATTCATACTGCTTTTGAATCATCCTAGCTACTCTAAATGTTTCTTGGATGTATACCTGAATATATTGTACAGGCTTTCTTGGACAACACACAAGCCAAGAGATTGTGGGAGATGAACTTGGTTACTGTCTGCTCTCTGCAACTGAGAAGCAAAGAGGTGTGACTAAGAATTCAGGAAGAAGTAATGAGCTCTCTCTAAAAAAAATCTTTATAAACCATTTGTTGATTTCCATTGCTTCCCATATCCTTCATCCTTCACTGGGATCATTTTCATTATGACTGAAAACAATATTTAGTATTTATTTAATGCAGGTCTTCAGAGTTTCAGACTTTTTTCCCTAAAACTATTTTAATATTACCTTTTAGGGAACTATTTTTATAGCATGTGGAATATAGGGTTGAAGCTATTGTCTCTTAGCATTTAAATACATTTTTCATTTTCTTCTATCAGTAGTTCTTATATTAATAATGAAACTATCTAATCTAATTGTGGCTTTAAAAAGATAATGAGTTTTTTCCCTTTAGTTGATTTAAAAAATTTTCTCTTTGGAAATTTTATCTTAAGGTTGTGCAAATTACTTTTTATGTGTGTATATTTTGTTTGAGATTTGTAGTACTTCTTGAATCTTTGGTTTGATGTTTTAAAACATTCCCTTATTTGTTTTTTAAAATATTTATTTATTTGAGAGAGAGAGAGCAAGAAAGAGGTGGGGGGAGAGAGAGAGAATAGGCATGCTCAGGCCTCCTGCCATTGCAAACCCATATGCATGTGCCACTTTGTGCATCTGGCTTTACGTGAATACTAGAGAATTGAACCTGGACCATTAAGCTTTGCAGTGCCTGTAACTGCTGAGCCATCTCTCCAGCCCTGATTTTGATGATTTTTAGACCCTTATGAACTTCCTTATTTTTTAATTAGATGCTAAACTAAATGTTTATGGGAAAATACTAATCTTAAAAGTGCTCATATATGTGTTTGGCATGATAAATTTCCAAATGAAATACATCTATGTGGCCTTCACCTAGATCAGTAAGCATATCATTACCAAGATGCAAGATCTAGACATCATTTCTTCCTTCTTCATCCTCTGCCTACCCAACAATAGTCACTGTTCTTTTACTTTATAGTGTATATGTTGGGTTTTTTTTTTTTTTTGCCTGATGTTTGGATTTATATGAATTAAATAATGAAAATATACATCTTATGTGTTTTGCTTTTAAATTAAAGGACACATTGTTACATATAGTGTTATGAGTAAGAAAGGAAAAATTTTGGGGGGGACTTCTGGTTTACTTTATTGCCTTTGATGAGTGTAAATACTATTTCTGTGAACTTTTTAAACTTACAGAACTTCAAGTAATAAGGTTATTCACTTCCATTATTATGCAGTCCATTGTGTGGCTAGGTTACAGTTTATTTGGCATTCTGCTGTTTATAATTCTTAAATTTTAAAAATAATTTATTTATTTAAGAGAGAGAGAGAGAGAAAGAGAGAGAGAGAGAGGTTGGGTACACTGGGGCCTGCAGTCTCTGCAAACTCTAGACTCATGTGCCACCTTGTGCATCTGGCTTACATGGGTCCTGGGGAATTGAACCTGGGTCCTTTGGCTTTTCAGGCAAGCTCCTTAACTGCTGAGCCATCTCTTCAGCCCTGTTTATAATCTTTAAAGAGGGGCTTGAAGATCATGAGTTTCTGGCTAGGGAAGGAGGGCTTCCTAGACTGGTAGGCTAATATTTATATCTTTTGGTCAAAATTGCTGTGCATTATTGTTTGAGTGTAGATACTGTATCAGTAAAATTATAGAACAAAAATGGACACTTAAGATGATGTTATCTCTCTCTAAAAAAAGGTGACATTGTTTGTTTCTAACTAAAACTATTTTATATATTGTGTTGATAATTCTGAGTTACAGTCCTTGTAAGGAATAGTGTCTGATTCATTCTTTTTTTTTTTTTTTGAGGTAGGGTCTCACTCTAGCTTAGGCTGACCTGGATTTCACTATGTAGTTTCAGGGTGGCCTCCAACTCATGGCGATCCTCCTACCTCTGCCTTCTGAGTGCTGGGATTAAAGGTGTGTGCTGCCACTCCCAGCTTTGATTTTTTTTAAAATTTTTTTAAAAAAATATTTGCATCCAGAGAGAGATAGAGGGAAAATAAAGGGGGGTGGAGGAAGACAGAATGGGCATGCCAGGGTCTCTAGCTGCTGCAAACAAATTCCAGAGGCATGTACCACTTTGTGCATTTGGCTTTATGTGGGTTCTGGGGACTCTCAAAACCAGATCATTAGGCTTTGTAAGCAAACACCTCAACTGCAAAGCCATCTTTCCAGCCCAAAGGTACAATTTTCCTTATTTTTTTCTTTTTGTTTTTTTGAGGTAGGGTCTCAATCTAGCCCAGGCTGACCTTGAACTCACAGCAATCCTCCTACCTTAGCCTCCTGAGTTCTATGATTAAAGCAGTGCATCACCATGTCCGGCTGATTCACTCTTAATCTGGGGGTGAAAACCTTTTCTGGTCCTGACTCCAATATAACTTTGCCCACATGCATTCCAATTCTCACCCCTGATCCTCCCACAGCTGTAAAAACTTCCACTCAGGCTCTCTGGTTCTCAGACTCACTCTAGTAGAAACAGAAAATGGTCCAAGGGGGCGGAAATAGTAGCTCCGTTTTCAGTTCTTTTTTTTTTTTTTTTTTTTTTTGAGGTAGGGTCTCCATTTAGTTCAGGCTGACCTGGAATTCACTATGTAGTCTCAGGCTGGCCTCGAACTCATGGCAATCCTCCTAACTTTGCTTCCAAAGTGCTGGGATTAAAGGTTTGTGCTACCATGCCTGGCTCGTTTTCAGTTTTTAATGCCCTGATACTTGTCCTCCCTGAGACCCCATCAATGATATTTCACTCTTGCTGTTTTTTTAGTGCCTTAAAGCATATTTTGGCTTAAATTGTTCTGTTTATCTTGTTTATCAGAGGTACATATACATTCTAGACCTCTAGTCACTATGATTTCCCTCACCTTCTCCACTCTGCTAGCATTGTTCCAGGTCACTATTACTCTTCCATCTTTCCCTTACAGAAGTCAGTTCAAATCCTGGTCCTCCTTAATCACTTGCATGTTTGATATTATAGATCTGTCCTGTGCTGTGAAAGTGTTCCTTGCTTTCCTTGTATATCTCAACTAGCTCATTTATGGCTGACTGCCCCTGTCCTTCCCAGTTCTCCCCTTAAAACCTCAGCCTCCTTGACTTTCTTCAGGCACACTATGTTCATGGCTTCAATTGCTACCAGTACCCTGAGGACTTTAAGATGATTTACCTTAAACTCAAAGGCTATATTTCTTCCACCTTCCTGTGTATCTTCGTGGGGTGCTTAATGGCATTTCAAACTAAACATGTCCAAAATATAACTCTTCATAACTCATCAACTCTTCTAGGTAGATCCCTCTTCCAGGAATTTTTTTTTCTTAGCTTCCTCACCTAGGAGACACTATGAATTTCTATTTCCTTCTCATATTCCTCCATCTACCAGGCTCCAATCCTACAGATTTCATGTTTTAAAATGTTTTATTTATTTACTTATTTGAGAAAGGGGGGGGGGAGAGAAAGAACAAATGTGCATACCAGGGCCTCTAGCCCCTGCAAATGAACTCCAGATGCAAGTACTACCTTGTGCATTGGGCTTATGTGAGTACTGGGGAATCAAACCTGGGTCCTTAGGCTTTTTAGGCAAGTGCCCTAACTGCCAAGTCATCCTCCAGTCCTTAGTTTTAAATACATGCCCAGCTTTACGTTTTTAAAATACTTAAGGTCAAGTATCTCTTTGATGATGAAATTCTAAGACAATAGAACAAATGAAAGAATACATGGGAAGTATTTGGTCTTGAATGATAAAACCTTGTGAGAGTCCTGTATATAGGGAGTTTTTTACACAGTACCAAACTCTCAAATGTTGCTGTGTATACTCTGGTCAAGGGATAGACCCCCTATGTCTTCTATTGCACACAGTCTATTCCAGTAGTACCCCCCGCCACTAAGGCATGTATTATTATGTCTGTCCACCCCATTTGAGTCATTTATTCAGCACTAGGTATATTTAAAGCATGATAATACTGATTTATACATGTCTTGTGGGTCCATGTACAGGATGTGATCTTGTGTTAGTGAGATATTCTTCTATTTAACCTTTTCCTTTCTCGAGTTCCTATATTATTTATACCATATAATTAAGCATAAAGTGCATTCTTTCCTGATTTGCTCTTTAATTGCTTTTCAAATGCATTTTCTTTAAAAATTAATTTATTTTATTTATGAGAGGGAGAGAGAGAGAGAGAGAGAGAGAGAGAGAGAGAGAGAGAGAGAGAGGGAGAGAGAGAGAGAGAGAAGGGGTGCAACAGGGCCATCAGTCACTGCAAATGAACTCCAGACACATGAGATACCTTGTGCATCTGGCTTATGTGAGTCCTGAGGAACTGAACCTGGGTTCTTTTGCTTCACAGACAAATATCTTAACCACTAAGCCATTGCTCCAGCTCTGCATTCACTTTTTACCCACAACTTGAGAGGTCCTTTCCTGGGAGCCAGGTTCATGATTTTCTCCATGTGACTCCTTGTGCCGAGCATGGGGTGAGGTGCAGTAGTTTCTGTTTTTTTTTTTTTTTTTTTTTTTTTTTGAGAGCCCCATCATGTAAGAGAAATCAGAATCCACATTTTTAGGATTATTGCCTGATTCACCAAAGAAGGGGGAAAAAATCCCTTGTAATCACTTGGAAATTGCCTTCTCTGTCTTTTAAAATATGCACCAATGAAATCTCCTAACCATGGCCTGGGAGATGGCTCAGAGGCTAAAGGCACCTCTTTGCAAAGTCTGACAGCCTGGGTTCAATTCCCCAGTACCCACATAAAGCAGATGCATCATGTGGCTCATGTGTCTGGAGTTGGCGCATAGTGGCAAGAGTCCCTGGTGTGCCCCTTCTCTCTGTCTCTTGCAAATGAATGAATAAATAAAAATATGCTAACCTTCAAGCAAAACCAATTCTTCTACAGTATTTCTATTTGAGAGCTTGCAAATTGGGAGAGAGAACAATTGTTAATTAGAATAATTACTGATATAAAACTAGTGACCTGGTATATTTGTGCTTGTAAAATGTTATGTAGCATTTGGTTGTTTTCATTTCCTTATGAGAATGACTATGTCCACATATCACATCAGCATGTAGTGACATGATTGCTTGTGAGAGAGTTTGTTCCAGTTTTATTCATAAGACGCATCATTATCACAACGTAGAAAAGAAATGAAACATCTTCTGGAAATGGGTTGTTGAAAGGGGCTCTTCATATGGGTTTATGTCAGGCCAGTGTGCACCACCACACCAGGAGAGCAGAGCAACACTGGACCAGGAATCCAAACTCTTGGGAAACATTTCCCTTCTACCAGGTGTTGTTTGAACCTTTGGTAAATTATGGCTGCACCTCCATCTTATCTGTAGAACAGAGTTATCGATACCATCCGTGGCCATGGCAAGCTTTAGCATCTAATATGTCACACATGAAAGAATTTCAAATGACTTAAGGAATAAAGCAGTGCCAACAGGTCACTAATGGGAGCCCGAGTCAGCAGCAGGCTGATGCTTGCGAAGAGGGTTTCTCCATTCAAGTGTCCTGAGGATCTCTCTCAACTTCCCGTGGGTGAAATATTATCTGTAAAATTTGGCCATAATGATAGCACCAACCTTACAGAAGTTCTGTGAAGAGCAAGCAGGTAATTCAGGAGAGAGCACTGATATCACTTGGCACATAAAGTGTGTTGTTTAAATTCTATCAAGTTAATCAGATTAGGAATCAGGTAAGAAACATGCCTCTGGGGTGTGTCTGTGAGAGAGTTTCTGGAAAAGGTTGGAGGGAGGAAGACCTTCCCTTAGAATGGGCGGCCCTTTAGGTGGAAGGCAGTATGTAAAGAAGCACAAGGAGAATCCAGATCCTTTTGCCTTGCTGTTTTATTCACTGGTATTGCCACCACCCTGTGAAGACGTTGGAACCCAGCTTCATCAGTCTGCAACATGAAGACAATAAGCTCTCCCAGCATCCTCCAGGTCTTTCTTCAGTATCAGATTGGAACATCCAACCTCATGGACTGAGAAGCTACTGGATTCTGTGGCTCTGCAGCTTGCAGACAGCCACTGTTGGACTGCCAGCATGTACCCCATAAGCCAATTTAATAAATCTCCTTTATAATACATACCAGTTCTATTCCTCTAGAGAATCCTAATACAAAGAGTTTTATTGTTATTAGATATTATTCTTGCTAATTTCATGAATGATTTAAAAAAATCACATACTTTGGTGTACTCTTGATACACTGGGAAACAGTGAGAGAAAGGAGAATATATAAACAAATCTTTTTCTGATGCACACATTTCCATTTTCCTGAGTATGACATGGACTCTCCCTGCCCTCATGGACTTATGTTTTAATAGGATGAAGAGAGAAGTTGGATCAACAGTCATAGAATTCCACTGAAATGACAAAAACAATTTATTTGGGGGCTAGACAGATGGTTTAGCTGTTAAGGTGCTTGCCTGTGAAGCCCAAGGACCCATGTTCTATACTCCAGAATCCCACATAAGCCAGATTCACAAAGGTGAGGCAAGTGCAAAGCCACACATGCCCACTAGGTTTTAGAAGCATCTGGAATTTGGTTTCTAGTTTAGATTGATTGAGGAGGAAAGACCTACTCTAAGTATGTGGTTTGTTCAGTGGACACCAAGAAATTGTGGACGTGTTTGTTCTGAAAGGGTTCAAGGAGAGCAATATAGAATGTTTAATTTCATGTGCCAAAGCCTTTTACAAATTAAAAGTGGGTTTAAGTGATGAGCAAATGACCACAGGAGATTCTTTTTCTCAATGAGCAGATTTCAAAAAGCTTAGGATGAGATTGAGATGGTAATTGACAGTAATGTTAATTAAGGTTTATTGAGATTAAGATATTAACTAAAGGCATTGTTGAAGACTGGTATGCCAGTTTAGATTTGCCATAGGAATAAATGCCCTTGAAGCCCACAGTAGTGGTATAGGTAGACACCACCATAGTGTTTTCACCATCACAGAACATTTAATTTCACCATCAACCCTGTGACCCCTCCACAGGGAATTGTGTGCCCTTTGGGGTTGATTCATAATGTTTCAGATTTAAGAGAAAATGACTTTTTTTTAAATATTAATCTATTTGCAAGGAGATGGAGAAAAGCAGAGAGAGAGAGAAAGAGAGACAAAGAGAGAATGGGCATACCAGGGCTTCTAGCTGCTGCACAATCTTCAGATGCATGTGCCACTTTATGAATCTGGCTTTATGTGGGTTCTGGGGAATTCAACTCGGGTTGTTAGGCTTTGCAGGCAAGTGCCTTAACCATTGACATATCTCTTCAGTCCATGCATGATTGCTTTTGATTGTCAAAGATAAAAGCATATTGATCTATTAACTTTATGCAACAAATTTAGATCAGAAAACTGGTTTTGAGACTCCAACTTATATCAGAGTTCACTTCTTTTGCAATTCTTTTAAAAATATTTTATTATTTATTTGTTTAAGAGAGAGGGAGAGGAAAACCAAGAACAAGTGAGTGAGTGAGAGGAAGAGAGAGAGAGAGAGAGAGAGAGAGAGAGAGAGAGAGAGAGAGAGAGAGAGAGAGACAATAGACACACCAGGGCCTCTAACCAATGCAGACCTACTCCAGATATCTGCGCCTCCTTGTGTATCTAGCTTATGTGGGAACTGGGGAATTGAACCTGGTTCCTTAGACTTCATGAGCAAGCACCTTAACTACTAAGACATTTCTCAAGCCCTCTTTTGCAATTCTTTTGGCCCAGACCTTGTGGTCCCAAATGGCTGTTACAGCCCTTGTCAACACAGTTCTAATTCAGCCAGGCAGGGAGAAAAGGGAGTAGTACAGGTGTTACCTATGTCAGAAAATCAAACTTTTCCAGACATCCACAGAAGTCTTCTTATATCCTGTCATTAAGTGTGTGCATGGGGCTACCTTTTTCATGGCAAAGCAATCTGAGAAGGAGAACTTTTAGCACCAGTAGACACGGAAGACAAAAATTAGCTTGAACCGGGCTTGCATGTGATACTTTTTCCTAGCAGGGTTCTTTGGGAACTTTAGTTTCCCCTGGCAGCGATGCCTATCTATCTACAGCAGACACCAAATGGCCACGAACTCTTGGCAAGAAAATTTACCCCAGGAAATGGTTATTATGGGAGAGAGCTGAATAATTTTTGCAGCTGAGAAGGAACTCTGAAAGTGAAAGTAAACCTCTGTGTCAGGTAGTAAATAAAGTGTAAAGGCTGACTAACTTCCATAATTGATCTCAGATTTGGTGATTAGAGTAGACAGACAGCTATTTGAATGACCCATTTAAATGGTCTGTGTACTTGAGAGAGTGAGGTACTGGGCTTCCATGAGATACTGAACTTCATTAGGTAGCAGGCAACTGTGGGATACTGAGCCCCAGTGTGATTATGGGTTTCAGTGGGCTACTGGGCTTTGGTGAGGTACTGAGAATCAGTGAAGTACTGGGCTTCTGTGGGGGTACTGAACATCAGCGAGGTACTGAGATTCCGTGGAGTATGGGCTTCCATGAGGTACTGGGCTTTTTGTGGGGTACTGAGCGTCACTGAGGTACTGAGCCTCTGTGTAGTACTGGGCTTTGGTGAGGTACTGGGCTCATCTGAGCACTGTGGTGGTACATCCTTAAGGGTAGGCACAAATGCTTCTCAATGAGTTGGGCTCTTGGGCTGAAGCATAGCCCAAGCACAGTCTAAGAAGTCATTAATCTTCCCTGGAAGGTGATTAGCCCCCTCCAGGTAGAGTGGTAGTGAGATTACATGTCCCGTGATGGTTTAAACAACGTGGTGGTGTCTGCCTACACCAGAAGTGTGGACTTTCACATAACTTTAGCGGACTATTCTTTGATTAAGTCTTGATGGAAAAGGACATGCAGACTTCCAGGTTTGGTAGTAGCTGAAAATGTCTTTAAAAGGGAAATGAAAAGGAGCTAAGAGGCTGGAAGAACTGTATCGACTGTAAACCCCAGGCCATACCTGAGGACAATGAAAGTGACTTGGCAGGAAGATGGTAAATTTAATCAATTTTAAAAGTCAAACTAGATTAGTAAGTGATTGCAGCATAAGTGTGCAGTGGAAGCGCGGTGGCAAGTTTCTTCTAGTGTTAAAAAGGCAACATAGCACTTGTCAAAATGAACACGAAAACCTGGCATCAGAGTCAAACACGCCTTTATTCCCAAGGGATTCTTAATACAGGTGAGAGACATAGTTCATTTACCCCACACTTCCTCCTTTCATAGTGTGCAAATCAGAATCTCAGGCACAAAACTGATTCTGTGATTTTTTTTTTTTGTGTTGTTGCTTCCCAAGCCCACAGCTGCTTATTGGTGGAGCAGGAAGTGAGCATCACCAGTGTCCACTCCATCAGTGGCCAGGCCCGGTGGATGGCAGAATCTTGGCATGTCCTTCTCTACTTGTTTCTACTTTGTCTTGGTTCTTTGGGCTCAATGGATGCTTCTCAAATACCCACATTGCTATGCCAGTTAACCAGAGAGTACCTAGTGTTTATCACAGGGAGATGGAAAGTTGTGGGGCATACAGTGGCTGCAGTGATGTGCCACGAAGATCCTCGGACTTGTCACTAGGCTGGGCTGTCTGTTCTGTAGCTTGTTTCAGCCACAGAGAGCAGCCTGTGCTGGACAGAATGGTGGACAAACCTCAACTGCTTTTAGCTCCTCTCTTCTGCCCTTAAGTGCTGAACAAGTCTCCCTTTGGGGTGTTCTGTGTTTGCAAGCATTTAAAAATGTAGCCTGGGAATCTTTAGTTACTGTATTAAAAGAACCCTCGGGAGTATGCTCCAATGGGTGGGTTAACTCGAAGCAGTAAATAGTGGATCTTCAGAGCACATTTAACTGCCAGAAGGTTTGAGTTTGTGTATAGCTGTTATTTTTTAGGCAATAAGCAGGCACGTTTTTGACAATATCAAATATCAAATATGAAATTATACTCCCTTTTAGATTAGCTATAGATAGTGAGAATATACCCTAATTTTTTTTTCTGCTACATTTGAGTATAAACTAATCTTTGACTTTTGTGTGCAATACATATTTAGTGACGAATGCAATCTTGTTGTTGCAGGAGAAAGGAAAATAGCAGGTATTGAATTCCGGCAGTACATCTGGCATTGTGCCTCTTGCTACTGCAAACAAACTCCAGACACATGCACTACTTGGTGCATCTGGTTTTATGTGAGTACTGGGTAATTGAACTCAGGCCATCCTAGGCTGACAGGCTTTGCAAGCAAGCCCTTTCAGCCACATAACCATCTCTCCAGCTCCATAAATTCTTGGTTCTCTCAAACAAACAGAAAATTAGGCAGTGGTATCTTTATCTATAACTGTCTGAGGTTCATAATATTTGAAATATGAAATTAGTTCAGTGTCATTCAGCTAATAAAAAGAGGTAAGGCATGCCAAACATGTGTGTCGAATTCAAGTCTTCTCATCTAGTCATTAAATTTTTAGTACGTACCTAACATGTGCCAGAAATAAGGTTAAGCATCATGTATCTCCTCCCTCAAAGAGCTTATCAACTAAAAGGGGAGACAAATCCAGTAACCCCTATTATACAGATGAACAGTACAGTGTGATTAATTTGGGGTACAATGTAGAGAGTTAGCAGGAATGGTGAGAGAGGAGGACTTCACTAACAGTTGAAAGCTGAGCTGAGGCTGGCGAGAAGACAAGGATTTAGTCAGGAGAAGGAAGGGGACAATTGTCTATATCATCTATTTATCATCGAAATATCTCTACCATCCATTTGCATATCATGTATCTACTTATCTATTTAGCACCTATATTGTGATCAATGCCCTGATATAAGCAAAGTAAGTAAGGAAGTGTTTATTTCATCCGACAGTTCAATATTACAATCTGTCCTGTTCTGTTCATCTCACACAGCTAGTGGGAGTTCATGTGACTGAATTTTGTATACATAAAGTGGTACACGAATGTGGGAGAACTTACTGGATTCTGATCAGGACTGCCTGCAGAGAGAACTTTTGGGGAGAACTCTCAAATGAATGCATTGTGGAGTCATGTGCTTCATGTGGGAAATGGTTGATGAGCCCTGGGATAAAGTTGGTAATATGATTCTCCTTTGGGATGCAGGAACAAGTGTCCATGCTGAAGGAACCTCCTTGTTGCCTTCTAGTTTTATTTTGAGGGCCGATGAAGTTAAACCCTATTCATCACTCAAGATCCTGAACACATTAAGCAATGGTGTTATTCATAGCCATTTTGTGTGTGTGTAATTTAATACTTTATATGAGAGAGAGAGAGAAAATTGGCAAGCCAAGGCCTCCAGCCACTGTAACTGAACTCAGACCCATGTGCCATCATGTGTACGTGAGCAACCTTGTGCACTTGTGCCACCTTGCGCAACTGGCTTGCATTGGGACCAGGAGAGTTGGACATGGGTCCTTAGGCTTTGCAGGCAAGTGCCTTAACTGCTAAGCCATCTCTCCAGCCATTATGTGTAACTTCAAAAGCAGAATTGTGTATTGTCATACCCTTTGCTATGTTTCTAGTCTCTCTCTCTCTCTCTCTCTAAATACACACACACACACACACATATATATATATTTCTAGATAGATGGAAAGACTTTTTAGAATGGTTGTGTTTATATGTTGCTGTTTTCTCTTGAATGAAAGTAGAACAAAAAAATAGGTCATGTTAGTTTAGATTTTGCTCTTGGTACATTTTAAAATCTTTCTGTGAAAACACCCACAGATTTATAGCTAAAATGGGTCTCACAGATGATGTAATTAAATGGCCTCATTTTGTATATCAAGCAGCCCATAAATGATAAATGATTTATTTAAAGGTGTTGAGCTGCTCCTGATGGAGGCAGGACTAGAATCTATACTTTACTACTTCTGGCTCAGTGCTTTCTGGATTACACCTGGTAGAATGAGGAGGAGGAACTGGGGTCTATGTCCCGACCACAGAGGCTTCCCCCCAGAATATGGATCTCCATCTCTGCATAGCAGTGAGAAAGAATAGATTCTTTTCTTCAAGTCTTCATAGAAAATTATCTTCCTTATACCAAAGATGTTTTCACAATATAATTTTTATAACTCTATGTTTCTGAATTTAAAATTAGCATAATTAAATAAGGCATACAAAAATAAGGTTATATTTACTTGCAATCCCATAAGTTTTCTTTGCGAGAATATTTTTATTAGAAGCAGTTTTTTTTCCTTTCCTCCAAGAGATATTACTAACATCTCTTACTTTTCTTAGACGTATATTTTAACAGCAGGGTCTGCTCTTAGAGATATTTAATTATGCATTTGCATGTACATAAAGTGCCGCTTTATGTTGAACCAGATCTTTCAAGGAGTCTGTTTACTTGACATCTCTTCCACCAGGTGGTATTTATTACCAAGAAAAGAAGAAATAAACCCTAATTGTCAAAACCTCTCAACAATGCTGAGGATTAATATGGGGACACAGAAAATGAAGGGAGGGAAAAGAAACTCACATTCTGAGCATGTGAGAGCTCGCTGCAGCCCGCCCTACTCACAGATATGCATTTCACCCAATCTGGCTAGCCTTAGTGTAGGAATGTCACATTTTCCGGTAATTAGTAGCTAGTTTTATTATGAAGAGATGCTATTAAATTTTACTAGTTTCTGTAAGGAGAAGTTAGGAAAATCTCAGTGTCAGGGGTGAGATGCCTACTGGTGCATTGTTGGTCAGGGAGACCCCTGAGGCCTCCAAAACAATACAATCTATTGCTAATGCTCTTGGTTACCTACCAGAGCCAGATGGTAAGGTCCTGTTGCTGAAGGGATCACTTGCTTTGACTGCAGGACACTGAGAAATCAAGCTGGAATTGACTGGAAGTCTCT
This sequence comes from Jaculus jaculus, assembly GCF_020740685.1. Taxonomy (NCBI): domain Eukaryota; kingdom Metazoa; phylum Chordata; class Mammalia; order Rodentia; family Dipodidae; genus Jaculus; species Jaculus jaculus. Next base: position 22,867,613 of record NC_059109.1, on the reverse strand, counting down.
TCCCTGGTGGCTGAATAACATAGTGCTGGAAGGTGCTATGCAGGCTTCCAGGGGAGAAAAGACAACAATCTTAACCAGCACTGGATCCATTGAGCTATACAAATAGCCAACAGCCAACAAGCCACCATATGCCCAAAGCACTTTATCCCATATCCTTTGGTGCAATTAAAGTGTGACAATTATGGGTATAGCCAACTGCTCTCTGATTATATTTGAGGCCTTCTCCATGGGAGGAAATTCGTGCCTGGTACTGAAAACCTAGTCAAAAGCCTATAGATAGGAAGGGCATGGGACCTAGAGGGGAAGAGACGTCTGTTGTTTGGCCAAACAGAGATGTTGTTCCTATGAAGTTGCCCTCTGAATAATTATGTTGGGCCTGTAGATTAGTGCTGCTCTCACCTTTGATTAGAGAAGCTTCATTTTGTAGCTGGCAGTAACTACTGGAGAGACTCAAAACCCATCAGAGTGCAAAGAATAAGTCACCGCAGAGTGCTCAGTGCTAAGTGAAGCATCTCTATCATATTGTGCAAGGTTCAGGGAACACTGTGGAAGAGGGAGGTGGAAAGAACATAAGATCCAGAGGATGGGATAGAGTGCTGTGAAATGCTATATTCCAGGCATGAAGAAGCTACTGTGTTCATTCCTCATAATGAGTGTTGTTATCTACACAAGACATGTGCAGTACTGAGCCCATCTACATTTGACGTGGGTGATGGAGGAGGGCCTGAGGCCCCCATCCTTCCCTGAGACTTACTGGCATTAATAGTTGTTGGGAGAGCAAGGACATTTTCTGCAGTGGTGTAGTCACTGGTAAACCGCATGTGCTCTGGTAGATAATAATAGCACTCCTGATCATGAAGGCAGCCCTCCTCCAATGCAGTGGTCACACACATACAAGAAAAAAGGAAAAAACAGACATCAAAATAGAAGAGAGACTAGTTGGGAAGAATAAAGGGCTCAGTGGAAGATGAGCAGAGGGGGACAAGACAAACTAATGAGAGGGGATTGGGATCAAAATTCATTATATACATGCATAAGAATAGTAAATAAAACGTTTTGTGTTTTTCAGTTGGGCATGATCATGCATGCCTTTGATTTCTGTACTAGGGAGGCAGAGGATTGCTATGAGTTTGTGGCCACCATGAAACTAATAGTGAATTCTAGGTCAGTCTGGGCTAGATGAAGACCCTACCTTGAAAAACCAAAAAAAAAAAAAAAAAAAACAACAAAACTTTCTGTTTTGAAAGTTTATTTATTTGTGCTTATATATTAGGGTCTCTTACTGTTGCAAACAAAGCCCTTCACCTTCTTGTGAGATAATTGGGAAATTGAACCTGGCAAGGTAGGCTTTGTAAGGAAGTGCCTTTAACTGTTGAGCCTTCTCCCCAGATCGCAATAAAATGTTTCTTTTTTTTTTTTGAAAAAAAAAAAGAAACAAAGGTTAAGTAAATAGATATCAAGTAAAACTAACCATGGTAGTTTAACAACAAAGAGGAACTTTATCAGGTATTGAGCAAGGAGAAAAGATTTGTGTTTCAAAGTAAGACACATTAAGAAAAAATTCACTGGACCCAGAGAACCCGTGGTTGCAGCTGATGAATGTGTCAGAGCAGAGGGAGAGAGCCACTGGGGAAACTAGAATGACTGAAAAGCAAAAGTAAAGGGAGAAACATCCTTTCTAGTCTCTTCTCCCACTAATTGAGAGAGAGAAAGAGAGAGAGAGAACAGTAAGCAAATGGACATAAGAAAAATAATGAAGTTTATTGTGTCATTTTTCCTATCTCAAATCTCAACCTATAGAGAGACAAGCCTATTTGTAATTATTACTGATTCACCCTATTGTGTGTGTGTGTGTGTGTGTGTGTGTGTGTATGCACACGCGCGTATGTAAACCTGCAAATGCCTGCACCATGTGGCTGCCAGAGGAGAGCTTCAGGGTCAGTCAACTTCGTACTTCCTATACTTCCTTGAGACAGGGTTTCTCTCTCCAACTGTAGCTGTCACTCTCAGCCAGAGAAGCCCAGCTGTCTCACACCCTCCCTGCCCTTCATGCTTAAGCACTCAGAGTTCTTAACTGCTGAGCCATCTCCCCAGCAGATTACTGTTCTCCTGTAACCAAATGCAACAGTTTTGCATCTTGGTGAAAGTGAGGCCCAGATGAAAGCCAAGGCATGAAAGAAAGGAGAAGACCCGTTACCTGCAGCAGATGAGGAGAGAAAGTGGGAGTCATCTCCAAAGTACAGGACACAGGAAGCCTGGGATTTCACTTGGGATGCTTATACATACTCATACAGGGGCAGGGCAATTCTTAAGCGTGCTCAGTTGAGGCCATATTCGTGTTTTTTTTTTTTTTTTTCTTAAACAGATAGTAGCCATGGGCTTCAGAGATAGCTCGGTGGATAAAGGCGCTTTGTTTGCAAATTCTGACAGCCCACGTACTCATTTAGAGCCAGATGCCCAAAGTTGGGAATGCATGTGGAGTTCATTTGCAGTGGGAGAACACCCTGGTAAGCTCCACTCACTCTCTCTGTGTTTCTCTGTGTCTGTCTCTTTCTCTGTCTCCCTGTCGCTCTCTGAAATAAATAAATAAAAATATATTTTTTAAAAATAGTGGACACAGTTTTGGATATGCTTAAGATGGAAGTTCTGAGCACATGTGGAAAACATTGGAAATGCCCCTGCACATGCTCAGTTTGCACTATAAAACTTTAGCAGGAAATGGAGAGATATTTCAAAAGAGCTTTCACTCAGGTGTCTTCCCCTAAAGATGCATGCCTCCCTTAGTCACTCTGTTTACCCCTTGAGAGCCGACCAGGAGGCTTTCCCAGCCTTAATAGAACTTCCCCTCAAAACCGTAAGCTCAAATTAACTCTTTCCATCTACAAGCTGTTTGTGGCTGGATGCTTTTTTGTTTGTTTGTTTGGTTGGTTTTCGAGGTAGGGTTTCATTCTAGTAGTCCAGGCTAACCTGGAATTCATTATGTACTCTCAGGCTGGCCTTGAATTCATAGCGATCCTCCTACCTGTGCCTCCCAAGTGCTGGGATTAAAGGCATGTGCCACCACACCTGGTTGATTGGATGTTTTGTATCAGCAATAAGAAGGTAACCACAACACTGTTTTGTTTTGTTTTTTCTTTAATGTTGATGTCTCACCTGCTTAATGACAGCAGGTGACTCTTCCTATGAGCAAGGCATGGATCTGTAGAGGCAGAGAACAGGTGGGACAGGGGTGTCCACTCATATACTTTAGTCATCAGAAAACTCATGGATTACTTGGGGTTCTCTAAATGCCAGCTAGGATGGTTTCCTTTGAAGCACAAATATCAGCAAGGTGGCCTTAAGCTTTCCCGAATGGGTAATTCATATTCTTTAGAAAGCAGCTTCTCACTGGGCCTATGGATAAAATACCCCTCTTTGTTGTTAGTGCTAAGTGATGAGCACTGGGGGAGGGGGCAGGGATCCAAGGTGGACAGTCATTCCTATGCAGACTTTGAATGAATGCCCACCAGGCTCACTTCAGTCGCATCTCTCACTGCTGTTACACAGCCATGGTGAACCCATATGTATTCAAGAGCTTATGTGTGGTCCAGAAACTCATGCAAAGAACTATAAATCTTGGAGTAAGTAACTGAGATGGAACCCCCTTTGAGATAGTTCAGCATATAATTTAGTTCTTAGATAGGACTTGCTAGCAATGTGTGAATCATGAGGTATGAAGGACTACTCTAAGAAACAAGTAAATTTCAGTTGCTGAAAGAGGAATTGTTGCCTACTGCTTAAAGGAAGATTTCAAGTCAAAATGAAGGCTTCAAGTCAGGAGCATGGTAAGTTATCATGCTAAGGCCTGGGTTAAAAGTATTAGATTGGGATCAACAGAATATTACACAGCCATTACTGACACACTTCACCTTCAGTTCTGGAAGTACAAGAAACATAGAGCCCATTTAGTCAGACCCTTTATTGCACAAAGGGAAAGATGAGACATAAAAAGGTTAGTGATGCCAACCTTTAAACCATATCTTAATCCCACCAAGCCCATTAGACTATAAAGACAGACAGCCTGGAATCGTTTTACAGCACCTCTGCTCCAGTCTTCCTCATTACACATTTGATTCATTTCCAAGGACGAAAGTGTGAATGTGCTTTTAAGATGTTGACTTCAATAATTTATGTAAGGCTGTAAACACATTTCAGTACATTTAGGAAACAGATTCCCCTTAATTTTTTCCTATCGCATAGTCTGTAAACAATTTCTGCTTTATTAAAATCCCCTGTGATCCATGGTCTTGTTATTTATATATTTTTTTATCATTTTCAGAAAACCATTCGAAAGTGCACATCTTATTATGTAATCATATGTAAGTACTATCTTCCTGTTACTTTTGTCCATATTGCAAATCGTACTATAACTATTTCCTTTTTGTTATACATCTTAGCATCACCATTTTGTTATAAAATATGAGATCATGCATCAGCATTAATGTCATCCATCTCCTCTGTGTTATGTTAATATCTCTCTTAGGTGCACGTCTCCTTGGGACCTTGGATCCTTTGGATGGCTATCTCCTTCTTGACCCATGTCTCTGTTGCACTCAGGGTATGGTTCCATTATTGTTTTCTTTACACAAATCAATCTTAATAAATACATTTTTTAGCTATAGCCATTATGAGACATTTAATGTTCATTTTCTATTTTCCTTCTACCCTGACCTTTCATTCTTCCCTTTAGCATTTGTCGATAAATATATCCCTGGCATATAGATTGTTTATCTGTTTCTCCCGTTTTGCCATTAATAAATGAACTCAATAAAATTATTTCCTGAGTTAATTTAAAGTGATGTTGATGCTAGAAGAACACAAAGATGACCCACTAGAAGCAAGAACTTCCAAAGTTCGTGCCAATATTGTTTCCTCCCAAGTTTGTTTCCTAAGCATGCAGTTCAGTTTTGGACAATCTCCCCTTGCATTGGTCAAATAGGGCATAAAATTACCACCTTGCCCTTACCTCTAACTAAGTATTTATTCTTCCAGAGTATTGAACACACCAAGGATGCTGTCTGTCTGAATGTTTCACTTTTCTTTTGATTCTTGTAAAGAATTTTATTGTTTCAAAATTTCACCTCTGTCAGAATGAAGGTGAAAGAGCCAAAAGAAGGAGAAGAGTGCTTTGAAATACTGTCTCCCAGATACAAAGTGGCCATGTTACTCATGATTTTGCAGTGGCTGATATTACCCACACAAGATCTACCTGACAGGAGGGGGAAAATGATGACATCAAAATAAAGAGAGTCTAGTGGAAAGAAGAAGAGATTCAGTGGAGGGGGCAGATTGGGGGAGATAGAGAAAGGAGGGTGGTGGTTGGGGAGTATGATCCTAGTATATTGTTTACATGTGTGGAGGTTGTCAATAAAAGTAAAAAAAAATCACCTCTTGGGCTATAAAGATGGCTCAGCATTTAAGGTGCTTGCCTACGAAGGCTAAGAAGCCAGCTTCAATTCCCCAGGACCCACATAAGCCAGATGGCACATGTATCTGGAGTTAGTTTGCAGTGGCTGGAGCCCTGGTGTGCCCCTTCTTCTATTTGCCTCTTCCTCTCTCTCTCTACCTCTCTCAAATAAGTAAATAAATAAATGAATAAATTTCACCTTTTAGGGAAGATACTTCAAAATTTGTATCATTAGGGCTGGAGAGATGGCTTAGCAGTTAAGCGCTTGCCTGTGAAGCCTAAGGACCCCAGTTCGAGGCTCGATTCCCCAGGACCCACATTAGCCAGATGCACAAGGGGGCGCATGCGTCTGGAGTTCATTAGCAGTGGCTGGAAGCCCTGGCGCACCCATTCTCTCTCTCCCTCTCTCTCTCTCTCTCTCTCTCTCTCTTTCTCTCTGTCTCTCTCTGTCACACTCAAATAAATAAATTAAAATGAACAAAAAAAATTTAAAAAAAAATTTGTATCATTAAACATTATAACTTATTATTTTTGTGACTAATCAGGAAGGTTTGCTACCAAAGTCACATAAAGACTTACCCCATTTAAGACCTGAGTCTCTTTTTAAAAAAAAAAAATATATTTTATTTTTATTTATTTGAGAGATAGAGGGAGAGAGAGAGAAAGAATGGGAATGCCAGGGCCTCTAGCCACTGCTAACAGACTCCAGATGCGTGTGCTACCTTGTGCATCTGGCTTCCGTGGGTCCTTGGGAATCAAACCTGGGTCCTTTGGCTTTGCAAGAAAGCACCTTAACTGCTAAACCATCCCTCCAGCCCCTAAGATGTGAATTTCTTGAAAGCGAGGCTGTCGTGAGAATAACCCGAGGTTTCTGTGGATAAAAAGAATAACCTTTTTACAAACTGCCCACTGTTTCCTAGAACACTATTAGTTATATGTTTATGGCTGCCATAAGAAATTACCACAAATTTAGCAGCTGAGAGAGCACAAATTTATTACCTTATACTTCTGTAGTTCAGAGCTCCATCACAGCTCTCACAGGACAGAAATCAGTGTGACGTAAACGCTGTGTTCCTTTCTGTAGGCCCTGGGCAAAATCTATTTCCTTGTCTTTTTCCAGCTTCTAAAGTGTTTGCTCCTTGGCTGGTGGCCCCTTTGAACATCTTTAAAGCAGCAATGACATCAAAGCCTTCTTCACTCTGCATCTCTCTTACCCAAGTTTGGCCTCCCTTCTCCATTATTCTGGACTAGCATCACTAGATTGACACCACCTAGACAGTCCCCTACACTTGTTCTAAATTTTAATTGTATTCACAAAATCCTTTTTGACATAGGAATGTCCACAGATTCTGAGTAGGAAGATGTGGACATTTTGGGAGGCTCTTATTCTGCCTAATACAGGCATCGTACCTTTATGCCATATCCAGTAGACCCTTCAGTCTAATTCTGTTTGTTAATTTGTGGAATCCATAACTATTGAGTACTTGGTTAGAAGCCACTATGTTAAGTATTCATGGAGATTCCAGGAGAGATTGAAACTACTGATGTAAGGCATCTCTATCAGACACAGGTCCTTCACACTCTCTTCGGTTTTCCTCACAATTCCTTGACAACAATGACTTCTTTCTCTAATGCTCTTGTTGGATCTACATTTTGGGAATTGTCTAGCTCATCACAAGGCAGGGAGCGAGATATATCTGTCACTTAGGAGCTAACATCTAAGTACTCACAGAGGATTTGATGGAAGATTCCTCAAAGTTTAGACATTTAGCTCAAAAAGGAGCAAGCAATTTTTTTTCAAAGGAAAAAGGGAGATTTGAAGCAGCTAGAAACATCTCTTTTCCACTGTCTGTCGGGTTGACTACTTCAAGGCACTTCTTCCTTAGAATACTAAGGGAACATTGCATGCTGGGTGAACATGCCTACTGAGCAAGGCTGGTTGGGAATCACTAGCTAGTACATTAGCACTGGGCATCATTTCATCCTTCTCAGCTTTTTCCTTTGTCCTTTATGCTGTGGCCTCATTGGGCTGGGCTCGCTTATGCTTCCCCAACAAGTCGTCAGCAACTTCATCCTGGCCAGAGATTCTTCTTTCCAGTGACCAGGGCTAAGATATCTTCTAAAGAGACTTTCTCTAAATGGAAAATGAATGAGGCAAATATTTGGACACTCAGGAATCCATTTTCTCTCTTAAAAGTTTTTTTTTTTTAATTTTTATTTATTTATTCGAGAGCGACAGACACAGAGAGAAAGACAGGTAGACGGAGAGAGAGAGAATGGGCGCGCCAGGGCTTCCAGCCTCTGCAAACGAACTCCAGATGCGTGCACCCCTTGTGCAGCTGGCTAACGTGGGACCTGGGGAACCGAGCCTCGAACTGGGGTCCTTAGGCTTCACAGGCAAGCGCTTAACTGCTAAGCCATCTCTCCAGCCCTCTCTTAAAAGTTTTAAAGTAGACCATGGTGCTGAGAAGAAGTGATGGAGGAGTGCTCAGCACTGAAATATCTCAACCACACCTTACAAGGTTCAGGGTCCGTTGTGGAAGAGGTGGCGGAAAGAATGAAAGAGCTAAAGGAAGGGTAGGACTCCTTATCATGTACTCCTCCAGACACAAAATGGCCTGGATATCCATGACCTCATAGTGCCTGACACTACTTACACAAGACCATCGTAAAAGGAGGGAAAGATCATAACACAAAATAAAAAAACTGACTGAGAGAGGGAGGGGATATGATGGAGAGTGGAGTGTCAAAGGGGAAAGTGGTGGGGAGAGAGGGAAATTAGCATGTGATATTGTTTACAATTATGGAAATTGTCAATAAATTTTTTTTAAAGTTTTAAAGCAGTGGTGACATTTAGTCATTGTTTAAATTAACGTACAAAGAATAAGGTTTCATTATGGTGGTTTACACGCACATCTTTTCTTTTCCCCTTCTTTTTGTTTTTACTCTATCCTGTTCTCCCTTAGGTCCTCCGGACCATAGTCTCCTTTCTGCTTTCATACTACATATTTATTTTTGTCCTCTTTCCCCTCTTCTGACACTTAGTCTTCACCATGAACTACAGGCATTGAGGATGGAAAGCAGTGAGGTAGTGTGACAGGCATTAGCTGGCTTGGAGGCTATTGTGAGTGGAGTTCTTCCTCATGATTTGCTTTGAACCCCACCTCCCCTTTCCCTGGTAAAGAAAGGTGGGTGAAGAGATCTTTTGGAGGTAAAGCTACTTATTCGTGGCCAAGAGATTAGATTTTGAGTTATAACTCTGGCCTTGGGTGGAGATGTGACATTATGCACCACCTAAACATAGGATTATAGTCTCCTCACTTAAGAATTAATCCAACTGAGTTTGTCACTCAGCCAGCCTAGAGCCCACCCCTTACCCAAGTCATGCTAAAGAGGTGGGAGGAATGCCTAGCTCCTTAATGGGATAATGTACTTCAATCTGCAGATGCCACTCCCTCAAATTTCTTGCTAAATCTGCTGCTTTCCTGAGTTCTACCTCTAAAGTCTGACTTTTCCTTTTCTATCATTTCAGCTCTGCTTTGGATCCTAGCCCCAAGTCCTAAGCAGTCTTGTCCTGACAGTTTGGGTTTTCTCACTGATTCTCTGAAGACTCTCACCTCCACACAATTGCTTGCTGTCCCCCACACTGAGAAACCTGCCTGCTTTCTGGACCCTCTTATCCATCTTTCTTCCTATTATCCATCTCCCTCCTCCCAGAACTGCTGAGATTAACAGCTTGCCTTCACTATGTTTTTTTCTCTCACCTGCTAATATGCTGGTCGTGGAGCTTTCTTCTGAGTCTGTTTCTATTTATTTTTATTTTTAATTTTTGCCTGTGTGTGTCATGTATCCATGTGAGTGGGCCACATGCACATACACACAGAGGCCAGAACAGAACATAGAGTGGCCTTCTCTTACTGTTCATCTATGTATTTCTTTGAGACAGGCTGTCTCCTTCAACCCTGAGCATCTATCCATCAGTGAGTTCCTGGGATTCTCCAGTGTTAGCCCCTGGAGGACTAGAGTTACAGACATGCATGGCCATGCCCAGCTGTTTAATAGCTGGGAAATAGAACTCAGAGGATCTCAGGCCCCCTTAGGTCCTGATGCTTACATGGAATGTATTTTTAATATCTAAACCATCTCTCCAGCCCCCTAAATTCTTTTAACAATACTAAGAACCTGTGACTAGAACCTCAGTTCCCCAGAAACAGCAGAGTTGGTTAGTTTAGTACATGTGAGATATGGTTCAATTCCCAACACTTAAAAACAAGGACAAAAAAAAATAGGACAAACATTAATTATAGAAGATAGAGGCACATGATAAGGGGTGTTTTTTTTTTTCTGGCATTTGTGCATGTTGTTCATGTTTTCATCTACTACTTACTCACGACTTTTTGGGGCATGAAATTCTTTCATAGTCCCACCTATTCTAGAGAAAATGGTAAAAAATGAACTCACTTCCAACATACAGAATTCTTTTGGAATTATTTTTCTTCTAAACATGAAAGAATCCTGAACTTGGTGTGAGTATTTGAGTCCTGGTTTGATATTTTTGGGCTGTGTACAATGGGAGGGTACCCTCCTAAAGATGAGTAAACTTTCCAGAAAAATCAACCAGTATAAGAAACACTAAAATTTTGTTATTTTTTTTTAATTTATTTGCAAGCACAGAGAAATACACAGGAGAGAGGAGGGGGAGGGAATGAATGGGTGTTCCAGGGCCTCCAGCCACTAGAAATGAACTCCAGGTCCATGTGCCACTGTGCATCTGGCTTTACTTGGGTTCTGGGGTATTGAACCTTGATCATTAGGCTTCACAGGTAAGCACCTTAACCATTGAGCAATTTTCTAGCTTTCCCCTTTTTAAACTTAGTATTAAATAAACAGCTTTTAAAAATTTACATAGTTGCCCCAGTTTCTATAAATGTCAACTACATCTGCCTCTTATAGTGGCTCAGTTTGGTTATCAGCTCATAGTTGAGTCTCTCTTGTCTTCCTAGCCAGGTTGAAAGGGCTTGTAGACAGGTCATTTCTTGCCCTTTTTGATTTCCCCACAGGGTACAACAGTAAACTGCTTATACAATATGCATTTAGTAATATTTTTTTGCCAAAAATTCCTGGAAATGAATACCCAAACATACTAATTACTTAATGCGAATTGAGACATTTTTTTCTTCTCTGCCTAAGGAATAAAGTCAGCTATATGAAGATGTTCTCTGCACCTTGACTTTGACATCATTCCTTTTTGCTCTTTTCTTTTCCTTCTTTCTTTCTTTCTTTCTTTCTTTCTTTCTTTCTTTCTTTCTTTCTTTCTTTCTTTCTTTCTTCCTCCCTTCTTCCTTCCCTCCCTTTCTCTTTCTTTCTTGAGGTAGGGTCTCACTCTAGCCCAAACTGACCTTGAGCTCACTATATAGTTCCAGTCTGGCTTAGAACTCATGGTGATCAAAGGCATGTGCCACCACACCTGCTCTCATTGACATTTTTCTATTTAATTGTGATGGTCACTTGGACACAAAGGAGTTTAGGAGGTAGATGTCTTAGCATATAGTTCCAGGTAGATGTTCACATGTATTTGTACCCAGTGGAAACTGAAGATAGAACAGCTGTGTGAGTTGCTGAAGGATGGTAGGTAGTGTTTGTCCTCTGGTTATATTATACAAGTCCCTACAGGCACTATTTTTGCCTAAAGAACCCAGTAGAATTATGTATTTGCCATTTTTTATTTTTTCAGACCTAGCAATTCAAATTATGCTATTCTCAGGTGATATTTGACTCAGTTAGAGCATGCATGCATGTTAAAGCAGACAATTTTCTTCTAGTCAAAGTGGGACTGATAGCTTTAAAAATAGTCAAATCACAGTCTATACTACACATCCAGCTATAAAAATAGAAGCTGGGTCTATGTTTGACAGATTCTAAAGATAGGCGTTCATATGGTTAGCTAATATGATGCTGCAGGCCTCTTTAATATTAATGAACCCCTAATGCTGATGTGAGAAATTGCATAAAAAGCATGGAAACCTTCCATTATTATATCCTAGCAGCAGTAAGATTTACGTTAGGATTTTTCAAAAATTAGAGGTAATGATGAACACATATATGTTACAATATATCCATACTGCATAAAGTATGTATGTAAGCATGTATGTCAGCAGAAGGAAGAGAGGTGGTTATGAAATCAAGAAGCCTTATTTCCTTGCACTTTGCACTTAGTCAGTAGATGGCCATGGAGGGTTGAATGTAAAATTCCGCCCTCCCCTGCCTAGACTTATGTGTTTATGATTAAGCTTCAAACTGAATCCTCAGCTGGTGGAGTCTTTGGAGGTGAAGGCAGTATGTTGCTGTGGGTGGGCCTTGGGATTTTATAAGCCAGCCCCACTTGCCAGTGCTGGTTTGGCTCACTCCTGAGGCTTCCTCCCAGCTGGTGTAGGCAGGGTGAGCCAGCTTTCTGCTTGTGCCTGCTGGAGAAAAGCCCAAAAGAATGGTTACTTGTGTTTGGTGTTTTCTTCTTTTTCTCTTACTCTCACGTGACATACCTTAAATAATTTGTAAGCCTGCATCAGAAGTTGCTCAAAGATTTTCTCTTCTTTGACTTTGAGGAAGCATCAACTATTTGAATATTCTGCAAGCGGATTCCTGAAGAGGGAGGGAGAGGGGTAAGGCCCACAAAGTAATGTTAGGTACCTCCTGTATGTTACGTTATAATGTTCTATAGTAGATTTTCATATTTATCTCTCCTCCACTGGGCCAAAAGTACTCAATTGCTGTTATCTGAATGAAAATTGACATAGCTTCTTCCTGCAAGAAATTTAGTTTCTGGAAATTTCATCTTTGTTTTGATTATGCGTGGAAAGGAAAATTACACAAACTTTGCCAGTGTTCTGAAGTGGTAGCAGAAGGAAAATAATGTTCATCTAAAATGCACCGTGTTCCTATTGTCAGGGTTACTGCAGGAAGAGAAATTTTGTAGTCCACTTGAGGGCTTACTTGGCCCTTGCTCCCTATAACAAAGCATCAGGCTGGGTTTGGACACATCAGGCTCCTCTCAATATTGTAATGACTTTTTTTCTTGATTATACTTGTGTTTGGTACTTTAAAGAAAGTTATTGTGGTAGTCTGTGTAACAAGTGTCTGAGAGAAAGTTTAACAGGAGAAAAAATTTATTTGAGCTCACAGTTTTCAGTCCATGGTTGTCTTGCTCTATTGTTGTGAACCTAAAGAGAGGCCAGCCTCTACGGATTTGGGAGAAGCATATGACAGAACCCAGCAAGCCACCTCATAGTGGACAGCAAGCAGAGAGGACAGGGCAGAAAGGGTCCAGGGACAGTATATGCCCTGCAAAGGCATAACCCAGGACCTATTTCCTCTAGCTAAGCCCTACGTATCACAATATCACCATGAGATAATTATGCTTATTTGCTGTTCTTTTTCCTTTTCCCTTTTTTTTTTGGTGCTGGATATATTTCTGAAAAACTTTACTCTTTTTATATTACAGTTATTTTCAGACCTGTTTTCCCCCTTAGCTGATTTCACTCATCATTTTTGTGATCAAATAAATCTATATGACATCATAATTTGTAATGGTTGAATAGCTTTCCATTGTGTAGATGTAGAATAACATATTCTTTATGAATGAATGCATGAATTAGTATTGCATAACTTTACACATTTTTCTGAATATTATCTTAAAATAGTTATAGATAATATGTGCATACTAATTAGCATATTAAAATAATTTAGTATTTAAATAATAATAAAGATATCACCCTAGGTTTATACGTGTGGTCTTTCAGTTATGAGCATCTATTCTAATTTTAACATATATTGCCAACGAGTTGTCCAGAACATCTGCTCTCACTTCTCAAAGGAAATGCCTAGGTGTAGGCTTTTCCTTACATCATTTGCTTTAACTGGGTATCCTTATTCTTTTGTATCTTCTGGCTTGATAAGTAACAAATGTTAGCTCTGGGAAAATTTGAATTTTTGCTCTCTAACAAGTCTAAGCTTCTTTGCTCATTGCTTCTGAAGACATTGAAAGCCTTATTTTAAAGTTGTATCTTTTTATCTGATGAACCTAAGCCCCTATAAAGGATTTTTATTTTATTACACTGTGAAATGTATGCAACATGTGAAGGAGTGGGTCAAAGAGAAACACATGACTCAGAAATTGCTAGAATGTAAGTACACGTCTCATGAGAATATGGGCAAAGGAAAAGCCTTCTGATGGTTCCCGGGAGGCTCCAGCACTCCTCCTGGGTTTGTAGAGCCTTCTTTCCAGAGATGACTTTTGTGATCATCTGTGTCTTCTTGTTATAGTCGAACGACTTCTGGGAGCATTTCTAAGCAACAGAGGGTAGTTTGCCTGCTTTTGAACTGTATGTAAATGAAGCACGCTGCTCACTTTCTCTCATGGCTGGCTTGTTTTGCTCACGAGTGTGGGCGGATTCATCAGTGGAATTGCTGTGAAGGAAAATGAAGGGAGATTCCTTTAATAGGCTTGAGGACTCCCTAGCCAAAACATCCTTGTGACTGCCCCGAAGCCCTGCCAGTTCTTCCTCCCTCTTCTCCACATGACTACACAAACTTCATGATCAGATGGCTCTTTCCACCAGCATTAATTTCCTAAAGGCTCTTGTATAAAAATTACCACAAACCTCGTAGACAAAACCAGCAGAAATTTAGCTTATAGTTCTGGAGGCCAGAAGTCCAAAATTAAGAGGTCAGCAGAGCTGTGTTTCTTCTCCAGGCTGTAGGAGAGAATGCAATATGTTATGGTTCCATGAATATGCCACATTCAATATGTGATGGCTCCCTGAATTCCTTGCTGTGTGGGTGTAATTTTAATCTCTACCTTTAACTTTGTATGGCCTTCTCCCCTGTGGTGGTTTGAATGGATGTCCCGCAATAGTTTTAGGAGTTTATTAAAGCTTGTAATTTAGACCTGCAGCCTCCTGGCTGGAGGTGTCACTGTGGGCTGATCCTAGGGTCCAGGTCTGAGGTGTGGGGGTGGCTCTGGAATTTCCATCCAAAGACATACAAAATACCAGAGTTCAGCCTGGTGTTCCTGAAAAGTGTCCTTGCTTGTGTTGGTGACAGTGGCTTTTGGTTTCTCTCTCTGTGCCTGGACCTGTGAAAGTGGGCCAGTTTCTTCTGCCATTGTGGAAATTCCCCTCAATCTGTCAGTTTATTAGTAACTCCCATAACTGTGCCTAGTTTGCATGTTTATCCCAGCAACTGCAGCTGTTTACTACATACATCCCCTTTCTCTCAAACCTCTCTCTGCTGGTTCTCATGAGGCATTATTACTTAATTTAGGAACAAGTTGGGTAATGTCAGATGTATTGAGATTCCTAACTTAGTTACATCAGCAAAGACTTCGCTTTCTAATAACGGTCACATTTATAGTTCACGGAAATGGGGATATCAGTTTGGGTGCTATTCTTTTTTTTTTTCCTTGTGTGTGTGTGTATGAAGTATTCTGGTATGCTGTGTATGTGCTGTATACAGATGTGGAGATGCGTGTGCCCCTTGGATGTGTGTGGAGAGACCAGAAGAGAACACCAGATGTCCCTTCTCCATTGCTCATCTACTTGTTTCCTTGAAAGAGAGTCTCTTTCTGATTCCAGAGCTTGTTGTTTTCTCAAGCCCCAATGATTCTCCAGTCTCTGCTCTCCATAGGACTGGAATTATAGGTGTTCATGGCCATGCCCAGCTGTTTACATGCATTCTTGAACTCGGGGGGGTCTCAGCCCTGTTAGGCCCTCATGCTTGCATGGGAAGCACTCAAC
The DNA here is from genome assembly GCF_020740685.1 of Jaculus jaculus. Classification (NCBI taxonomy): domain Eukaryota; kingdom Metazoa; phylum Chordata; class Mammalia; order Rodentia; family Dipodidae; genus Jaculus; species Jaculus jaculus. Next base: position 22,852,376 of record NC_059109.1, on the reverse strand, counting down.
TGCTGAGCCATCCCTCCAGCCCTCTGGATCCTTAACATTTATATGTAGCTCTCCCAGTGAATCTGTTGCATGCCTAATCTTATTCTAGTATGTTTTGAGGGATTTGAATCAGCCTCAGAAGGATGAACTAGTTCTGTTGCTGGGAATGGTATAAGAAGTGCCCTTCCTCTGAAACACAACGCCAGACTGCTACAGGTTGGACCCTTGTGTAGGAGATGAAGGAGGCTGGACTGGGCGGAAGAATCTCATACCGAGGAGCAGTTCCAGGATGGATTTGGCCAGGCCAATGGGGCTCCTCCAACCCCATGGAGGAGGGTTGAGCACCACAGGCAAAGCCTGCTCTAGTTGACCCACTGTGCTTAATCACTGAAGAGGGCAGAAGCCTTAGGCAAGTGTGGCCTGGACAAGAGTGTGGAAGCATCTGTTCCTGTCAATTAACTGTAATTTCTGCAGTAAGCCCTCTGAGATCCTCTTTCCATGGCCAGGACAATCTACCCCTTGCATGGCACAGATCTACTTCTCCCACTCAGGTTGGGAAATAGGATCTCTCTGATCCCAGTGAGCCTGAGGAGAGGGGGGGAAAAAAAAGTACTATGGCCCCGATATTTGTGTTGTCTAAAATTCTTGTGTTGGAAACTATCTCTGATGTAATGGAGTGTCCACTATAGACTCATATGTTTTAAGTACAGCTTGTGCAAATGGGAAGGTAGGGGAGCTTTTAGGAGGTGGACCCTGCTGGAGAAGATGTGTTGCTGGGGGCAGGCTTTGGAGTGATAAAGTCCAGCCCTAAGCCCGGTGGATGGACTACTTCTTTTCTACTGCTGTGGAAATGTGATGCCCAGCTGTCTGCTCATGCCATGCTTTCCCTGCCACAGTGAGGCTTTCCCTTGTAAACGTAGCCTGAAATAAAGCTTGCCCTCTGATAAGATGCTTCTGTTTGGGTGTTTTGTCCCAGCAATGAGAAGGTAACTGCTTAAAATGGTATTGGGAGGTTGGGCCTTTGGGAAGTTGTTAGGTTATAAGGGTTATACCTTCACAAAGAGTGTCTTTAAGGGGTCTGAGAGGGGCTGGGGAGAGGGCTCAGCACACATGAGTGCTTGCTACATAAGCAAGAGTGTCTGCAAGAGCCCAAGGGCCTGAGGTTTGATCCTCAGTACCCACATAACAAGCTGGACATGACCATATATGTTGTAAGTCCAGTACTGTTGGGGGCAGAGACAGGAGAGTCACTAGGTCTCTCTGGTCAGCCAGTCTGACTGAAAATGGCAGTTCTGACTTCAGAGACAGACTCTATCTCAAGGAAACAATGTGGAAGAGTGATAGAAGGGGACACCCAACACAAACATCACATCAAACACCACACCACACACACACACATGCATATACACATGCTGCCTTGCTCCTTCTACCTAGAAGGCACCATCTGTGACTGAAGAAGAAGTTCCTCACCACACTTTGAATTTGCTGGTTCCTTGATCTTGGATTTAGCCTCCAAAACTGTGAGAAATAAGTTGTTATTTTTCCTAAGCTATCTAGTTTATAATATTTTATCAGGGTAACTTGAATGGACCAAAATATGCACCTTACTTGCTTAAAGACAAACTAAGCCCCAGCACCTGTGGTTGGTCTCAAGGCTTCATCTTTCTCTTCCTCCAGTTTCGTTTCTAAATGCCCATCACTATCACTTAAATTCCCTCCTCAGTAGGGTTTGTTGGCTTGCTTTTGGAGGTGATGGGAACCTTCATAATGAAGAGTATGAGCTGTTGGTCATCACACTCTCTTCATACTGAGGTAGCTGCACATGTGATTCACAGTACAATGGAACAAGGGAAAATTACTCTGTATTTGCTAAAGTCAAGCATTCTTCCTATATTGAGGTCTCTGAATTTCCGTGCATACTGGAAGATAGCACCCCATCTTTCGTGCTACTGCCACTGAGTTAGCACTTTAGTCTTGTTCTCAGAAAGCCATTCCTGTGTTCTCTCATGCTGGTTACTTCTGGATAGTCAATATGAGACATAATCAGTGAAGAGGGTACCACTTCTCCTATTCACTGTGAAGAAGGTGGTAGAATTTATCGTAATCTCTACATACACCCTTCTGGATCCATTTTCTTTTATTGCTATACCTTGCTTTGGTCCAGTAGTTATACATGACTGTACCCCTCTATGTGCCTTCATGGCTCTCATTCATATCTGACTCCAGTTCACTATTTCCTAACGTTGGTGGCAGCTTTGGCCAACATAAGCCATCCCTGGGTCAGATACTGCATTCCATCAGCCCCCAAATCTGCACAGCAGGGATTATGCAAATTACCAGGTAACTGTGATAGCTTGGGTTCTGATGGGCAGCAGAGCCATGACTAGAACACATCTCTGTCTTTGTGAGGGGTCTATAGGCCCTTCTACAATCACAGAGGTCCAAAGTAGTCAGTTGTTTCCAAGAGGTCATTTGTTTTCTTTGAGAAGTAAATTGTTGGGGGCTCAATAGGCATCCTTCTTGCAGGCAAATGGGGCCTTCAGAGGCAGCAATAGTCTTGCTAGCTTTGGTAAGTGGAAATATATGCTGTTGTGTCTGCAGCACTCTCCCAGCTTGGCCACTATGGCGACTCCATGTATGCGTCCTTCATTGCCACTGAGATGATGGCTAAAGAAACCCGAATAATAGCATTTGGCTTTGTTTCTGTTTGTTTTTTCTTCTCCGATTCCTACCTTTTCTGTGGTGAATGGTATCTGGTAGTGTTAGTAGGAACTGTAGAAATCTTCATAGTGGGGCTAGAGAGATTAGTCAGTGATTAAGATGCTTGCCTACCAAACGTAATTCTAATGACCCAGGTCTGATGACCCAGTACCTACGTAAAGCCAGGTGCACAGTGGCACATGCATCTGGAATTTGTTTACAGTGGCGGGAGACACTGCTGTGCCTGTTCCCTCCCCCACCTCTCTTCTCTCCATCTCTGCTTGCAAATCAATAAATAAAGGGTTGGAGGGATGGCTTAGTGGTTAAGGCATTTTTCTGCAAAGCCAAAAGACCTAGGTTTGATTACCCAGGACCCACGTTAGCCAGATGTGCAAGAGGAAGCACTCACATCTGGAGTTCGTTTGCAGTGGCTGGAGGCCCTGGTATGCCCATTCTCTCTCTCTCTCTCTCTCTCTCTCTCTCGTTCTCTGTCAAATAAATAAATAAATAAATACATAAAATAGAAATATTAAAAATATCTCCATACTGGGTGCCATTCCCATTGCCCATTCTAGTGGTTCTTTTATGGGCCATCTTGCCAAAGAAAGAAGTAAAAGGATGCCTTTGTTATGGCCAGCATAAAGGAGAAATTTTGAGTCATATACAAAGTTGAATATTGAAAGATATTATTATTAATGTAATAACATAGCTTGGTAAGTTTGACTAATGTTGTGACTACTTAAGATTTAGAAATCTCATATTCTCTACTCTTAAAAGTGCTGTGGAATTGGGGATGTAGCTCAGGTGGAGAACACTTGCCCACCCTAGTTTAAACCTTGGATTCAATCCCCAGAACTTAAAAAGAAAAATAAAAAAGAAAATTAAATGGTTATACACACACACAAACACACAGCACAAGGTAATCCTCAAGTGTGTTGTTTATCAGTCTTTTAGCTAGGTATAGTAGTACATGGGTTCCAGGGTGCCAGTTTGTAATCCCACCACTTGGGAGGTTGAAGGAGGACCAGGACTTGGAGGCCATCTTGGCTACCTAGCAAACTCAGCCTGGGCTTCATGTGACTTTGTTTCCAAGAAGGAAATGAAGAAAAGTGATGCTGGGTGTGGTGGCACATACACCTTTAATTCTAGCAGTTGAGAGGCTCAAGTAGGAGGATCACTGTCAGTTTGAGGACAGCCTGAGACTACATAGTGAATTCCAGGTTTGCATGGGCTAGAGTGAGACCCTACCTAAAAACAAGAGAGAGCAAGAAAAAAGAAAAGTGTCACCAACTTATGTCAGTAACGCCAAAAGAGAGAACAAGATTGAGGTCGTTTTCTCTAGTGGTTACTAATCCTGGGTCCTCTTTGTAGTTAAACAAGACAAACTAAGGACTATTATACGTGTGTGAAGCCAGAAAGGATATAACCTGGATGTGAGGCAAAGACCTGTCAGTAGTACCTGCCTCAGAAAGCTAGAAGCATGAACCCCATGTTTTAAACCTCTCTCTACCCACCAAGTAGAGTAGGAGCCTCCTGGGCTTTTGGAGCCAGGAAACTTCTGGTGTGAGGAAAATGCCACAAGGGGCCCTGCTAAGGGCCTTATGAAAACACACAGTTGGAACAAACAGCCTGCTGACAGTTGAGATTTGAATTTCAAATGCAGGGACTTCAGAAAGAAAAACAGTCTCAATGCAACATAAATTGCTTCCAAACTCTCAAAGACGCAGCAGAAAGGGCAACAGAAAACCACATGAGACAAAATAATTTTGATAAACTGCTAAGAAATCTGTTCTCTTTTTCTGGATCCCTTCCTTTTCCCCTTCTACCCTCAAGTAACTAAAAGAGGCAGTAAAATTAATTGAAACAGCACAGGAAGTTCCAAGAAACTGAGGAGGGAAGCATATTTGAAAACTAGATGCATGACTGAGTCAACAGTCTCCACTGGGGAAGCAGCCCCTAGAGAGAGGAAGAAATTCATGATGGAGTGTGAAGTCAGGCAGTCAATTGGAATATAGCTAGCTTGTAAAGGGGAAGCCGTGTTCGCTAGCTGGCTCTAATCCTATTCTTAAAGCCCCAATGAGGTGCATGTGTAGCAATTAATCACCATACACTTTGTCATCAAGCAGTCTGTGATACATTTCAAACCTCTCCACTGAACGAACCTTCATTTTCTGCCTGAAGAAAGAACCCGTTGGAGCATCCACCACTGTGTGGTGCGAGCATAAGAAATGCCAACTATATATATGTCACATGCCCCCAGACTACCAGAAGGTTAATTCTTCCCATAGAACGGAAAGTGCAATTTTGTAAGTCACATCTGAAAAGCTGGGTAGGATGAGTTGGAGGGCAGGCTTTGGAATAAATTAGAAACACACAGCCCGACTACTGATTTTCCATGCCTGTTTTCTTTGTGCTCAATGTGTCCCTACTGGTGACCCAGTCAAAGAACAAATGTGGTATTCCTGCACTTCAGGCTGCAGACATATTATTCTACCAGTGGGAACTAAGGTCCTCACAGTCCTATTATGGGAAGCCAAATTGCTTCATTCCCAGCAGCCAAAGGATTTCACTAGCTAACAGTGGGGAGTCCATACAAAGCTGCCATTTGTGATCGAGATCTAATTTTGAACTTCATCTTAAAAAATGAAAATTAATACATTGAAGGCACTCATTGCTCTGTGTACCGACTTCTTAAGTTCTTCAGAATTCACTGGCAATCGACTTGAGGAAAATTAATCATAGTTTCATCACAATTCCACATGTTCTTTAATTTTGTATATACTAATTATAGTACATACAGGTGAAAACCCATTGGGCATTTAAAGGAACAATTTGTTATGTTATCCAAAGGATATTACCTGCTTAAGAAAGCAGTTTTGCCTTTTAACAGAAGTGAAAAATTTGTGTGAATCCAGCCTTAACATAGACTGACAGGAAAGCACTCTACCAAAGTAAAATTGAATGTAGGGGTTGTCATTCCCATGGATGGAGAGAGTGGCACACTTGAAAAAGGTCACACACATCTAAGCTTGGGTTCCGCTCAGCCCCGTCAGCCTCGTTCTGAAGCTGAACGAATGGAGCAGTCTACCATCCCCAGCTTCCCGGTCATAGCAAGCTCACAGTGGAGTCAAGGAGAAGGCACAGCTGAGAAATGTCCTCCCATCACCTGAAAGGTGCTCTCAAGCCAATACAAGGATATCATTAGACAAGGGAACATTCACTCTGTTTGGTGGAGCTTAGAAATGAAGGTACAGAGAGAGCTAGCCTTCTCAAAACAGAGTTGCAGACAATAACCAAATTCCTTTCCATTCAGTGACTCCATGCCCCATTTGATACAGGGGACTCTGCAAATGATAGGAACCAGCTAAGTTGTTTCTGTTACCACATCTTTCATATATATATATATATATATATATATATATATATATATATATTTGTAAGCAGAGCGAGGGAGAATTAAAAAGAGGAGGAATTGGCACCTCAGGGCTTCCTTCCACTGCAAACAAATTCTAGATGCATGTGCCACTTTGTTGTATCTGGATTTACTTGGGTACTGGAGAAATGAGCCGGCGCCATCAGACTTTTACAAGCAAGTGCCTTCAACTGCTAGCCATCTCCCAAGCCCATTTTTTTAAAAAAACATTTTTATTTATTTATTTGAGAGATAGAGGTAGAAAATGTGTGCACCAGGGCCTCTAGCCTCTGCAAACAAACTCCAGATGCATGCATCACCTTGTGCATCTGGCTTATGTGGGTACTAGGGAATCAAACTTGGGTCCTTAGGATTCTCAGGCAACAGCCTTAGCCACTAAGCCATCTCTTTAACCCCCATTTTGTTTTACTAACTCTTGCTTAAATGCTGGTAAAACATAAAAATAAATGGTCTCTAGTTAGAAGGAGTGAAAATGAGTCTTGAATAATTTGTAGCTGTTATTCAATTCCTGATGACCAAATTCTGAAGGACATGTAACATGGAGGAGGTGCTTATATAATCTGGGGGGTTCTTTAAGAAAAAGAACACTTATTTTTGAAGTCAGCATTGCATGTGAAAGTGTACAGTTCTTCAGAATGAAAAGTAACAGATATTAACAGTGTGGCAAACATATTACTTCATATATATATATATATATATATATATATATATATATATATATATACTTGAGAAAGAGAGAGAATGAATGAATGGGTGAATGAATGAATGTTGGCACTCCAGCAACTCTTGCAGCTGCAAAGAAACTCCAAATGCATTGTGCTGGCTTTACATGGGTACTAGGGAACCAAACCCATGCCACCAGCCTTTGCAAGCAATGCCCTTAACTGCTATGCCATCTTCCCAGTTCTATGGATTCACTTCTATTATGTACTTTTCTGTAGTTTTTAGACATATTTTTTTTTAAAATTTATGAGAAGGATAGTGAGAGAGAGATAGACAGATAAAGACAGAATTGGCACGCCAGGGCCTCTAGCCACTGAAATTGAACGTTAGATGTGTGCACCACCTTATGCACATGCATGACCTTGTTTGTGCATATGTGTCACCTTGTGCATCTGGCTTACATGGATTCTGGGGAGTTGGACCTGGGTCCTTAGGCCTTAACCACTAAGCCATCTCTCCAGACCAGAGATATACTTAAAAAATTATTTACTTGCAAAAAGAGACAGAATGAGAGGAAATGGGTACACCAGGGCATCTTGCCACTGCAAATGAACTCCAGATGCATGTGCCATTTTGAGCATATGCTCTTATGTGAGTACTGAGGAATCGAACTCAGGCCATCAGATTTTGCTAGCACGTGTCTTCAACCGCTGAGCCATCTCTCCAGCTCCAGATGTATACCATTTTTGATTGCCACTTTGTGATGATTTTGTAGTGTCTTTTTCAAAATGGGGGTTGGAAAAAAATCCATCTTTTCTTCAGTATATTTGATTGAAATTTGCTTTCCCTCTTTAAAAGTCATTGGTAGTTAGAATTCTCATTATGAGAATTCATTGTTGTTATGTCATTAAACTTAGTGCATTATTGCCAAATTGGGGAAAAGCACTACATTTTTTCCCCTAAAGTAGCTATGAGGTTCATCTTACACATTCTGTGCCACCTGCATGTTTCGTGATCCAGGCTCCCTGAAACTCACATTGCAGGATGGTGTTTGGCCCTCCATCCTATTATAAGGCTTGAGAAGTTGGCACAAAGTAGGTGATGTGAATATTGCTTGAAGGCATTCCTTTGCCAGGTCAGCCAGCTGAAACATGGGGGTGATTTCTTAAATTCAGTAATTCCCTAAGTTAACTCGCTTTTGGCTAACTTCAAAGATGCCCATGGCTCCAGTGCCAAAGGACAGGAGGGAAAATGTGGTTAGTTTTGGTTGGAATTTAAGAAGTTAAGGAAGGAAGAGATATTGCTTATAATGGGTACCTGATAATATTGTGTTTCTGAGCATCCCATAATTACATGGGAAAAGGCCCACGTAAGCACCATAGTAAATCAACTTATGGTGAGATTGGATATCACTGGCATCTGGAAGCCTACCCAGATGGAGAAAATGCTGTGCCAAACACAAAGTAGAGCCACAGGCCTGGCTCTGCTTAAACTGGGCAAGGGGCAGTCATTTTTTCTACTAGAGGGAGGGAAGGTGATTTTCAGTGCCACATGGCAAGAGTTCGTGGCTGCCCTTTTATGTTTATAGGAGCAGGTTTTCAGGTAGGTAATAGGTAGAAAGCAATGGGTAATGATGCTTATAGTAGATTAAGATTAAAAAAAAAAAGGCTGGGCTGGAAAGAAGATTTAGTGGTGAAGACAGTTGCCTGCAAAGTCTAAGGACCCATGTTCGACTCTTTAGATCTCACGTAAGCCAGACACACAAGGTGGCACATGCATCTGGAGTTCAATTGCAGCAGCTAGAGGCCCTGGCATGTCAATTCTCTCCCTTTCTCTCTCTCATTCTTGCTCTTTTGGATTAAAACAAAAAGGCTAATCTGTTGAGATTGGCCTAAATTAGAAAAAAAAAAAAATAATGCTACTCACTGCCGGGCATGGCGCCATATGCCTTTAATCCCAGCACTCGGGAGGCCAAGGTGGGAGGATGGCTGTGAGTTAGAGGTCAGTCTGAGACTCTACAGTGAATTACAGGTTAGTCTGGGTGAGAATGAGACCCAACTTTGACAACCAAATAAAATAAAATAAAATAAAATAAAATAAAATAAAATAAAATAAAATAAAATAAAATGCCACTCTGTGAAGTAAGTGGCCACTGTGGAACAGGTCACTTTGCATCTACTTCTAGAAAGGTGCTCACACAGTTATGACAAAGAACATTTTCCAGAAAAGGAAAATTCTCTGTTCAAAAGAAATATTTTACTCATATTTCTATAGAGTTGGAATTATAATAACCAAGAACAGCTCTTTGGAAAAGATTTAACTTGCAAATACCTACCTCAAATCATCTAAACACCAGGTACCCAGTACTTCAGAGAAATACCTAAGAGTTGGTCTGGTTTCCATACACTTGTTTTCTTGTCCAAAGTCAAGAGAAAACCAGAAAATGAAACAAGAGGAAGGGATCATGACAATATCCACCATTACAGAGTTGTTTTCAGAGTCAACTTGCAATATTTTGAGACAAGAATGACCTACACCATGGTGACAGGGTTATCACTTCAAAAGCTGTCACCTGTTTCTCTTCATGCCAGTCAACTTTTGCCTCATGACTTCAGCAGCCTCCTTAGGCAGGCCTCTTCAACTAGTGAGGAATGAATTCCCTACAGGGGATTCATTCTAGCTAAAGCACTCACCACACCACAGAGGAGGATTCTCTTTCAAGGCCAGATTCTATTTTTAATTTTTTTAAATAAATTATTTATTTATTTGAATAAGCAAGAGAGAGAGAGAGAGTGAGAGATAATGGGCAGGCCAGGACATCCAGCCATTGCAAATGAACTCCAGATGCATGTGCCCCCTTGAGCATCTGGCTTATGTGGGTTCTGGGGAATCAACTGAGGTCCTTTGGCTTTGCAGGCAAATGCCTTATCCGCTAAGCCATCTCTCCAGCCCAAGGCCAGATTCTTTATAGATGTATGGTATATATCATGAAATCCATGCCAGCCAAAGCTTCATAAAAGGAGTTTAAGGCCAACCTCAGCTACATAGGGAGTTTGAGGGCAGTCTTTGCTACATGAGACCATTTTTTCATAAAACAAAAATTAAACAAAATTTAAAAATATTCCTTTGAGAGTATACCCAAAATAATCTGCCAGCATGCATGCCCACACACCCATGTTTATTGCAGTACTAGTCACAAAACTCAAACCATAGAATCAACCTTTGTGTCCAGCAACAGATAAAGAATGTGGCATACATACACTTCTGTATTTAACCATAAAGAAGAATGAGATAATGTCATTTACAGGAAAACAAACGCAACTGTAGACCGTCATGTTAAGCAAAATAAACCAGACTTAGAAAGTGAGTCTGACATAGTAACACATGCTTTTAATGATTTTAATCCCAGAATTCTGTAGGTAGAAGTAGGAGGATCAGGAGTTCCAGGTCAGTGTGGACTACAAGAAAACCTGTTTCAAAAAAATTGAGAGAGAGAGAGAGAGAGAGACAACAATCAAGGACAACCTTGGCTACACAGAAAGTTCAAGGAAAACCTTGTCTCACCAAAACAAATGCCTCACAAACAAGAAGACCTGAAACTAGAAAGGGTACTATTTAGGAACAGTGGGCCAGCAAGAGAATGGTAGTACAAGAGACCATAAAGGGATATGTCCAATTACACGATATACATATATGAAAATGTCACAATGAAACACACTTTTTGTGTGATGAATGTATACTAATAAAGATAAAAGAAAATGATATTTACATATATAGTAGAATATGATTTGGCCTTTAAAAGAGAGAGACCCTACTGTTTATGATGATGTGGATGGATCGGGAGGCCATACAGCTAAATTAAGTAAGCCAGGAGCACTGAGTAATTCTCTTACATGAGGTACCTAAAATAGCCATGCTCATAGAAGCAGTCAGTGGGAAGGTGCTTGGCAGGGACGGGCAAGAGGAGGAGATGAAGGTATTTGATGGGCATAAAACATCAGTTGGGCTAGAAGAATCAGCTCTCCAAATCTGTCATGTAGCAGTGTTGACAAGAATTAACAGTATAGAGACATGTGCTTAAAAAAAAAAAAAAGTAGAGCTAATATGGTGACTCATCCCTGTAAACCCAGCGTTTGGAAGGATAAAGCAGAAGAATGAATGGTATGCATCCTGGGCCAGCTTGGGCTAAATGTGAGAGCCTGACACACCCCATTAGGCTCTCAATTAAACATAATTGTGATGAGGATAGATCACACATTAAACGTTCTTACCTCTAAACAAAAATGCTTGTGTCTTTATGGTAAACTGCTTGGTACCATCCTGAAGCAGGGAGCGACAGGCAGAGGGGCTGTAGAGACAAAGGAGTGGTTTGGTGACCTTCCCCGTATTTCCTGGGGGGTGGATCTGCCTTGTGCCTCATCTGCTCCTCTTCTTCCCTACAGCTGCCAGTGGAAACTTGGGATGAATCAGGAAGCAGATGGAAACCATGCTCGGAGTTTGGGGGAGGCCAGGGCTGAGGTGAGCGTTGGGCTGGAAGAGAAGGAGTTGGTGCTTGTCAACACAGGTTTGATATCAACCTTTGTAGATTGGTCTGGGGTTCCCCAAGCTGGGGCTGGCTGTTCCCTCACTATGCCCTTCCAGACACCCTCTCTAGCAACATGTCCCGACCCTCCCCTGCCTGCCCAGCTCCAGTAGTGTAGCATAATATAGAGTGCTTAGGTCAGGTGGCTGGAGGAATGTTCCATTGTCCTGCAGCAGAAGGAGGAGGGCAGACTGATGTGTCCCCGCCCCTACTCAGACAGGCTAAAGTGGAAAGGTTACCACCAAGAGCTCCTGCTAATTCGGAGCCCAGCCTTCCTTGGCATCTAGTACAGCTTGCCAAACCCTTCTCAGAACAGTAGTAAATTCATAAAATAGGGGCTAGGGATGTAGTTCAATTTGTAGAGTGCAAGATGCCCTTGATGGATCCCCATAAACTGGGGAAGATGGTACATGACTGTGATTCCAGCATCTGAGAGGTAAAAACAAGAGGATCCCAAGTTCAAAGTCATCCTCGGCTACAGTGAGTTTGAGGCCAGTATGGGCTACATGAGACCCTGTTTCAAAAATTAACAACTTCATAAAATATTAAATTACAAAGGAATGATGCTCCCAAGATATAGTTACCAACAATACTGGAAAATACAAACTGGGAAGTGACAGCTACGTATGTGACACTTCATTAGCACATTAAATAATTTGCCATGTGGAATTGGTGTAATTAGCACCATGACTCCAACTAAGTGTGTGTAAATGTTATTTTACAATTTCATTTATCAACTTTGAGGTGATGCAAAAAATCTGTTTTTTTTTTTTAAACTGATGACACCAGGCACCCTAGTATTTCCTCACTCAAAGAAGTGATACATTTTGTTTAGAGGGCGGTAAAAATAGAGGTAATGTCTCTTTATCCCCTTGGTATGGGGGGAAAGGGCTGTGGATCTCACATGGAGGTCCCTGTGTCACGTGCTTGATTCAGAGTAGTCTGAAAGGTACCAGGGGACAAGCAGTTCCTTGAAGGGCCATTTTCATGGGGGTGGGAAAAAACCAGCACAACTTTTCAACAAGTGGTACCCTGGCCACTGATTTTTTTCTTTTTTTTTTTTTGTTACACTGGTAGCAGAATGAGCTAGGCCTCGTCCTGCCCTAACCCCATCCACATGCCCCCAGGAAGAGCATCTACTGGTAGGATCTGCTTGCCATCCACAAGTATGGTCTCAGGTGAACTGCATAGCTGTAGTCAGTGCTGAGATGCCATGCTCACCTTCAAGAAGGTGACGGGAGCTACCAGATGCTCAGTAACCTCCCAACTTTCATTTGCCTGTTTGGTGTTCTAGTGAGCCAGTGACAGGGCACAGCAGCGTGTGACATGAGTCAGAGTAACTGTAGCCGGGCTATGTTGACACGTAGCAGGGAGTGCAGACATGACTATGGTGTCAGGGAAGGGTCCTGGAGGTGAGTCTTATGGCAAGACCCTAACTATTAAGGAACAGGTGAGATGATACCCAGGGGACAGGTATCCTGGCCTAGGGAAGGCACTGGAGAACTCCGCCTGGCCTTGGATCTGAGGGTGTGCCCCCCAGCTTCCTCCTTCAGGTGTAGCTGCTAATCTTGGCCCATAACATGCAGAAATCTAAGTTGATCAAGCTGGACCTGGTCTAGCTGAAGATTATGGAGGGGAAGTTGGAGCTGTGGGTGCACAAGAAGCACAGTGACCAGGGTGGGCAGGGGTACTGGGTGCCACCAAGGACAAGAGAGAGATGAGAGGGCTGCCCAGAGCTGAACAGGACATCCCTCAAGGATAGAGCCTGAATGATCCCATTTTCTCTTGGATGAGGAGGACTGTCTGCAGAGTGAACTATTGGATCTGCAAGGGTGTGCAGTGGTCTGTCAGAACTGCCTGCCAGGGGCACCCACTGGCCTGGTCTCTTCCACCTCCTCCTTCTTGGCCCTTCCAGTAGCCAACTTCCAGCTCATCTGACATGTTCAAAACAGACCTGCCAAGATGTCCAGATGGAGCTGTTTTAAAGCTAAAGGAATTTAATGAAATTCTGTTTCGTGGTCCTGCTTACTTTTCTGGGTGGCATTCCCGGCTTGCTGGAATGGTCTGACTGGCCATCCCTGACTCTTTGCAACCCCATCTCTGTGTTAGCTGGAGTGTGGCTGCCATGCACAGGGCTGGCAGAGGGCTGCTGGAGGTTATCAGCCATCTCATCTGGAAGCAAGATCTGTATAGGAGGTTGTCTGCCGCAGAGTCTCCAGCCTTGTCTGAACACCTGGTTTTAGTTCTAGCTATGGTTTCAGCTAGCTCCATTTTTAAAATTTTTGCTTTTCAAAGAATGATTTATTTATTTATTGGAGAGAGGGAGAAGGGTGGGGGAGGGAAAGAGGCAAATAGAATGAGTATGGCAGGGCCTCCAGCCACTGCAAGCAAACTATAGGTGCATGTATCACCCTGCACATCTGGCTTACATGGGAACCGGGGAATTGAGCCTGGGTCCTTAGGTTTCCCAGGCAAGCACCTTAACTACTAAGCAATCTCTCCAGCTCAGGAACACTTTCTTTTTTTAAATTAGGAACTTTGTTGTCCGTGAGATTCATTCTTTGAATTACTCTGGGCAAAGAACCCAGAGCCTCTATAACTCCATATAGTATTATTGACCTTGGGAATCCAACATCCTACTTCCTGAGTTAAACCCACCAAAGAGCTGGACTAAGGCTCTGTCACCTCAATAGTACCCATGTCAGAGGCAGGAGTATCTTGAGCTTGAGGCCAGTCTGAGCTACATAAGTAGATTCTATCTTAAAACCAAACAAACTTGCATAAGTTGGTAGAGGGTCAGTCTAGCATGCATGGGACCCTGGCTTCAATTCCCAGGGTGACATACACCAGGTGTGGTAGTGCATCTTGTCATCCCTGAACTTGGGAGGTGGAAGCAGGAATATCAGGAGTACAAGGCCAACCTGTGCTACAGGATAAGTTAATTGCCAGACTGGGGTAACTGAGTCCTAGTCTCAAAACAACAACAACAAACCCCAAAACAACAAATGAATGACAAAAGAAAAACAGTAGACATTGGCTTTAATATGTGAATTACTGAGCATATGTCTCATTGTTTCTACTTAATATTATGTTGAGCACAAGGCACAGATATAACCATGTATGAGATACACATATATGTTTAGAGCAAGTCAAACGTGTATTGCATGTTCAATATTTTCAAATTTTATATTTATTTTCATTTATTTATCTTTTGTGACTGGAGTCTTTCTATGTTGTTCAGGCTTGTCTTGGAGTCCTAAACTCAAGTGATCTTCCACCTCAGCCTTCTTAGTGCTGGGACTATAAGCACTTGCTACTGTACCTGCTCTTCTTTTTTTTTAAAAAAATTTTGTATCTTTTATAAAATCAGAAGAGTAACACTTTCCCTGCATTATTTGTCACAGTTGATATCTCCTACTTTGGCTGTTTGCCTTTGAACTTATTACAGAATTTTTCCATGCACGTTTATAATCTAAACTTAATTAACTCTGTCATTTGTTCTTTTATGAATTTTATTTTATTTTATTATTTATTTATTAGAGATAGATAATAATTATGGGTGCACCTCTAGCCACTGCAAAAGAACTCCAAACAAATGTGGCACCTTGTGCATCTGCCTTCATCTGGGTAGAAGGAAATAAAATCTGGGTCCTTAGGCTTTGCAGGTAAGCACCTTCACTACTGAGCCATCTCTCTAGCCCAGTCATTGGTTCCTTATGTGACTTCTCTCCTTATTGAATCTGGCCTTAGGAAGGTCATCACCAAAGTTTAGTTATTTACCCATTTTTTAAAGTTTTGACAAACGGAATTAATTTTATTTGTGATATACTAGTCCATATGGACCTTTGGGGGACATAGCATAAACTATGGATCTAATCCAACTCTCCCCAATCTCCAGCCAGCTTCACCCTCACTAGCTATGTGACCATTTCTCACTAGCTTCTCATCTTTCTTTCTCCACGCATATTCATATGCTATGTGGAATGAGTTCAGAGCTCACTCTCTCTCTCTCTCCCCATAGATTAACTCCCGAATCCTTGCCAGTATACCCTTTAATAAGCCTTATCTAAATACATGTACTATCTAAATAGTAAGTTGTCCCTCATCCCAATTCTTTTTCTTTTCTTTTTTACAATTTTTTGTTCATTTTTTTATTTGAGAGTAACAGACACAGAGAGAAAGGGAGAGAGGGGGGAGGGGGAGGGGAAAGGGGAGGGGGAGAGGGAAAGGGAGAGGGAGAAGGAGAGGGAGAGGGAGGGGGAGAGAGAGAGGAGAGAGAGAGAGAATGGGCGTGCCAGGGCCTCCAGCCACTGCAAAGAACTCCAGACGCGTGCGCCCCTTGTGCATCTGGCTAATGTGGGTACTGGGGAACCGAGCCTGGAACCAGGGACCTTAGGCTTCACAGGCAAATGCTCAACTGCTAAACCATCTCTCCAGACCTCTTTTCTTTTTTTGAGACAGGGTCTCATGTATCCCTAGCTGGCCTCGTCGAACTTGCTATGCAAACAAGGACGAGCTTGGACTTTGATCTTCTTGTCTTCACTTACCAAGTGTTCGGATTACAGGTGTGTGCCACCAGGATAGACATCCTTTCAAAATTTTTTATAGTAATCTTATTGTTAATTTCCAAAATGCCAAATAGCCAGAGCAATTTTGTCAGTGTATAAATTCTAATTGTGTTCAGTTCTTCTAGAATTTCATTTGGGAGTGTGATGGACTGTGAAATAATCAGGAAGGAAATTGCAGGTTTTTTTCATCAGCTTTCCATTCAAGCATATGAATTTCTTTGTATTTACTCAAATCTTTTATGCCTATTATATATCTCACATGATTTTGGGGGGAGGCAGTGTTTGGTGTGTTTTAAAATTGTTATTGTCAATGGAATAATATCTGCTATCATACTTCAACCTGGTTATATAAAAATGAAGTAAGTATTAAACAGAAAATTTTAGTAAACCATCATAAATTGGAAAACTTCCTGGGCATGGTGATGCATGCCTTTAATCTCAGAACTCAGGAGACAGAGGTAGGAGGATTGCTGTGCGTTCAAGGCCACCCTGAGACTACATAGTGAATTTCAGGTCAGCCTGAGCTACAGTGAGAGCCTACCTCAAAAAACTAATAATAATAATACTAAAATAAATAAACTAAAAATACTTAAATAGGAAAACTTGACTTTTTTGGTGTGTGTTTATATAGCCACCAGGATCCTTCATGCCACCAACCTAAAGCTTTCAGTTCATCACTATTTTCTGAGTATGCAATTGTGGTTTTGTAAGAGATAGCAATTTTTCTAACATTTCTCTATCTATTTATCTATAATATTTTTTTTTTCCAGTACTGTGGTTAAATCCAGAATCTTCCACAGGCAAACAAGAGCTCTACCACTGATTTTCAGTCCTCCCCCCCTTTTGAGATAGGTTATCATTTTTAAAAACACAGGGTTATGGCTTAACAGTTAAGGCATGTAAGCCTAAGGAACCATGTTCAGCTCTCCAGGTCCCATGTAAGCCAGATGCACAAAGTGATGCAAGGACACACAAAAGGGGGCGCACGCGTCTGGAGTTTGATTGCACTGGCACACCCATTCTCTCTGTCTCTGTCTCACTCTCTCTGTCTTGCTCTCTCTATCTTACTTAAAATCAAACAACAACAACAACAACAACAACAACAACAACAACAACAAAAAACAGGGTTTCACTTTAGCCCAAGCTGACCTGTAACTCACTATGTAACCCCAATCTGGCCTCTGACCCAAGTCACCTGACCTCAGCCTCTAGCTTGCTGGATTTTGTTTGTTTGTTTGAGACAGGATGTCTCATGTAGGTCAGGCTGGTCTGAAACTAGCTACATAGCTGAGGATAACCTTGAACCCAATTCTCTTGTCTTCACGTCCTGAGTGTTGGGATTAATAACTGCATTTTTGTAATTGGAAATGAATGTGTTCCTTTCCTGCCTAGTGAAAATAAAATGTGAAATTTAAAAACAATCATTTTTGATCTCCTAAAAATGGTCTTCTAGTTTGCGATAATCAAGTTGTTTAATGAATTTCAAGCTTAATTCAGTGCCTAAAGTGAACAAACACTGTATTACTGCTTAAGTATCCTTGTTATCTCTCTGAGAAAATGCTGGAAAGCAGACAGTGCAACCCAGTATTCATCAGGATCTACAAACTGTGGTCCCTTGCCTGTTTTTGTATGGCCCATAATCCTTTAAGAATGGATTTTACAGTTTTAGGTGTGTGAAAAATGTTTTAAAATATTTTTTGAGGGACTGGGGATTGTACGTATGACTTCAAGGCTTCTAAGCAAAGGTTGTACCGCTAAGCCATATCCCCAGTGCCTTTTTTAAACTTTTGAGACAGGGCCTTACTAAGTTGTCCTGGGCTGGCCTTGATTCTTCTGCTTCAGCCTCCTGATCTGGCTAATAGTTTTATTTTATTTTATTTTTGTTGGGATTGTTTTTTTTTTTTTTTTTTTTTTTCCCCTGAGAGTCATTCTAGCCGAGGCTAATCTAGGATTCACTCTGCAGCCCAGTCTGGGCTTGACTCATGGTTATTCTCCTTCTCTAGCCTCCCATGTGCTGGGATTAAAAGTATGAGCCACTATGCATGGCTTCAGTAATATTTTAATATGTATGAAATACATATGAAATCCAAATTTCAGAACCTATGTATAGTCTCACAGTACCAGAGCCAGGCTTGCTTGCTTCAAGATCCTCCTTGGCTGCTGTGTAGCTCAGACTGTAGAACTGGGTTGTGGCAACAGGAATGTCACAGCTAATGAGTTTTCAGTGCCATCTGACTATTTTTATTCTTTATTTTTTTGAAATCACTTTTTCCTTTTTAAAAAATATGTTATTTATTTGTTTGAGAGAGGGAGGGAGAGAGGAAGAGGCAGATAGATAGATAGGGGGGGGGGGGAATGGGCACACCAGGACCTCCAGCCACTGCAAACGAACTCCAGACACAAGCTTCACCTTGCATGTCTGGCTTACATGGGTCCTGGGGAATCGAATCTAGATCCTTAGGTTTCAGAGGCAAGCACCTTAACTGTTAAGCCATCTCTGCAGCCCTACCATCTTTGACAGGAATGCTTTACCATACCCTGGTATAAATGATTCAATGGACAGTAATCATGGAAATTCCACTGGTAAAGGACGAACTATTTGGGTCTCTGTGGGTCCTTCTAGGGAGACAGTCACAACACTGGGTGACAAGTGCTGGAAGGGAGAGGCACAGAGGCCTGAGGTTTGAGAGCTGTGCTGTGGACGTCAGTGAAGCAGGTGACATCTAAGCTGACAGGGCAAGAAGAAGCTGGCCAGGTGAAGAGAAGTGGAGGAGGTGGGAGCCATCTGGAGCACACAAGGACAGATAACAGTGTGTGTAGTGGGCTGAAGGACCAGGGCTTTGGGGAAGAACTGAGATATTTGCATTATCACTTGCATCATAGGCTTGCACGCAGTTAGACAAAGCTTGGTTTGCATATGGATAAAACTTTGCCTATTCAAGAGTCTTAGTGATATGAACAAGTAGCTTCAAGCCTCCTCCCTTTGAGTCATCCAGTCATTGCACTGTCTAGACTGGCTGTATCATCCAACTTTAGCCCAAGACTCAGGCAAGAACTGTTGAAAAGCATCCGAGGAAACTCTTCAGATAAAAAAAAAAAAAAAAATGATGCCACAAATGATGCAATTGTTTCCCCCTCTTCCTGGTCTGCAGTGGGATGGAGATGGTGGCACAGTAGGGCCTGTGGCACCTGTCTTGTGATCATGAGGGAAGGAGCATGGGGACAGGAACAGTCCCTGTTGGAATCCGTGAGCTGCTGCACCAAACTCAGCAAGTAGCTGCCAGCAATACCAGATCATTCATTAGATATTGTTGCTGCTTATGCTGGTGATGCAGGATTTTGGGGCTCAGGAGGGGTCTCCCAGAATTTATGAACCCCAAATTTTAGGTTCTGTCCTAACTTTAGTAAAGAATTCATAAAGACAGGTTCAAGAAGGATACATTATTAATTGTTAAGTTTATTTAGAGGGAAGCACAAATTGTGGGGTTGATTTAAGGAAGATTGGGATCTTGGAACAAGGCTGGGGAAGAGTCATAAGCCTATGGGAAGTAGGAAGCACGTATTTATGTGGGAAACACAGCATCGTCCATGAGATCCATTTAAGAGAAACTGAGGATTTTAGGGAACAAACACATAGAAGAGAGAATTTGGGAGCTTGTGCAGGGAGATTTAAAAGAAATAGCCATAACATCCAACCTGAGTTTCCCCATGGAAGGAAGTTAAGAGGCCAAATGGTGGTGCTTAAGGAAGAATAGCAGAAAGAAAATACTGAACCATAGACCAGGAGATTCAGATCAGAGAAGAAATGAGTAATGAAGAGAGTTTCACTGATAGTTACCCAGAATATAGATTAATTACACACGTAACAGGCCTAGAGTTAGGAAAAGCACCCACATGGTAGATCTTAGAATGCAAGGAAAAGACACATGTGGTAGATTCAGAGACCAGAAGAAAATAATACATGTAATTAAGGTGAGAAGTTACCCCAAACTATAAAGCAGAGGCAAGCAGAAAAACCATCCAGATGGAAAAGCAATATACTGCAACTTTCCCCCCACCCCGCCCCCACCCAGCAAGTCTGGTTGAGAGGGGAAGCCACTCAAGTGTATCTGCACAGAAATGTGAGGGAACCCAGAGAGACCCCCCCCCCACAACACACACACACCAAGGGGCATGTCAAGAGGGAGGGGCTGGGAGGCAGCAGTCTTTATAGCATCAGATTCAGGAATGCAAGGGTAAGACCTGATTGGTTTGCAAATGTTGAGGGTGGATCCCAGAACCAGCCCCCTGGGCCATTTTATTTAGATAGTGTCCTAGACTGTAGGCAGCAGGAGGGCTCTGTAGATCAGTCTCAATCAGACATGAGTTCCATTCTTGTGCCAGTGCAAGGTGGCCTGTAGGGTGGCATCTGCTGTTTCTCTTTGGGTCTAATCGCTAACTGAAACTAACTAAAAGAAGCTAGCTTTCTTTCATCCTTCTTCACTAGGAGTCCTCAAACTGGGGATGATTTCATCCCCCAGGGGACACTAGACAATGTCTGGGAACATTTCTCTTTGTGTTTTTTTCATGTGTATGTGTGTGTGGTGTTCATACATGTACATACATATGTTTGTGTGTGAGTGGGTGCACCTGTGTATATCTGCTAAAATGGACATGCATGGAGATCAGAGGTTGACATCTGTGTCTCCCTCTGTCACTCTCTATATTATTTATTGAGATAGCATCTCTCACTGAATGCAGAGCTCAGTGATTCAACTTTTCTAGCTAGTCAACTTGCTCTAGGATCTGCTTGTCTCTGCCTCTCAAGTGCTGAGATTACAGGCATGCTGGGTGACATCCAGCATCTGTGTGGGTGCTAGGGATCTGAACTTGGGTTTTCACACTTGGACAGCAAGCACTTTACTGATGGAGCTATTTCCTCATCCCACCATTTCTGATTGTCACTACTGGGAGGGGCACTGCTGGAATCCAGTGAGTAGAGGCCAGCATCAGTGCTGAATAGCATACAATGCACAGGAGGGTCCCCTCCCTCCAGAAAGAAATGATCAGGTCCCATATGTCAGCAGAGGTGAGTAAACCTCATCTTTCATGACTGAGACAGGGTGAAGGAGGGAATCAGAGCCACAGGATTGCGCATGGCCCAATATCCACCTCAGAGCACAGGAAACATGAGTTCAGAAAGTCATTCCTTTGACTTTATCCTGGAATGCTGTCAGACGTACAGCAAATTCCATGAGCTCTGAGGACCCCAGTCCCATGGGCAGTGATGCCTAGAGCTAATGCTGTTACTTCTGGTGCCCCCAGCATGGGGCTTATATGAAGCGCCACATTGAAACTCCCCATCATCTGTTCTTATCATATAGCTGAGGAAACAAAGGCTCCAAAAAAGAATGAAATATCATGGGTAATGTGATGCATCTTAGAGACTGACTAGGAGAGGTTTGGTTTGGATGTGTTAGGGTCCTGCTGTGTAGCCCAGGGTGGGCTTGAATGTGTGACCCTCCTGGGAGCTGGGATGACACACATTTACCACCATGCCCAGCTGACTAGGATTTCTATTTGTAGCTGTGTAGTGGATTATGATTTTAACTCTTGATTCTCCTGTCTCCACCTTTCTCCTCAGTGTTGTTTTGGATGATAGGCTTGTGCCAACACACCTGATTTATGCAGTGCTGGGGAGCAACCTGGGGCTTGATGCATGCTAAGCAAGCACGCCACCCACTGAGGCTTGTCCCCAGATCCTCTCACCTTTTAAATCTCTTCTTTAAATGTTGGCTAACATCCTAAATATGCTTGTCCTGGCACTCTGAGCTTTCTCACCATTTTTTTTTTTAATTTTATTTATTTATTTGAGAGTGACAGAGAGAGAAAGAGGCAGATAGAGAGAGACAGAGGATGGGCGTGCCAGGGCTTCCAGCCACTGCAAACGAACTCCAGACACGTGCGCCTCCTTGTGCATCTGGCTAATGTGGGTCCTGGGGAATTGAGCCTCAAACTGGGGTCCTTAGGCTTCACAGGCAAGCGCTGAACCACTAAGCCATCTCTCCAGCCCTCTCACCATTTTTTAAATAATAAATTTCCTTTGCTTTATTCACTCCTGGTCATTGTGAACTAACGTTCCTGGAGAGAAGACACACCTGTGTAAAGGCTTCAAGGTGGATGGGATATCGTGGTCCCTTTAGTAACCACTTTTTGCCCCCTCTGTGTCTGGTCTAACATCCTTTTAAATCCTCCACCTTTCTATAACCCACCCACCTGATGTTTCTGCCAATGTATTTGAAAAGTGTTTGGATTTATGACTTTCATTACTGCAAAAACTTCATAAAACTGTTATCACATTGGAACTCACAATTTGGAGTTACTCAAATCCATGTTCCTGAGCCATGACCATTAGTATTTGGCTCCAAAATAAACTGTCTTTCACTCTTTTTGAAGTGAGAACTTGTTTGTTTGCATAGACATCATCCATGTGCCTGATTCCTTACAAACAAGGCCTGGATGGCAAGAAAATCTGGAACACCAGGCAGGACCAGAGCACTCCCTGGGGGTGAGCAGCTGAGTGTGGTACAGCTCTGTCCAGTGGAACCTTTCCATGTCTAAGACACCCATGAACAGCTGAGGTGGGGGGTGCAGCCCCAAAGCAAGGAAGTCTGGGTGGAAACTGAGAGTCACCGACCACTTGTGACAGGGGACTTAAATTCAGTCATCAAGTACAGTAACTGAAAAAATATTCTGAGAATACCTCAGGGCAGAGTCTGTGGTCCTTGGTCCCAGCAGAGAACGAGAAGGATGATGTATGTGGTTGTTTAAATAGATAGCCACCAATGTAATCAGGATTGTATTAAAGTTTGTAATTTAGATCTGCAGCCACCTGGTGTCACTGGGTGGATCCTAGGATCCAGCCCTAAGGTGTGGAGGTGGATTTGCAATTCCAGTATGAAGATGTGCAAAGTGCCTGAACTTTGCCTGGAGCTCCTAAGTGTGCTGGTGTTGCTTGCTTTTTGGTGGTGACTTTTCACTCTCTTCTTGATCCTGTAAAAGGCGGTCAAGTTATTCTGCCATTGTGGAACTTCCTGTTGATCTGTGAGCTTCACGTAAATGCCATTCTTCTCATAAACTGTGCCTAGTTCGGAGGTTCATCCCAGCAATATGAGGCTGTCTATTACAGATGAGGCCATTGTTCTTCAAGTCTGCCCTCTCAGTGAGGTGAAGGAGGTGAGGGAGGGGGATAGTTCTTCAGGAAGCTGACACTCACTCGGTTAGGAGTGTGTTGTAGTTAATTTCTCATTGCTGAGATAAAACACCTGAACAAAAACAGATGATGGGAAAAAGGGGTTTATTGTAGCTTACAGTATCAAGTGTAAGCTGCATGGTAGAGAAAGGAAGGTAGATCAGAGGCGGAGCACCATGTCTTGTCACAGCAGCTGGCAGAAATCAGCAAGAGAGTGAGTTGAGCTCTGGCAAGGGGAGTTGACTCACACACCCCTTAGTCTGCCCACAGCACCACACTTCTAATATGGTTCCACCTCCCAACTTGCTACCAGCTGGGGATCAACCATGCAAAACACATGAGTCTATGGGAAACATCTGATTCATACCACCAGAGTACAAACGTGGATCTTGAATCTGGACCTTTGATCAGTGGATTCTAGGAAGAGGATATGGCCCTGGAAGCAGGGTGTGGTGGCCGGTTTGATCTTTGCTTCAAGGACATCGAAGGGCCAATTCTCATTTCTATATATAAATTCCTTTGCCAAATGGAGAGAGATTTCTGGTAAGCAGGATTCTACACTCAGGGTGTCACGTGGGAAAATTCTTACCTAAGATTTGGTCCTCAGAATGGTTCCTGAGGCTAGGCCTCATGTCCTCCAGCCTGCTTCATTTTTCCACCCCAAATCAGGTTTATCTCATGTCTCCAAATGCCCATGTTCCCATGTTGCACAGATAGGTCATATAGGAAGGCAAGTAGTCTGGACAGATCAACTTTCTAAACACCCATACAGACCCTTGGGGGAGGAAATAATTCCACTTGTCAATATGCCACTGATGATTTATTTGTTTCCCTATGTCTGGATATTTGGGTTTTGTGTTTTGGTTATTATACATAATGCTGATCTCAGAACTATCATAAACATTACTTGGGCCCCTTTCTGTGACATGTGTATCAAGGAGTGGCACAGCCAAGGTGTGCAGCTCATAAACATGTAGTGAGAAAAGATGACCTATAGGAAAACCCCAACTACCATTTACATATGGCTCAAAACCAGGCAAGGCTATCTAAGCTGTGGTAGCCATGTGGAAACAAGGGAGGGCTTCTAGATGTTGAAAATCTCTTCTTTTCATCCTTTTGTCCTTCCTTCCTTCCATCCTTATGTCCTTCCATTCGAGTCTGCTTCAGCTTCCTGAATGCTGACATCACTCGTGTGTGCTACTATTTATTGAACATTCTCATTTTCAACTATGCTTCATACATCCTGTGGAAACCCTGTCCCCTCAGGACAGAGAGCTGTCAGAGTCTGATGCTGGGGCTTCAGCCATGGAGAGTCCCTGATAGGAAGAGGTACAGGCTTCCAGAGCTGACCAAGCTATTCTCGCTCCTGTAGAACTGCTGAGTCACAGGAAAGGTACCTGCAAGAATTCTTGGGTGACTCTCTGCCACTGCCCCTCTAACTGCTATTTTTATTATAAAATACTTATGGCATAAAATCCATTACTGTAACCATTTTAATTGTAGAGTCCAGTATCAAGAACATTCTTTTTTATTGTTGTTGCTGTTTTGGTCATTCCACAATGTTAGAACTTATTGAATAACAGTAAATTCACAAGTTATTCCCCTCCATGTCTTTAATTCATCAAGTGCTAGTGATTTCACCTGGTGCTTGTCACCTTTGGCAATCATGGGTTCTTTTGCTTCAATATTTTAATTACACATATGAACTCATAAATTAAATATTGCATTTCACATACACAATATGTAAGTGACAAAACAGCAAAGAAAGAGTGAAAGCAACTACTGGGTTCAAAAAGGCTGTACTAAGCAATAGATGACAATAGATGTAATGGGAGTCACTTCAGGTGACTAGGCACTTTATTAACATAAGGCAGCTAGGCACAAAGCTGCTCTTGCTCAAAGCTGTAAAGCACAGAGCCCAGACCAATGGGTTCTCACTAGGTTCTAACAAAGGACAACTTGAGTATATCCGGCCAGGAAGAGGAGTGAGAGCCATGATGAGCAGAAGCCCTGGGGACAGAGCTAGGAGTGCCTGCTTGTTAATTCCACGGGCGTGCACAGCATGACTGCTGGCCAGGAACCCAAAAGGTCAAAATTTTAGATGGTTTCTAAATTTTTATTTATTTATTTGAGAGAGAGAGAGGCAGAGGGAGAGAGAGAGAGAAAATTTGTGTGCCATTGCAAATGAACTCCAGACCCATGTGCCACCTTGTACATCTGGTTTATATGAGTCCTGGGGAATTGAACCAAGATCCTTTGGCTTTGCAGGCAAATGTGTTAACCACTAAGCCATCTCTCCAGCCCTCTAAATGCTTATTAGAATGACCTCTGTGGTAGTTTCAACATGACAGTTTGCATGTATGGCCCCATAGACTCAGGTGTTTTGCTAAAATTGAGTTGCAACTTCAGCCGCCAGCAGGCAGGTCTCTGCTACAGGAGGCATGTCACTGGAGCCCAGCGCTAAAGTGTATGGAGAGCAGTGTGGGGCTCTAGATATTCCTGCTTTTCGGTGCTTGCTGACGGATGGTTTCAGTCTCCTTAGATCTATGGAAATGAGCCAGCTTATTCTGTCATTAATGGTGTTCCCCTGGAATTTGTACTACTGAAATATAAATCCTTCTTCCTATAAGGTGTTTTTGATGCAGTATTTATCCAGACATGAGGAGCAAGCTGCAACAACCTCTATCTTTGCCAAATTGATTAATTTAAGTTTACTAACAAGGCAAAGGACTGTTGATATGTTTTGCCCATATTTAAAACTATTATGATAAAATATACATTTTTGTCAAACACAGCTTCTTGGGCTTTCATTTAGAAATAAATCTCTGAATTTTATAATGAGAATAATAAGAAAAATAATAGAGAATGGGACCATCAAGTAAAATGCAATATAAATTGTTTTCAATAAGGAAGGTAAAAAGAAAGGACACATTTTTAGATGAGAAAGGACTTTTTAATTGTTTAATTGAATGAAAATTTAAATGAATGAAAATAGAGAAAGAAATTAAAGCATAAAGTTTGTGTATAAAGGTTATAAGAGTTGATAGTGCAAGAGTTAAACTAAAAACAATTTACCATTTGATGACAGACATCACACTATTATTTATCCCAGAATATGAAAATGCTAAAGATGCCTGTGGTCAAAAGGGTTAAAATGGGAAAAGATTGTTCTCTGTATTTTGTCTCTTGCGTTAATTACTTACAAGATGGTTCACTGTCCATGGTTTTTGGCAACTCTCTTGCCTTTATTAGCTCTTCATAGAATGTAATTCAGCTCTTTTTAATAAGTTGGTAAATTTGTTTATGTTGCCATGTCTGTGATAACAAGGTTTAAATTCAGTTCACTGATATTGATCTGCTCACAATCGTATTTTAAAAAACTGGCTTTAAAGTGTTTCATAAGAAACCTATGTTTTCTACTGTCAGGCTTGCGAAATTGAGTCTTGACCAAAACAAGATTTATTTAAGCTATTTGCTTTTACAAAAAAAAAAAAAATTATTATATGGCAGAGAGAAAGAGAGGAAGAGAATTGGTGTTTCGGGGCCTTTAGCCACTGCAAACAAACTCCAGACACATGTGCCACTTTGTGCATCTGACTTTACACGGGTACTAGGGAACCAAACCTACGTCCTCAGGCTTTGCAGCCAAGCACTTTAACCAGTAAGCAATTTCTCCAGCCATGTTTACCTTTTCTGTTTAAGCTTTATCTATATGACAGCCAAAAGTATAAGACTGATGTAACTTGCCTTGTGGGTATTCAATAGTAAAATGGAACTCCTTTAACAGGTCCTCGGATGGTCGGTCCTTCAGCAGTCAAACTCCATTGATACGGGCCCCCTTTGATTGTTCTTCAAGGCCTAAAAGTCAATAAGAGTATACACCCTAAAAACTTATCCTCATCTCACTCCCACCTGAAATTGCTAGATCTAGTCAACACCCATCTCCTAAGTGAATTTAGTGCCTTAACTCTTGACATGAACAATGATGGATATTTAGTCAGAAATTAGGCTTGGAGGTCATTGAAGGACAAGGCCAATTTCCTTTTTCCATGGTAATATTAGAAAGGAAGAGCCATTTCCTCCTAACCGGAGTACTAGTCCTGAATGGTGATATAAAAGTATACTTTTTAACGTAAAAGGTTAAGTAAAAAGCATAGATAAAAGGTTATTAAATTTCTGATTAAGGTATATTTGAAATTTAAACAAAAAAGATAAAGTGATTATATGAAAAGAAGTTGTTAAATTTTAAGGTCAAAATTCAAGTTTCCTTAAATATCATTAAATATCACTGTTTTCTTAGTAATATTGATAAAATGCCTGACTCTGTGTACAACAATTTTTTTGAATATTGTTCTGCCTTTTGTATTTTTTCATTGAGTAAAACCTTTGTTTGTTTGATTGAAAACTTATTCTAATAGATTAGAATACAAAATACAAAATTTCATTGTGCTTATGAAACAAACAACTGACAATAATAAATTGTCAGGATTAATCAAAGCTTTAAGCTTTTTTAGCCTGACACACCTTCATTAGTTCTTCTAAGTCTACCAAGTAAGTAAAAAAAAAAAAAAAAAAAAAAAAAAAATTAAGCCATGTCCACTATAAAGGAGTTTTAAACATGACAACTAAAAATTTCAAAATTGGTTAATTCCTTAAATTCTTTCATATTTAATATAACATTGTCCAAGATATTTCAAGTGTTTCTGTGTATAAAAACAGGGCTGTCTTCATTATAATTAAGCTGTCAGGAAAAATATTAGTTGCTTATACTTCCTATCTTACTCAGACAGACTTCATATTTACAAAAATTTAATTAACTCTCCTTATCCAAACAAGAATGTCTTCTTCCTTACTTGTATAGAGACTTGTCCCTGTTTCTTTGCCTGTATCCCATGTTAGTTACTGTTTTAAACCTTAGACATAATATTCATGTGATGTGTCACCTGTAAATGTCATGTCACACACAGAGAAAATCTTATCTAGACATTTAAAGACTAGATCATAATAGCTAATAGATTAATATTTTTATGTGATTCTTGAGGGATTAGGGCCTGGCTGGGATTGGAGGACTATCCAAAACAGAGACTTGGAGGATCAGGCATCAGGAGAGATGAACAGCCCGGAAGAAGTCCCGCCTACCTGGAAAGCCCCTCATAGCTTATTGGGGTGGGCTTTACCATCAGGCTCAGGTGAGTCTGGGAGAGAGCTGGTTGGTATGGACTCAAAGGGGCTACCCCAGAGGCTAGGCCATCAAGGTACTAGACTGGGGAACCCTTGGGGGTACTAAGGAATGAGACTGGATGGATCAGACACTGAATTCCAGTTCTGCCACTGCAGGTGGTTGATATCTTTTGGTTTCCTCTTTGGGACCTCCCCTGGCTACCTACAGAAAAAGGACTACCTTGTTCCTATTTCTTCCTCAGTGTGATCCTAATGACTCTCTAAAGTCTCTCTCTCTCTCAATCTCTCTCTCTCCTGAGGAGTGCCTCCTGGCCTGTTCAGCCTCATCTATAACCAAAGGTAGGAGTAAGTCTCCTAGCCATGTGGGACACCAACAGCTTCCCACGTGAACACAAAGTAATATGATGCTTGGCAAAAAGGTAACCAAAAGCTGAGGCTTCCAGAAGCCACATCTGCGTTACCAGAACGAACTCCAGGAACTATGGAGGGTTAGGTGTTGTGGGTCTAGAGCCTAAATTATTTTTGGCTATATTAGCCTTTTAAAATAGACAGCTTTTTCTGAGTATGACTCATCTCTGTGACCGGCTGAGATACCCTTCGCTCTGATTGCTGTTCTAGACATATTCTTATTAAGCTAGACTTCCCCATGAGACCCTGCTAGTGTGCTCTCAGGTAAAACTCATTCTCTTATATTCCAGGGCTCCCTCACATCTCCTGAGATTTTTCTGCTTACCAGTGTCAGGAGTCACTCTTTTGTTTGCCTACTTATACAATTCATTTAAGCAAATCCAATTCCAAATGGTTCCAGGACTCTCACTGTCACTTCCTCAAAAACCGTTTTGATTTTTATATTTATAGGCCCCTCTCCAGCCCTCTGGTAACTTGATTTATCCAGACCACCCCAGCCTGCCATGAGACTTCCTTATCCTCTTGATAGAAGAATACACATATGGACCCCTGATTCCAGCACCCTGAAATGGGAAAGCTTCCCTCTCAGCACAATTATCAATTTTACAGCAGTTAGAAATGTGATCACCATTTACATCCCACAAGACTTCCCCTCTCTCCTTTCCAACAATTTGCCTCCGTGCTCCTTTCTAAAAAAATGTAAACAAAAATGTTGGAATGTTGGTCTCAGAGTTCCCCTACCTACCCTCTTCTTGTTCCTCTAACACCTGGCCATGTTAACCCTGGGACTCCAAGACTACCTTCTGGTATGGTAATTGAGGATACTTCTGGACTAAGAGAAGGGAAGTCAGTTCTTTCCTGAACTCACACTTCTGCAGACATCCAAGGTTTCTGCCTTGCAAGGGAAATTTCTTCCCTCTTCCCATAATACTCCTCCCAGACCCCAGACCCCAGGCCCCAGACTCCAGACTCCAGACTCCAGACTCCAGACTCCAGACTCCAGACTCCAGACTGTTACTTGCGCGCTCTCTCCCTCTCTCTCTCTCTCTCTCTCTCTCTCTGTTCCAGGTATATGCATACCCCTTGTGGTTGAATGTATGGCCCTCAATAGACTCAGGGATTTTATTAAAGCTTGTAATTTGGATTTTAAATTGCCTTACTGGAAGAGTTGTCACTATGGGCAGATCCTGGGGTCCAGCCCTAAGGTGTGTTTGGAGGCAGATCTGATTTCAAGCCAAAAGTTATGCAGAGAGGATTTGAGCTCTACCTGGGTCCCTGCTGCTGGCTTACTGGGTCCCTGCTATTTGCTGCCCATTTGTGCTTGCTTGTGGTACTGGCCACCATTCAGTAGTGTCTCTGTTTGGATTTATTAGTGGGACACAGCTTCTTCTGCCATTGTAAAAATTCCCTCACTCTGTAAGCTTGAAATAAATCCCTTCCTCCCCTAAACTGTGTCTGGTTTGGATGTTCATCCCAGCAACGTGGAGTTGACTACAATACCACCCTATCAAAAGAAGCTTCTGCTTTAAGAGGCCTGGCTCAGACAAGCCCAGAACAGCAATCATAGCTGATGATCCTGGTCCAGAGGCCCAGCCCTCTGTGTGTTGATGTGTACTGGACTTCTTCTACCTCTCATGATGAGCAGGCTCTTGGAGTTGCCATAGCAACACTGCAGCTGCCTCCAGCTCTGGAGTCATCCTAGAGCTTTGATTGACCAGCTCTGTTCTAACATTCACACTTGGTCTTAAGCAATCTGGGGGAGTGCTGGGGGCAGAAGGGGTGGCATCTAGTTTCCTTCATATGGTATCCCTTGGGTAAAATCAGCCTACCAAAGCCTTGGGTGAGGCTGATGTGTGCAGGGGTCCCCAGCCACCCACATTGTTACAGCTGGGAGGAGATAGGGCATTTTCATTATATATAACTGGAGGCAAAAGACTGCTTGGTCCATCACCTTCCAATTGCTGTGCCTCATGTTCCTCACCAGTTCCTACTGCATATCTGTATCTCAGTTTTTCCCTTCTGAGCTGGGGTTTTGTGTATGTGTGTAAACGAAATGATGTGTGTAAATGGAGATAGAGCATTCTCTTTGAACATGATGGACCTTTCCCTCAGTTCATAAGTCAGCTTAACTCAGGAGCCAGGGTACTAAACTCTCAAGTCACAAGAGTGCTACTGAGTCAGGCTTCTGGTTCTGTGTCTCAAATACAAGATGGATTCTCTTAAACAAGAAGGATGAATTTTATATGAGAAATTATTACAAAAACAAATCAAGTTGAGAGAAGTTCATCGACAAGGAAAGAAGTAAAAGAATGAAAGAAGCTCTCTGTGTAGCAGAGAGGAGTCCTGAACACGTTGCTGAGTAGTGCCCTCCTCTGGAGGTTAATATATTGAAGAGCAAACAAGGTGGCTTGATTGGTTTAAGGAGATACCACCAGTCGGAATAAGGCCCTCAATTGTATCTAGGGTCTTGTTCTTCCCATTCACCCTTTAGCACCATATTGAATGGGAGTGAGTGAGCACAAAATGAGGATGCCTTGCTCCTAATTCCCATCATGAGGACCCGAGTTTGGAGCCAGAACTAGAGGAAAAAAGGGTCAAATCCTTGCTTCCTTCATGGCAGGGGACCAGCCTCACTTGTCATCCTGTCCAGGGGAACTTTTGGCTTAGACAAGTGGACAATCAAGGAAGGTCTCCAGTGGAGGGATTTCAAACCACGAGGGGAAGAAATTTTCCTGCAGGCCAGTTTTGGCCATGGTCCTCCATTCACACCATGGACTCAGGCTTCTCACAGTCCCTGTCATTGTCCAAGCCAAAGTGGCAGGGTGGAGGAACCATAGAGGGTGTGAACATAGTGAAACTCCGGGAAGATTCAGTTCTGTGGACGTACAGAGGGCTAAGGGGCCTTGGTCTAGGACCTCCCAATCTAGAGCCCAGGCCAAGTTCAGTGCGGTCATTCACTATAGTCCAGCAGTGTTAGCTTCTGGGTGTGGCTAGAGCCCCAACATTATACCCCTCATACCATTCTGCTTCCCAGGCTAGGTAAAACCTGAATTCCGAGACACTGTCTACTGATAGTGAGGTCTCAGGAACTTCTGAACTTCCTACCCAAGCTGGATATCAGGGATTGAGAGAGGAGCTGGACAGAGCCTCAGGATGCAGCCGGTACTCATGCTGCTCAGAGGCTCCTCAGAACTTGGCTGACATGTTGCCTGGCAGAAGAGAAACTGCAAGGAATCCAGACAGCTTGTCTTGGAACTGCCTTATTCAGAAAGCAAGCAATCTAAGAAAACAGGTGACTAATATCCCCAAAGAGCCGTCTTACTTCATCTTTTCCTCATAAATATTTTTGTAGGGAACCAGAACAAAGGCAACAAACCCAGTCAAAGTTTAGTCTTATCCCGCTGGCCTGGTGGTCCTTGTCTCCATGATTGTCTTCCCTCATCAGCTCTCTGTGTGGCACAGCAAGATTCAGCTTTTCCTCATTGGCCTCTCTTCCTGTAGCAGGGGATGTTAATATATAACAAGGCTGCTGGCTCTTCCACTTCCTTCTGAGTCACCTTTTGGTTGACATCTAGATGTAAGATGAACTCAAGACAAATCAATAGCAAGAGATGTGCCTATGCAGAGCTCTTTTCAGGGCATATGTGCAGATTCCTCCTTACAGAAGGAAGCACAGAGGTGTTGTGTTGGCAGATGTCATTACTGTTGGGTCCTTTGTGAAAAATGAGGCACATGCATGGCTAGGAGTAAAGCAAGGTTTATTAAGAAAAGTGTGAGAAAGTCTCAAAATGTTAGTGTATTTATGCTTAAGATTACTGTGGCATCCAAAGAAGAAAGAAAAAGGTGAAAAAGAAAACTTACACTATTTTTGTCTTAATGGGAATTTTATTTTATTTTTATTTTTTTAGAAGCAATATAAAATTCAAGCTTGTTGTTGGACATTGTTTTTACACATATATCAAACAAGCCAAAAAAATAGCAATTTTACAGACAAAAGAAAAAGGTCTTTTAAAACTATCATACAAATGAAGTACTTACAGTACAGCTAGGTACATAAACAAAAAGAGTTACCAGAATGCTCAGAATATGATGATTTTTTTTTTGTTGTTGGTTTGCTTTTTAAAATTATTAATTTAATTTATTGACAACTTTCATAATTGTAGTCAATGACCCATGTTAATTCCCTCCCTCCCCCCACTTTCCCCTTTGAAATTCCACTCTCCATCATATCCCCTCCCCCTCTCAGTCAGTCTCTCTTTTATTTTGGTGCCATTATATTTTCCTCTTATTAAGTTGGCCTTGTGTAGGTAGTGTCAGGCACTGAGGTCATGGATATCCGGATCATTTTGTGTCTGGAGGAGCATGTTGTAAGGAGTCCTACCCTTCCTTTGGCTTTTAACATTCTTTCTGCCACCTACCCCACATTGGACCCTGAGCCTTGGAAGATGTGATAGAGATATTCAGTGCTGAGCACTCCTCTGTCATTTCTTCGCAGCATCATGGTGCCTTCGGAGTCATCCCAAGGTCACCACCATCTGAAAAGAGAAGCTTCTCTAATAAAAAAAAAACAAAACATTAATATATGGATATGAACAATGAGAGGAGTGCTTACTGGGCAGTTTGGTGTGCATAGCATATACATTTAGCCAGATAGAAGGAGATGTTACAACCCTAAGGCTCATGATTAACCATGTTGTAGGTTTTCAGTATCAGGGATGTATTCCCTCCCATTGAGTTGGCCTCCAGTCTAATTAGAGAGCAACTGGTTTCCCCATAACAGATATGACACTATTACACCCATTGGCTCATTTGGCCTGGCTGGCCAAATTTAAGGCTTGCAATGTCCACTGTTGGATATATCCACTGGTGATCTCTCTCTCTCCCATTGAACTGCATGCAGTGCCTTTTCTCAGCTTTCTGTCAGCTGGTCTACATGGAGGAGGTTTATAGCTCAGCTCCAGCAGGATTTCTCAGTGGCCTTGCAGCCCAACTATCTTCAGCAATAGGGTCTTACCATCTATTCCTGGTGTGAAACCTGGAGCCTCAGCAATGGTCTGTAATGCTTTGGGGGTATAGTGACCTCCCTGGTCAATAACTCACTTGGAGGTATCCCATACTTGGCACTAAAAAATTTCTAGTAAAAATGTATGGCTTCTGATTGTTCCATTGTCCAGAACAGTAGGTTTTCATGTGACTTATTTATATCCTCTTAGATTTTGATTAGCCCTCCCTCCACCTTTCCTTTACTCACTCTCTTCTCCTGACCTCACTTAGGCCTTTTCACCCCCATTGGTCTGCTCTTCTACTTACATATATATTACATTTTTAAAGTTAGAACTCAGGGAAGTGGGCCATTTTAGCAGTGGGGGGGGGCAGTAAGCAACTGCACAGAAGAGCTTTGGGGTCATTGTTCATTATCTCACTAAGAGGATAACTATTCCTCCCACCTCCTTAAAATGTCTTTAGGTGATGGATAATGTCTTATAAAAATCTTTTATTTATTTATTATTTTATTAATTTATTTATTTTGAGAGAAGAAACAGAGACAGCATGAGTATGGGTGCAGAAGGACCTTCTGCCACTGCAAACAGATTCCAGATACATGCAACAGTTTGTGCTTCTGACTTTACATGAACACTGGGCTTCAACTGGGGCCATCAGGCTTTGCAAGGAAGTGCCTGGAACTGCTAAGCCATCCATCCAGCCCAAGTGGTGATTGACAGGCTACAATGGATTAATTCTTAAGAGAGGTGACTTAGTCTTCACTGAGGGCCAGAGGACTTTATCCCTGGGATAGTTCCCTTTCTAATGT
Source organism: Jaculus jaculus (assembly GCF_020740685.1). NCBI lineage: Eukaryota > Metazoa > Chordata > Mammalia > Rodentia > Dipodidae > Jaculus > Jaculus jaculus. The sequence goes on along the minus strand of NC_059109.1, from coordinate 22,817,819 downwards.
TACCAGGGAAACAGGAGGTGGGGATCTGTCGTTCAATATGCTCCAAGCCTGCTAATGGCTGCCTGTGTATATTTATAGACTAAAAGGTGCCTGTATCATCGTGACCCAATCAGGAGACTGAGGCTTGTTTAGATGTCCCTCTCTGAGCTGCAGGCTGGGAACTAGTACCTGATTCCTGTCAGCTTCCCCTTTGCCAGATGTCACAGGTTGAGTAGGGATAGGTCTTGAGGAGGTACCTGCAATCACCCCTACAATAGAGGGGTCATAGGTGTGCTTTTTAAATGGTGGCTGCTGGGTACAGCTGCAGACACTTTTTAGTCTGTTCTATGCGAGGTGTGTTGACTGTTATTTTCAAGCTTTTAAAAGTTTGTAAGGACTGCCCCAAGAGTTTCCTGAACCTAAATCATCAGGGAACTGCAAATGAACTCCAGATGCAGTTGCCTTACCTGGGAACTGGGGAATCAAACCTGGGTCCTTAGGCTTGGCAGGCAAATGCCTTAACCACTAAGCAATCTCCTCAGCCTGCATAACCCCTTCTTGTGTGTTGGCTGGCCCATTGTGAAAACTTCCCTTTCTGACATTGGGTGGCCTCAGTTTACCTACTTGTCAAGTGGAGCTGAGTGGGTTTGCAGGCCAGGGCCTCTTCTACTTCTACCCATCGTGGTCCACCTCTGGTGTAGGGCGGTCTGTCCTCCCCAGCTGTGATGGATGGGAGTACGTACAGGGAAGATGCCTTCTCGATGTGGGCAGCTGTGCTGCTGCCGCATTCCATCGGGGGCTGGGGCCAACTGTCGCCAGTGGACAGTCCCTCATCTGTCCTTCCTTTCCTCCAAGGAACTTTCACACAAGCTGGTGGCTGTTCTCCAACACATGAATGGAAATTTAGGGGTGAAAATTCCTGCTCCCCACTCCTCTCTAGGCTGAGGCTGGGCTTCCTTCACCCCAGGTTCAGATCCTACCTCTTTGTGGCCTTGGTCATTCATGTCTCTTTTTTTCTCTTGTCGTTAGTTCTTTTTTTTCCCTCCCCTATTACTTTCTTTTGTCCTCCTCCCCCACCAACTTCCACTGAAATCTGTCTTTTTTTTTCCATCCATGATAGAACGTTGATGGATCCAATATTGTGCAGGTAACAACAGCTTTGGTGAGGGCATAAATGCAGCAGCCATGTTGTACCTGTGTCCAGAAGACAGCATTCCAGATGTTCTTCCTCATTCCTACTCAGTCAGAACCTTGAGGATGTGCTCCAGATGCCACCTCCTTGCTCAGCTCTTTTGTGACAGTTATAAACCATGATGACATTCTTCTTTCCCAAAATCTTGTGATTTGACTCCATAGGTAGCATCTTCTTGAGTTCATCCTGGTCTCCAGCTGTCAGTTCATTTTCACACAATTTGATGTCCATATGAGACTGGCTATTCTCTTAGCTCATCATGTTAGTTTAAGAGTTCAGCTGGTTTGATTCCTAGTGCAATACTGTTGTAAAAATGACAAAGGAAGGTTTTTCAAAGAAGGGAGATGGTGGAGGTACATGAGAAAGAGAGGGAATGAGGGTGGGCTTTTATGTTCTGGAAGGCTTCTGGGACTAATGACAGGCTGCCTGGGGCCTCATTGGTGGGCTTGGAGCAGCCCTGCTCCCCCTCATCCTCATGCTCTGCCCAGCAACCACTCCTGAGGCCTGGGGCATTCCCCTTTAGCGTCCACCTGCTAGTGAGCTTATTTTTAGACTCTGAGTTTCTGTGTAAGTAAATTCTGTTAGACATACCATCCCTGCCATCCTTTTCCAACTCACTTAACCTGTTTGCCAATACCAGTGTGGAAGCTTCAGAAAGGCAGTGCTACATTAAAGGAATGGGATATTTGCTGACACTGGACAAACAGGACCAGAACTTTTGCAGGAGGTGCCCTGAAACCTGGCCTTTAAAAAGTTTTTTTTTAATCTTTCTCTTTATCTTCCCTTCCCTTCCCTTCCCTTCCCTTCCCTTCCCTTCCCTTCCCTTCCCTTCCCTTCCCTTCCCTTCCCTTCCCTTCCCTTCCCTTCCCTTCCCTTCCCTTCCCTTCCCTTCCCTTCCCTTCCCTTCCCTTCTCTTTCCTTCCTTCCTTCCTCTCTCCCTCTCTCTCTCTCTCTCTCTCTCTCTCTTTCTTTCTTTCTTTCTTTCTTTCTTTCTTTCTTTCTTTCTTTCTTTCTTTCTTTCTTTTCCCCACAGAATTAGTGCACCAGGACCTCTAGCCACTGCAAATGAACTCCAGACACATGTGTCATCTTGTACATCTGGCTTATATGGGTACTGGGGAATCAAACCTGGATCCTTAGGTTTTGCAGGCAAGTGCCTTAATCACTAAGCAATCACTCCAGCCTCAAACGAGACCTTATTGTAGTGATGTTAGCTTCACTAGGAATACTTCTGTCTTCTTCTGGAATTACCTTTATAAGGTGTCAATAGACACGTATGGTTGTGTACACCTGCAGTCCCAGCATGGAGGTGGTAGAAGCAGGAGGATTGTGAGTTCAAGGCCCAACTGGGCTATATAGTCAGACCTTGTTTTAAAAATAAAAGCCACTTGCTACTGGAGAAGTCTCAGGAACTGGTCTTGATGCTACATTAAATAGTTATTTTGTTGGTGGGAACACTTCATGACCTTGGACTGTTCAACCTTTCTTTGCCTTCTCACTCTACTGCCTTCTCCCCATTGGAACATTATAGTTAATTTATCCTCTAGGGTGGGTTCAGTAATACCTTACAGAATGACTCAAGATTGTAGATATATACATACATACATACATACATATATATATATATATATATATATATATATATATATATATATATATATACACACACACATATGGTGTAGAGTTGGACATGGTGGTACACACCTATAATCCCAGCACTGGGGAGGCAGAGGTAGGAGGATTGCTGTGAATTTGAGGCCAGCCCACAGTGAATACATAGTATATTCCAGGTCAGCCTGGGTGACAGCAAGACCCTACCTCAAATATATATGTGTGTGTGTGTGTGTGTGTTTTGCATACATATGTCCCATATAATCCAATTCATTTCATTCCAGTCCTAGTCATTCACTGGAGAAAACAAGAGCATGTCTATACACATACTTATCCATGGGTGTCCACAGTAGTCTTATTCATACCACATCAAAACTGGAAACAATCTAATTGTCCATTATCAGGCAATTAGATACATGATATGTGTATATTCATACTAAAAATATGCCAAAAAAGAAGCAAATACACACAGCTTTGGTCCAAGGGGGTCTAATCCACTTACTGAGTTTGTAGCAGAAATTGGCAACATTGTTGACTTGGCTTTGGAGGCGTGAACAATTCAAACTTGAAGGACTCATGTAATCATATGCCATGGTTCCAGAGAGCTGCTGAAGCCAGGGCATGGGTATCAGGGTTGGAGTCCCTTCAAAGAGGCCCTGAAAGGCCATTATGTGAAGACATAAAGGAGAATTCTAAGTTGCAATGGAGACCTAAAGATGCTGGAGATGCAAAAGCCATGGGGTTGGAAGTGTCCTACGAGAGGCAATATGCGTGCTGCAGAGCTAAGGAGGTGGGACCACCCAAGCTCTTTGGGGCTCAGATGATTCCATTATGAGTGCCAGACGCTGGGCATGGAGTTACATGCAAGAGTTTGTCCTGCTGAGCTTTGTTTCTTTTTCGGGCCCCATTGTAGTTACCTTCACCCTGATGGCACAAGAAATAACTGTTCTTGCTTTACTATTTATCTTTCCAGAATTGCATTAGGAGTAAAGACATATAAACAGACATTTAGTATTCCATCCTTCCTGTTTAATGAAAATGTTAGTTCTTTTCATTAAATGCTTGACATCTTGCTCTTTTTCATTTGGTATATCTTTGAACTATTTTATATCTGTGCTTAGAGGTATTTTTTTCTTCTAAAATGTTACTCATATTTCACTATATGGATTACCAAAATTTAGGTATCAGTATCACATTGATCAAATTTGGATACTAGGTATTGAACCCAGGCCCCCTTGCTTGTTCGGTAAGCAGTTAACCAGCTGATATATTTCCCAAATGCAGAAAAAAAATTTAAAGTTCATACCATGTAATGTATTTTGATACAAATAAGTAGTATTTAAATGAAATAATGATTACTGGGATTGGCTTCCCTTTTAATTTGCTAATTTTCTACAACTATCATTTTTCTTATATAACCTCCCACTGTCTCATAAGGTAGCCATTAGCTACATGTGATAATTAAGTTAGGTTTAAATAAATTAAATTAGTCTGGAGATATAGCTCAGTGATAGAGTCAATGCCTAGAATAAATGATGCCTTAGGTATGATTCCTCATACCAAAAAAAAATTAATTAAGGGCTGTAAAGATTGCTTAGTGGTTAAGGCATTTGCCTGCAAATTCTAAGGACCCAGATTCAATTCCCCAGTACCCATGTAACTCAGATACACAAAGGGGTGCATGCGTTTGGAGTTTGTTTGCAATGGCTGGATGCCCTGGTGCACCCATTCTTTCTATCTGCCTCTCTAATCTTTCTCTCTCTCTCTCACATTCTCTTTCAAAATAAATAAGTAAAATAAAAATTCAAAAACTAAAGTTTGACCTAAAATGTTTAAAAAGATACTTAAAAATTAGTTAATTAAAAGTTCAGTTCCTCCAAATTCATACTAGCCATATTTCACATGTGGCTATAGGCTATTTTGTTGATGGACCCCACACTATATGCAGATCATTTTTATCATCACAGGAAATTTTTTTTCTAGAGTCATTCACTTGAACACACCCTTTTCCATTTCTTTTTTTTTTTCTATCACTTCTGCACTCTGTTATTTTTGGCCTAAATTTTCATCTGTTTCATATCTATCTGTCCATTTGTTAAATTTTGTGATGTTCCTCCTCATCTTTTTTCTTTTAGTGTCTCTACAGTATTGATGGGTCAATTCCTTTCTTATTATTTTTATGTGGTGAGTTGGATTTTTCTGATCCAGTTATTTGCTGGAGGCATCTCCCGAGACCTGTTTTTTCCCCCATTCTCGTTTTGTTATTATTGTATTTCTTGCAATATTCTTTTCAACCAGTTGTTTTCTGGCTGATAATTTCTAGCTTTCTCTGCTCTTGTGGTACAGGAAGGATGTAGGCTGATCACTTGGAGTGAGTCCTTTGCACACAAGAAACAAGAGTTTTTCTAATGCTTCCTGAGATCTGATACCACTGGCCTTTTTCTAATCCTTTCATTCCCCCTCTGGTAGCTACTGCACCTGATACTTATGCAGTGCCTTTGGTAATGGTTCTAGAAGCATTTAGGCAACTTTGAATTTGTAGAATCTATATCACCCATTTTGTTGAACTTGTTATTACTGATACCTTTATGCCTACTTCCAGATTGTTGTGTGTGTATGTGTGTGTGTATGGTATTTTTAAAGAAGGATTAACTATTTGCATTAATCCCTTTGTTCAACAATATGGAACTTAATTTAACCTCACACATTAGACTTTCTTTTTTTTTTTTTTTTTTTGGTTTTTTAAGGTAGGGTCTCACTCTAGCCCAGGCTGACCTGGAATTTACTCTATATTCTCAGGGCATCCTCAAATGTATGGTGATCCTCCTACCTCTGCCTCCCTAGTGCTGGGATTAAAGGTGTACACCACGATGCATGGCTTCTTTTCTTTTTCTTTTTTATCACGTTTTGGTTTCATTTGAGACAGGATCTTGCTATGTAGCCATAGCTAGTTGTGGATTCCCACAACACTCTGATATAAATGAGCCATGTATGGTGGCTCACACCTATCATTTCTAGCACTGAGGAGCCCAAAGTCATTGGGTTGATGTGAGTTTGACACTAGTGTTGGCTACACAGCGAGTTCTAGGTTACCTTGGGCTAGAATGAGACCTTCCCTCAAAAATTAACAAAAACAAAAAGATGGACAAACAAAAGAAAGAAGTCAGTGAGGAAGGAAAGAAGAAAGGGAGGAAATATAGAATAAAATAATATTTATTTAGTTGGATATGGTGGTACAGGCCTTTAATCCCAGTAATCTGGAGACTCAGGCAAAGACAGTTATGAATTCTAGGACAATGGTGGAATTTGTGAGGTCCAGCCTTGCTAGAACGTGTGATTTACTGAGAGAAGGCCTTGAAGTATTATAGTCCAGCCCTTTTCCATGTTCTTCTTTTTCTTTTTTTCTGAGATAAGGTCTTACTCTAGCCCATGCTGACCTAGAATTCACTATGTAGTCTATGGTGACCTCAAACTCATAGCAATCTTCCTACCTCTTTCTCCCAAGTGCTGGGATTCAAGGTATGTGCCACAATGCCTGGCTCTACCTGAAACTGGATGCAGTGTGTTCAACTCTGCTTTATACTCCTGCCATTATGCCTCCATAGGACGTATCACATGGAGATTGCAAGCCAAAATAAACCCTTTTCTTCCTTAAGTTGCTTGTGGTCAGGTATTTGAGAAAGTAATTAATATAGTACTTTTGCTGCCTTGTCATTTTGGCATTTTTTTTTGTTATTTTTATTTATTTATTTGAGAGTGACAGACAGGGAAAGAGGCAGGTAGAGAGAGAGAGAGAATGGGCAGACCAGGGCCTCCAGCTACTGCAAACGAATTCCAGATGCTTGTGCCCCCTTGTGCATCTGGCTAAGTGGGTGCTGGGGAGTCAAGCCTCGAACCGGGGTCCTTAAGCTTCACAGGCCAGCGCTTAACCGCTAAGCCATCTCTCCAGCCCAATTTTGGCAATTCAAAATATAGTCCTCTGGGTGTGGGGGTTTATGCCTTATAACCCCAGCACTCAGGAGACTGGGGCAGGAAGTTTGCATGAGTTTAAGGCCTGCCCATTCTCACTGTGAGCAAGACCAAGTTATATCTAAAATAAAGCAAGACAAACAAAAACCCCAAATCATATCATCTGATAGCATATAGATGCTCCAAGTAAAATTTGAAAGAGACTGTCCAGCCTATGGATGTAAAATATTAATGCTTGCATAGATCAGAAAAAGAGCATGCTGAGTATTTTACATGTTCTCATAACACTAAAGGTTTCAACACAGTAACGAATCAATAAGGAAACTGATTAAGATTTTGAGCTGAAATGCTATAATCCTCCATGAAGATTTCAAAGTAGATTTCTAAGCATAACGTCTATCATGGCCTGTAACAAGGTCCCTAGCTTCTTCAGGCCCTCATGTTCCCATTCTCAGTCTCCTGGAACTCTGCACACATCCCTCTACAGACAACCAAGCCTTAGAAACAGTAATTCTTCAAGTAAAAAATTTAAAAATAGAAGGTCTAAGCCCTACTATCCTCAAGAGAGACAGAAGCCATTCTTGAAGGAAAACAGTAGTAAGGCCAGAGCCAGGCTCAAACCAAACATACAGGTCTACAACCTGTTTTCTGAACTTCTAAAACTCTTCTTACGTGGTCAGATCTCTCAGGGTGCATGTCTTGATCTCTAGGGCATGGTGTCAGTTAAGTTTCAGGCTCTCTGCCCCTTGACATACACACAGCCATACCAATACATTTTCTCTCCTATGTTGTTGTTTTGATGTATCACCAATAGTTGACATCGTGGTGGTGGTAGGCTACATGAAAACAATTCAATTTTTGTTAGTTTATTGAGCTGTGCACCTAGAAAAGATGAATTTTACTGTATTAAATTATTGCTCAACAAACCCACTCTTATTTTTTAAATATTTTTATTTTTATTTATTTATTTGAGGAGGGGCAGAGAAAGAGAAAGAGAATGGGCACACCAGGGCTTCTAGCTGCTGCAAATAAACTCCAAATGCATGTGCCACCTTGAGCATCTGGCTTACAAGGCTCCTGGGGAATTAAACCTGGGTCCTTTGGCTTTGCAGGCAAGTGCCTTGACCATGAAACCATCTCTCCAGCCCACTCACTTTTATTTTATTGTGTGTGTCAATGTTCATGTGTGTTTTGCTATGTATACACAAGTATGCATGTGACAAAGAGAAGAAAATCTCAGGTATCATTCCTTAGGAACAGTGTACACTTTTTTTTAAAGATAGTTTTTCTCATTGGCCTGCAGTTTGGCAAGTTGGTTAGACTGGGTTGTCAGAGAAACCTAGGGATTTGCCTGTTTCTGTCTTGCCAGCACTGAATTTATAGGCATATGCCAAATAGCTTTATTTCTGTGGGTCAAATTCAGTTCTTCATACTTGCAAAGCAAATGTTTTCCTGACCATCTCCTATGTATATTTAATTGTTGAAAAGGGTCTCATGTAGCCTGAACTGGCCTGAAACATGCTGTGTAAGTTGATTCCTCTTCCTCTGACTATCACCTCTGTTGCAGTCCGGTTCGCATTGCTGGTAGAAATCACCCAACCAAGAGCAGCTTCTGGGAAAAAGAGATTTATTTTGGCTTACAGGCTCGAGGGGAAGCTCCACGATGGCAGGGGAAAACGATGGCATGAGCAGAGGGTGGACATCACCCCCTGGGCAACATAAGATGGACCACAGCAACAGGAGGGTGTGCCAAACACTGGCACGGGGAAACTGGCTATAAAGCCCTTAAGCCCGCCCCCAACAATACACTCCTCCAGGAGGCATTAATTCCCAAATATCCATCAGCTGGGAACCTAGCATTCAAAACACCTAAGTTTATGGGGGACACCTGAATCAAACCACCACAACCTCTAAGTGTTGGTTTTAACTTTTCCAAGTAGGGTGTGGTGGCATACACCTATAATCCTAGCACTAGAGAGACTGAAGCAGAAGAATTATCAAGAGTTTAGGGACAGCCTGGAATACAGTGTTTGTGGTAGCCTGGGATATGAGCCCTAGAGAAAAAAATGACACATTTTTAGACCTACATATGTGTGTTTGTGTAACTTATGCCTCATGTTGTTGAATCCTGGTCACCTACATCACCCTTCCCCTTTCTTTCTACTAATAAAACACAGTGCTCTTCAAGGTGACATAGTACTTGGTTGCATCCTCCAGCCACTACTGCATGAAGAGCTGGTTATAGGCTATAGTTCTTGCCAATGAAATGAAAGCATAAATTACTGAGTAGGGCTTGCAGAAAGTTCCTTTCTACTCAGTGTGATATCTTCTTAGAAATGCAGAGTCTGAGGCCCAGCCCTGACCCAGTGAATCTGCATTTGCATGTTAACCAGTTCACCTGATGATTTGTTCATGCATAAAAATTTGACAATTATTTGCTTTAAGGGAAATTAACTTAGCTTCCTCTTTTCCTCAGAATTTTGATATGATAGCTTGAGCTTCAGTTGCCATTTTGTGACCATGATATAACCTTGAAGAAGCCACAGGCCTTCAATGGCAGTGGGGAAAAATAGGAGCCTTGAAGAAACAGTACTTCCTGGAGCAGTCTCCTTAGACTTTATACAAGAGAACAAAATCTTCCCTGTATTTTGATTACTGAAAGGGAATCACTACAAGTGTCAGATTGGAAAATATTAAGTCCAAAGCAAGATCAGACAACCATGGAGATGATGATTTCTAAACCATTATGTATTTATTCGGGAATATAGGAGGAAAAGAGAGAGTGCAAGAACTGAGGAAGAAAAAAAGAGATAACCCCACATAGTCCCAGAGCACAGGTGGGTCTGGGCAGAAAGATGTGAAAAGGCATTTCTCTAGAAAGGTGAGCACTTAAAAAAATTAAAAGGCAAAAATTATCAAAATAAAATATCCTTTCCAACTTTGGTAGCTAACTGCCAGAGTAGGAACTAAGGACATGATGTTACTGGTGTTGGGATCCCCAGGACTCAGATGTGGAGATCTAAACAGCCAAGAAGCCAAAAGGAATTCCTGTCTGAGGACCCAGGTAAGGCCGTTTATCTGGGAGGGGTGTATCTGGAAGAGGGTGGCATACCAGTGTGGCAGGACAGCTTATTGGCTTGGGCTTACACAGAGAAGGGACACACACACACACACACACACACACACACACACACACACACACACACACCTGGGTGTGGTTACTTCTCTCAAGAGATCTGATAGGGTAAGATGAGCAGATGATGCTGGGGCAGGCTGAAATATACCCTTCCTTCCTTAAGTTGCTTCTTGTCAGGTAAATGGCCACCGCAACAAGAAAGTAACCAATACACTGTGTTAGTAGGGAAAATGTTTAATGCATGTACACACACTTTGATCTCTCTTAGAAAGATTTCTTAGAAATATTGGAACATCCTGTTGACCATATCTTTCTTTTATCCTTTTCTTTCCTGAGCTGTTTTCCACATGCTTTATATAGAAGATATGTGTTTTGTTATTTTTAAAAAATATTGACAATTTTCACAAATGTACATAATTTATTTCAACCATACTCCCTTCTTGTTATCTTTTGTTCCCTTTCCCTGTTCATTAACAGGCATGAATTCCCTCCTGTGGATCTGGCTTCAAATTCTAATCACAGAGAATTGGTTACTCCCATACCAGTCATACCACTATTTCACCAGTGGGCACATCTTGCATGGCTGGCCAGTTGTATAGCATGCAGTGTCCATTGCTGGTTAAGATTGTTGATGACTTACGGAGATATTTTTAAAGCTAGATGGAGTGATTCATGCTTGTAATATCAACACTTGGAAGGGAGGCTGAGGCAGGAAGATTGATGCAAGTTTGAGGCCAACTACACAGTGAGTTATAGGCCAGCCTGGGATTTATAGCATGACCCTGATTCAAATGAAAAGAGAGGTGGATTTTTTTTTAATATTTTTTATTTATTTATTTGAGAGTGACAGACACAGAGAGAAAGACAGATAGAGAGAGAGAGAGAGAGAATGGGCACGCCAGGGCTTCCAGCCTCTGCAAACGAACTCCAGACGCGTGCGCCCCCTCATGCATCTGGCTAACGTGGGACCTGGGGAACCGAGCCTCGAACCGGGGTCCTTAGGCTTCACAGGCAAGCGCTTAACCGCTAAGCCATCTCTCCAGCCCTGTCTGTCGCTCTCAAATAAATAAATAAAAATGAACAAAAAATTTAAAAAATATACTAAAAAATAACTTTGCAGCCAAGTATGGTAGCATATGGCTTAAATCACTTGGGAGGTAGAAACAGGAAAAACAGGAGTTCAAGGTCATCCAGAGCTACACGATTGTTATTCAAACAAACTAAAGAAGTTAAGGGTTAAGAAGGTGGTTCATAGAGCATGCAACTCTGAGTGCATGAGCTCAAAACTTTAGACTCTGGCTAATAGCTGGCAGTTGAAATGGATCTCTATAATCTCAACACATCTGTGGCAGAAGAGGTGAGGGATATAAGAGAATCTAGGGGAAACTTTTGAGGAGAGTGGTGAACAACTAGCGACCCTTCTTCAAAATGTGGTAGGAGGAAACAAAGGACCCAAAAGTTGTCCTCTAATGTCCGCACATGACCATGGCATGCACATGCCTGAACTCACACATGTGCATGCATATACACACACAGAGTGAGTAAATAAATAACACCCCCTCCCCAAATAATTTTATAAGAAGGTAGTATTTGGGGCCAACCTGAATCCATGTCCACAGGCCATAGTCACTGACATTTGGCTTGAAACAAACAACCTTATTCCCTTTGAGGAAAATGGTTGTCAGTGGAGACCTGGGGAGTCAAGGTCTGAAAGAGGAGCAGCCTTTTGCCCTTCTGGATCATTCTTTCATTACTTGGATTTGACAGGCTGGAAACCAGGACATTTATCAAACTGTTATGAGGTTCATTAAAGGCCCCAAAGCAATGGAGCCTGCAGACCTGGGGTGGGCATCTCTGAAACTGCTCAGGTATACCAAACAGCTGTAGCATTTGCTACCTTTCTCAGTTTCGTTCTCTGTTGCTTATAGCAGAGCTGGATTCATGCACATCACTAATATGAATAATATAACCTAATAGCAGAGATCTCTTTATTCTTGGTCTCTGGCCGTCTTTGAGAAGACTCAGCCTGCCTCCTTCTTGGGATCCTTTCTTCCTGCTTTTGGCTCTGAGCTCTCCAAAACCGTCACTGGTTCCCAGAGCTAGCTTTCTGTTCTTGTCTCCAAAGTCTCCGTGATCCTTCCTCATTCCCCTTGGCCCTCAGTGGATTCTCAACGGCCCTCTCTAGTCTCACCTGATAGCCCACTGGCTTAAATGTACCAGCATACCATGATGTTCCTCCTGTGGTTGTCACTCCAATCCTCCTGGCTGCCGAATGAGTTTTACATACTCGGGGACACCTCTAACTCTCTGAAATCTCTCTCTAACGTCTCTTGGTCTCTGCATCTGCAGTGATGAGTAATGTTAACTTAGTTTGTGCCCTCCTTACTTTTACACTGACTAAAATAATCTAGTTTTACCTCTTTGCTTTATCTTCCATCCTCTGTGTGTGTGTGTGTGTGTGTGTGTGTGTGTGTGTGTGTGTGCATGGGCATGTGTGTTTCCTATGTGCACCTATGCACAGGCTGGAAGAGGATGCCTGGTGTCCATATTGTATGTACCACTCTTCCACCTTACTTTCTGGAGACAGAATCTCTCACTGAACCTGAAGCTCATTATTAGGCTGGCTGATCAGTGAGCCCCAGTGATCTTGTCTTCACTACACTCAACTCTGGGGTTATATAGGTTTGTGTGGCTACACATTTTTGTTTGTTTGTTTTTACATGTGTGCAAGGGATCAAGCCTCATGTTTGTGCAGTAGATACTCTTACCCACTCAGCCATCTTCCCAGATCTCCTCTACCCTTTAAGTCTTTATAAGCATTCACTTTGAGTAAAATTAATACATTTTATTTCACTGTTCAAACACGGCCCATCTTCTCTTCATTGCCAATCTTTATCTGTCACACAAATCCTTAGAACAAGTTGTACCTTGACTTGTCCCCCATAGCTTCATGTGTTTGTGATTAAGCCACCTGTTCAATCCCCATCTGGTGGTAATTTGGTGGATGGAGCTTCACTGGAGGGAGTATATGTCTCTTGGAGTGAGCCTTGGCCCCCTTGTCAGAGCTGGCTCACTCTTGCTGCTCGCTCCCAGTTGCTGTGGCAGGATGCAGCACCCAGCTTCTGTATATTATGCCATGATGAAACTTCCCTGTGCAACTGCAAGTCAGAAAGAAACACTTTCCTCCCATAAGCTGCTTCTGGCTGGCTGATTTGTTCCAGCAAGGAGAAAGTAAATCCTGTAGTGCAACATCTGAGGATTTTCACCATCAGACTTTAACACATTTTCAGCTTAGATGCACAGAAGAGTTAGCATGTGGATAACTTAGACATGATTGTTGGCGTCACCTGCTGGTGCAAATTGAACCTTTTTGCAGGTCCTGAATGACTGGTGCTGAGGAACTGAAGCTGAGACTGGGGCATGTCAACAGAACCAGGGGACTCCAAGCTATTCCCCACTTAAGAGTCCCAAGATCAACACTTGAAAGATTTTTATTAGAACATTTTAGTGTACAGGGTTAATGCAGAGTTTATGCAGATAATGTGTTAAGCAAAAAAAAGTATTAACTTCTTTATCTTAGAAGCTGCAGACAACTTGGCTAAGTTGGGGCTACAAATAAAGACCAGCCCTCCCTAACAGCTGGCAAAGTAGACACCGCAAGCATTGTTCCCAGCATTCCAGGAGCAGGCACAGGTGTCTTTCTTCTCGAAACCCAGTGCCAGCAGAATCAGAGAGTGTTCTGCAAGCAGAGTGCTTTTGCCTCAACAGTTTCAAAAATCACCTACACATGACCAAATGTTGGATTTCCTCCAAAACACTGGCAAGTGTTTTAATGACAGATTTAATGAGAAAGCACATGTAGCTGGGTTAATGGCAAAGGAGATAGTGACAGAACTGGGCCAGTAATAAGTGCAGATGCTCTTAAATGGATGGAGCTGGGACACAGGCTGTTGTAATGCATGGAAAAACTACTTTTCAGTAAGTAAAGGCTGACTTTGCACATGTCCCTCACAGCTTTCCTGGAACACCAAAACCTCATGAAAACTATCATTAATGGACTGACAATTTCTGCCTTTATGAAAAAGACTAAGAAATGCCTCACAATACCTGCCCTGACATGCTTGCTCCGGGTCTCCTCTTAGCTCCCTTTGCCCTGGTATTTTATGTCACCTCTCAGAGAAAACTAATTTTAAGGCAGTTTTCTTCACATTACCTAGTCTCAGAAGGAGATCTGAATCATTTGCAGGCATAAAAGGAAGTGAGAGGAATGCATTAGGTAGAAAGAAGACAAGAATAATAGGAAAAGGTGGCCCATGATAAAACAGACAATGATCACTTTCCTTAAATTACTTTTGTCATGTCATGAAAAGAAAAGCTATACAGCAAAATGTATGCTCTTTCTTAAACACTGGAGTTCTGGTTTGGCTTACTTTCATGGATTCTGCACTTTCAATGAAGTTTATCGCCAGTACACATATGTTGAGACTATAAACATATACATAATACCCACACAAATTCACACTACAGGATGAGTGATTTGAGCATTAAAATATCACTTAAATACAATATATGCATATTTATATGACAATGTATACTGTAGGAAGTATAATTACTCTTACTTTTGGTAAAAATGAAGACACTATAAGAACTAAGAAACAAAGGGTTTTACATTTAGGGGAAGCTTTTCACTATAATTCAACTAGTTAAATGTAAGAGATTTCATTGCTTTGAAAAGCCACATAAATATCCTTCAAGAATTAAAATATCTTGTGGTCAATCAAATGAAAGGCCACTGAAAAGTTTTCAAATTTAATCATTTAAACACCTTAAAGTACTTTCAAAATTGGGAAGAATAACGTAATGCATAATTATCTAGTCTTTAACCAAGGAAAATTAGCTTACCAACATTAATTAAGTCTTCTAGTGTTATTAGCAGTAAAGTAAGACTATTATTAAATTGGTTTTATAAATGCCTAAATTAAGATAGACACATCAAGCAAATTTCCCAGTGTTATAGTCAAGTTAGTAGAATTGGAACCTGTGGATTTTAATTTATTTTGTAAGGCTTTAATGATTATTAAAGTGTGCCTTCTCCAAAGAATTCCAGTTCATGACATTAGTTGCATATAAAATTTTTAAAAATCTCTTACTCTTTCAAGAGCCATGTTTTTATCTCATTAATCCTTACAAAATATGAAGAGTAAAAACCAAAGCAGTTATTATGCAAAATAGTAAAATAAGTAAAAATATTTGGGTATATACAATTAAAAAAAAAACATGGCTTTAGTGGTGAGAATAGAAAACACTAACTGATATGAGGATAACTGAAACCCAAGACAAGCATCAGCGAAACCGTGTCTTGATTTTGTTTGCTTCCCTGAGTCCCAAGCATTATCAGCTCATGCTTCCCATTCTGGATTGGGTTCATTTATAGTTTTGGACCAAATGGAGATTTGTGTTTTCTCCCCCACTTATGCTATATACTAATATTTTGACACTATTTTTCTGATAATTATTAATGTATGTGAACTGTACATATGAATGGGCTTCACTGTAACATTCTATGCATGTATATACATAATTTAATTTTATCCATCCTCCTGAAAACCCAGTACCATATTTTATCCTGTGCTGTCTCCTCATTTCCCAGGTCCCCTTAGCTCTCCCTAGTGCTCCTCTGCTTCTGATGGGTTGTCTGTCTCTCTTCCAGCCTTCACCTGTGTGAGAAAGTACGTCATAGTTTTCTTCCTGTGTTTCATTTTAACACACATAATGACTTCTTTCTCCATCCAACTTTCTACCACTGACAAGATTTTATCCTTCCTTGTGGCTGAATAAACTTCTAATATGTATATAAACATTACATATCCTTTATAGAGTAATCTGTTGATAGTTACATGGGCTGGCTCCATAGCTTGATGATCCTGAGTATTGCCACACAGAACATGGTATACAAGGTTTTCTTGTGTATGATGACTTTTTTTTTTTTTTTTTTTTTTTTACTTTGGGTATATACACAGGAGTGTTACAATTACATGATAAAGCAGTTTACTGTTAACTTCTTAAGGAACCTCCATTGTTTTCCACAATGGCCATATTAATTTACATTTTTAGCAATAATATGTAAAGGTTTCCTTTCTCCATACCTTTGCTAGATTTTTTATTTTTTTTCTGTAAAAGTCATTCTGACTGGTACAAGATGGAATCTCGGGCTGGAGAGATGACTTAGCAGTTAAGGCGTTTGCCTGCAAAGCCAAAGGACCTCAGTTCGATTCCCCAGTACCCATGTAAGCTAGAAGCACAAGGTGGTGTATACATCTGGAATTTGTTTGCAGTGACTGAAAGCCCTGTCCCCCATTTTCTCTCTCTGCCTCTTTTCCTCTCTCAAATAAATAAATATATAAAATAAGATGAAATCTTGATTTTTATTTGCATTGCTCAATGGCTAAAAGATATTAAATATTTTACATATTTGTACTGGCCATTTATAATTAATTTGAAATGTCTGTTTACAACATTTGTTCACTTATTGACTGGAATACTTTTAAAATAATTTTATTTATTTATTTTCAAACACACACACACAGAAAGAGAAAGAGGGAGGGTGGAATGAATAGGCTTTCCAGGTCCTCCAGCTGCTGCAAACAAGCTCCAGATGCATGTGCCACTTTGGCCATCTGGCTTTACATGGGTACAGGGTAATCAAACCCAGGTATTAGGATTTGCAGGCAAGGACCTTAAATGTTGAGCCATCTCTTCAGCCTCCAGATTACTTTATTTTTTTTTGCTGTTAAAGCTTTGAAAGTTCTTTTATACATTCTGAATCTTAGTCTCTGTCAGAGCAATGATAGAGAAAGATTTTTCTGGTGTTGTGTAGGTTGTCTTTTCACTGTTTCCTTCGCTGTACTGAAGCTTTTCAATCTAACTTAGTGACATATGTCAATTCTTGCTTTTATTTCCTGAGCCCTAGTCAGAAAATCATTACCTCTGCCAAGATCTTGAAATGCTTCCCTTTTGTTTTTCTGAAATAGTTTCCAAGTTTTAGCTATCGATCTGTGGTCCATTTTGTGTTAATCTTCGTATAGGTAGAGAGCGTCTAGTGTCTATATTCTGTAGGTGGGTATTCAGTGTACTTGCTACCACTTGTCAAAGAGGCTGTCTTTTCTCCAAAGTATGTTTTTTGGCAACTTTATTAAGGATTGGTTTGTTATAGATGCATGAGCTTATTTCTAGGCCCTGTATTCAACACCATTTTTTCACAGTATCTGTTTTTAATGTCAATGCCGTGTTGTTTTTGTTGCTATGGCTCTGGGATACAATTTGAAATTAGATATTGTGTCATTTTTTTGTGTTTCCATGTGACTTCTTTTAATTTGTTTGAGGCAGTATCTCACTGCGCCCCCTACTCCTCCCGTTCTCTGGCTCCCATATTCTTTTCATCAATTCATCTACACTGAGCCTTGGAGGGTGTGATGCTCATGTCTGATCTGGTGCTGAACACTTCACTGTTACTGCTTCTTAGCACTTCGATGGGTATTGAGTCTCCCTAGTAATCATGACCATCTGAAAAGGTTCTCTAAGCAAAACTGAGAGCAGCACTAATATATTGGCATAAATGTGAGTAGTTTGAAGTAAGTTTGGTGGACATAATACATACATTTAGCTAAGCAACAGCAGTGGCTCTGTTCTAGGTCTTATGACTTCCCCAGCCATAGACTTTTGACTAGATTTTCAGTATTAGACACTAATTCCCATGGAGTGGGCCATGAATCCAATCAGAGAGTGGCTGGTTCCCTCCATAGTTCTTTCTTTGAGTGTATGTGGGGCTAGAGAGACGGGTTAGTGGTTAAGGTGCTTGCCTGCAAAGCTCAAGGACCCAAGTTTCACTCTTTAGAACACACATAAACCAAATGCCCAAGGGGAGGCATGAGCACATGTACACAAGGTGGCACATGCATCTGGAGTTTGAGGTCAGTGGCTAGAGGCCCTTGTGCACCAATTCTCTCTGTCTCTCTCATAAATAAATACAAAGAGTATATGGATGTGCAGTGTGTGTGTGTGTGTGTGTGTGTGTGTGTGTGTGTGTACATGCACATTTGTGCAGGCCAGAGGATAACATCATGCCTCCATTTTACTTACTTGAACCTGTATCTCACTGAAACCCAGGGTTCACCCATTTGGCCAGTCTTACTAATCAGCTTTCCCTGGACATCTCTTGCTCTGGGGATGCAGACTCCAGTCCCCTTACTTCTGCAGCAAGCTTTATCCACAGATCCATCTGCCCAGCAACTAGATTTCTGATATATGTAAAGTTCTAAATTCACACAGTTCAGTTCAAAACTGCAGAAAAATTGCAGGGTGAATTACTCATATAATTTAAAAAAGTTACATTTCTCTTCACAATTTGCAGAGATTATCTCTGAACTTCTAAATTATGTTTGACACAATTGAAGCAGCTTTAGATATTTAAATAGTTTGGTGTATGGATCTGTGACAAAAAGATGCCATCTTTTTGATAGCTAACATTAATAATCCTGTTTTTGGGCAATATGTAAATCTATCTCATCTGTGAATTATGTCTTTTTGATGCGGTGCCTCAAAAAAAGATTGTTTGTCATGATAAATATTTTACTATACAAAAGAAAAGGCAATTTTACAATATTTACTTACCTTATTTTGTTTAGCCCTGTTGCATAATATGGTAGGCAGTTTTAAAAATAAGAATTTTGAAAAGGATGAGATCTTTACCATTATGGTTTGCTTATAGGCTTAATTTTGAAAAGAGGTTAAGAAAACACTTTGATTTAAATTTATTTTCTTTCTCCAGGAGACAGCATGATATAACATTAAGTAAAGTGAGCTAAACCCACCAGGATGCCAGATCTTTACAAAACAAATTAAATAAGCCATTAAGACCTCATTTGATTTTCTCCTCTTGATCTTTCTGGAAACCAAGAGACAACCATGTTGTGTTCACTCTCTCACTCTGCCTTGAGTCCACATGGACACACATCTCTGGAACACCTTGGACCTTACCTCTTGGCTGTTAGGCAGTTGTAATGGTATACTCAAAATGAGTGTTGAACTTGCCAGCTCTACACTAAAATCCAATGAGGGTAGAGATTTTGCCCCAGCTGTATCTCTAGCTTCTATCCCAGGGCCACACTCTTGGGAAGAATGCAGCAAATATGTTTTGATGAATATATGAGTATAGTAGTACATAAATATACAGTTATATATCACTTGATAGTGGAAACACACCCTCAAAATGCATTGCCAAGGGCTGGAGAGATGGCTTAGCGGTTATGTGCTTGCCTGTGAAGCCTAAGGACCCTGGTTCAAGGCTTGATTCCCCAGAACCCATGTAAGCCAGATGCACAAGGGGGTGAATGCATCTGGAGTTTGTTTGCAGTGACTGGAGGCCTTGGCATGCCCACTCTCTCTCTATTTATCTGTGTTTTTCTCTCTGTGTCTGTCTGTTGCTCTCAAATAAATATAAACAAAAAATGCATTGTCAAGTGAGTTTTGTCATCGTGCATACATTATAACATATATTTGCACAAATCTAGATGACATAGGCTATGACATAGTTAGGTTACAGATAAATGCCACTGTATATGAGGCCCATTGTTTTTGCTTGTTTATTTGCTTGCTTTTGAGGCATAGTCTCTTGTAGCCTAGGATGTATGTGAAAATGGTATGCTATCGAGGATGACTTTGAACTCTTTTTCTTTAAAAAATGTATTTCTGTATTTATAAGAGAGAGAGAGAGAGAGAGAGAGAGAGAGAGAGAGAGAGAGAGAGAGCAGATAGAGAGAGAATGGGTGCATCAGGGCCTCCAGCTACTGCACACGAACTCCAGACACATGCACCACCTTGTGTATCTGGCTTACATGGGAACCGAGTAATCAAAACTATGTCCTTAGACTTCACAGAGAAGTGTCTTAAATGCTAGCCATCTTTCCATCCCTCCCACCAACTTTGAATTCTTGATCTACTTACCTCCCCTTTCTAAGTGCTAAGAATATAGAAATATTTCACCATTCCCTGCTAAAGTCCATTGTTGATTGAAAGACTATTATCTAAAATGTGACTATATTATATAATTGTTAAACTACCAAGGAGATTGGCATGGAAGGCATTGGATTGTGTAGAGATTACAGATCCTCAATGTAATCAGGTACCTTCTAATTGACTTGGGACCAGGATAGAGAAAAGTTTTCCACAATCTGTTTCTCTCCTCCTCTTCTTTTACTCTCTCTATTTCTCTCTCTACTCCCACCCTCTTCCTCTCTTCTCTCTCTTCCTCTTTTCTCTCTTCTCCCCTCCTCTTTCCTCTTACTCTTCTTCCTCTCTCTCTCCCCTTTCATTTAGAAGGCATGGAACTTGTGCATCAGAACTCCAGGACCTCTGGCTTTTGAGCTAGCATCCCTGGTTTCTCAGGTCTTTCATCTTGAACTAAGAATTAATTGTTTACTTACTTATTATTTATTTAGTTTTAAGGACTTTGTATTGAACTATACCACTGGAATCCCAGGACCTACAATGTGTAGATGACCTAATAAGGTACTTATTATTCTCTGTAATTACATAAATCATTTTCCTTGCCAAATCCCTTTCATCTGGTCATCAGTCTCTTCTATTGGTTCTTTTTAATGTTTTCCAAAATATTTTTATTTATTTATTTACTTGAAAACAGACAGAGAGAGAGAGAGAGAGAGACAGATAGAGAGAGCGAGAGACAGGGAGGGACAGACAGAGAGCGAGCGAGCGCCAGGGCTTTCAGCCTCTGTAAATGAACTCTAGATGCATTTACCTCTTTGTGCATCTGGCTTTACATGGGTAATGGCGAATCAAACCTGGGTTGTCAGGCTTTGTAGGCAAGTGTCTTAAACAATGAGGCATCTATCCAGACCCCATTGGTTCTTTCTTTCTGGAGAACTCTTGTTAATACACTCATATACTGTAGGGGCTCAAGGCTTTAACCAAGATAATTACCTAAGACAAGGAAGAAGAAGGGTTAAGGGCAACAATCAACATGTATCATAGGGTGAATACTTACCTGAGATAAGGAAACTTCATAGTTCTCTGGTTCTCACAAGCATACTACATGTAAAGCTGCAAAGAAATTCACTTCTCTGCACATTAAGCATCTATGAACTACACATGCCTGTGATATGAGGAGAGTTCAAAATATATTTCATGAATGAGGTGATATTGTTTGGAAAATGAGTTATTTCTGGTTGCTTTTTCAGTTGTTCATGTTTTTATAAGCCTTACCCAAGTCATCTTTCTGGGGCTGGTGCTCAACACTTATTTTGGAGGCCGTGGTAGTTAACATTTCAGAAAGCATCACTAATGCAGGAGGACTCAGAAAAGGCTTCACTTTCTTGCCACTTTGTCATGTGGCCTGTCCCTTTGAAAATCTGTGTGGTGTGTCTTATAGAGCTCTGAAGCTTACTATAATTTCATTATTAATGCTTATATTTAATATCTATATTTTGTTATTTATAGATTTTATCCATATTTTCCATATATATATATATTTTTTACAGATATTACAAAAAAAAGGCCTGTATATAAGACAGAACATGTGGCTTTGCTCTTTTTGAGTTTGAATCACTTCACTTAGTATGATTCTTTCCTGGTCCATCCATTTTCCTTCAAATTTTATACTGTAACCAAAAGCAAACTAAAGAAGAGAAGCAGGGGAGGTACTGGGGGAGGTAGAACTAGGTAGGAGAGAAAGGTAGGGAGTAAAAGGGGAGATAGGAATCAACAAAAACAGTTTATTTGAAAATGACAAAACAAATGATGCCTAAATCTCTTTATGCCAACAAAAATGCATAAATAAATACATTCAGAAAAAAATAGTTGGATAAGCTAGAGCATAGTCTCTGGGGCTGGACAAACTGGTTACACGAATGAGAGATTTTTCTTTTAGTTTCTGTGGGGCTATTGAGCCATTGAAAAATCTTAGGTACCAGATAATCTTGGTCTCAGAAATACAGGGACACAGTACTTTGTTGAGGTTCTCTGTAGGCCAATGAATGAAAAATGAGTTTGGATATTTCCATTATGGGTTAGATGGATACTTCTTATTAGGACATTTTTTGATTATTGTTCTTTTAACTTTTAGACAAAGGCAATTATATAATTTCTCTCTATGAAAAGGAGGCAGCCAGGGAACTATAGACCTGTGTGGTGAGATGGCAGGTGATAATGTCAAATATTGTGGAAGTGCTGTGAAAATTGGCCAAGGTACATGATGTAAAGTTGAAAGAGTTTTTGTTATTTGTAGCAGTTACCCTACCAGAAGTTGCTTATGGAAGGAAAGAGTTTGTTTTCAGCTTACAGTTTCGAGGGAGATGTTTTGTCATAGTGGGTAAGTTATGATGACAAGAGCTGACAGCCAGGCAGGCAGTACGTCTCTTCAGCAGTAAGAAGGAAGTAGACTATGCACTGAGCTTAGAACTGTGACTTGTTATTCCAGTGCCCATGCTAAGCAACACACCTCCTCCAGACATGCTCCAGCTCCCAAAGGCCTTAACACTTTCTCAAATTGCTGTCATCTGGAGGCCAAGTATGCACATGAGTCTTTTTCACTCAAACCACCACATTATAGTTATAGTAGCTAATATTTTGCTCAATAATAAAATTTTTAAATATAGCACTTAAACAGAAAATCTATTATACCTCATGAAATATTAGCATCTCTGAATTAGGCTCTTTGATTTTTACAACTTCTCAGAAAAGTAGTGAAAATAATAGTATCCTAAAAAGGATATATACATATATTTATATACACATATAGACCAATAGTTTTTCATTTTGGGGGGGGTTGTTTTCTAATTAGGGTTTCACTGTATCCCAGGCTGAGCTGGAATTTACTACGTAGTACCAAGCTTGCCTTGGACTCATGGCAATCTTCCTACCACTGCCTCCTGAGTGCTGGGATTAAAGATGTGCACTATCATGCCTGGCTGAAAAAAACAGTATATCTATATATGAAAGAAAACTAGTAGGAAAATAATAGTGCCACAGAGCTTCCATGTTGCCTCCATAGATCATATTGTTTTAGCCAAACAGCTGAACTTCCTTCATTTGTGGGCCCTGGGCTACAGATGTGTTTATTACACAATTAACTAAGAGTGACAGGGATTCTTAAGAACTCAACCTAGGTGTCTTGACTTTCTTTTTTTTCTTTCTTTGTTTTGTTTTTTGGTGTTTGTTTTTAGAGGTAGGGTCTTGCTCTAGCCCAGGCTGACCTGAAATTCACTGTGTAGCCTCAGGGTGGCCCCCAACTCACGGTGATCCTCCTACCTCTGCCTCCTAAGTGCTGGGATTAAAGTCATGTGCTACCATGCCCAACTTTTGAATTTCTTTAATTAAGGCAAACATTTATTGAATGTTTATCAGATGCTGGCATTTTTATTAGCTGTTGAGAATTCAGATGACTATACCATTGGCTTGGCTGAAGAGTTTTAAAACAAACTAAAAAGTCATCAAAAGAATATGTGATGCCTGGTACGTATACTTACACAGTGTAAAACAAAGTCTTTTATTTTTTCCTGTAATAAATATTCAATTTAAATGCTGAAAAGAAATGGATGCTCCTTTGCAAAGACAATATTTTTCCTCTAAAGAAATAGCATTTCTATTCTGAGATTACAATAAGTATAAATGAAGAAAGGATTGGGCAGGTGGGATGGCTTAACATTTAAGGCATTTGCCTGCAAAGCCAAAGGACTCCAGTTTTATTCCCCAGGACCTACATTAGCTAGATGCACAAGGTGGTACATGCATCTGGAGTTAGTTTGCAGTGCCTGGAGGCCCTGGAGTGCCCATTCTATCTCTCTCCCTATTTATCTCTGTTAAATAAGTGAATAAATAAATGAAACAAAAAAAAAAAATAAAAGGTGGATGGTGAGGGTCAAAGGAATACATGATATGGGAGGAAGTAGCAATGTGTAACTTTAAGGTGTTTTGATTAACTGACTATCTTCCTTTACTAGCTATTTTGCACAGTTTAAGGGCTTCAAGAGAAGCATATTAATCACTGTCTAGTGGCCAGTGATGTGGGGTCAGAGCAAATGTCCATGAAATGCTATTTTGTCTAAGTAGATCTTAGGGTTTCCAATTCCAGAGCAAGAATTTTCATGTTTTGGGATTACATGCCGGAGTCAAAAACCCACATTTCAGTGCATATTTCCAGATGGGGAAGGCACTGTAACTGGTGAACACTAAGTTTCCTTAATCCTTTAGTAGCCTATCCTTTGGGATCTTTGGGTCAGGATTAGTATTGCATTATGAAACTAAACATCTTCTGATGAGCATTGTGGCAAGAGAAGTTAATTAGTTGTCAAATAAATACAGCAGAAAGCATTTATTTCATAACACCTTATTTCCCCATTATATCACAAAATTAGTATAATATAATATAAATCAAAATAATGAAATAATAGTTTATTTTGTTGAAAGAAACCACTAAAATTCTTTTACCATAGACCAAAAAATGTAAAAATTCGCAACTAGTTTCTACTTTAAGAGTGAAGAAGGAAAAATTTCTTTTTTTTAGAGAATGAGGGTTACTAGATAGTAACATATTATCTTATAGATACAAACTAAATCACACAGTAGTGAGTTCACACACCTCTCAGGAGCTGCTAGTACAGCTGTCATAAAATGAACCACGATAGCCATTAGGATACATAATATTAAAATTTTAAAATAAGAGACTTAGAGAAAAAAATTTAAAGGAACCACTAATAGTACAATGTGATTTTTTTAGATACAACAAGAAGTTTGAATTTTACAAAACATAACACATATATTTTGTACAAAATTAATTTTTTCCTTGTAGTTTTTAAAAAGTCTGTAATAAAAGTATGAACCCAGAAATATTGTGTTTAATAAGCATAGCAGATATAACTGAAGAGAGAAGTCCTAAGTGATAATTCCTTACAATCAATACTGTTCCAGTCATTGCCTGTGCTAGCCCCTTACAGAGCCCACAGTGGACACTCAGGGAAGATTAATGTCAAATGAAAATATTTGTTGTCTCTGTTCATATGGCTTTCAGTTAGTCTCCTGAGAAAGTGTAAAATTCTTTCAAGAACATGTGATGGGCTTATCAACCTATGCACAGCTCCTTTTAGTTCTTTAATTAATTGGTTTGGAAGAACTTTGATATAACGTAGACTGATTACTGTCAACCTACAATCAAGTATAACTTAGTATGCTTTGGCAAAACAGTTTATTTAAAAGCCAAATAAGCAACCATGTTAACTGTGATCTACGTGACATAAATACTTAATTTGATAGGGAAATCCCCTAAGTCTGTTCCCAGTGATTGAGTGTTAAAGCTGGAGGGAGTTGACCAGTTGTTCCTCACCTGGCTGCTTTAGAATCTCTAGAGGACTTTTTGTAATTTTTATTCTGCTGGTCTTAATCCCTGGTTTTAGAAAACTGCAATCCTTATGGTGGGATATGATGATTTCTTTTGGTGATTGAAGTTTGGAGAATGGGATTATTGTCTTACCTTTCTCTCTTTACACTGGTGTGTACATCTAGGGATGGCATATCCTGAAGAAATTTGGATTCAGTATTAAATAACTCATACAGAGGTTGGTTAGTGTGGTGTTTTAGATGTAGAATGTCCCCCATAGGCTCATGTGTTTGCATGCTTGATCTCCAGTAGGAAACACTGTTTGCAAAGTGTGTGGAACCTTCAGGAGGCAAAGACTAGGTGGAGGACGCATGGCACTAGGCATGGGCCTTGAGGAGTATTTGGTGCTCTGGTTTTCTTTCTCCTTCCTAGTGATGTGAAGGTGTGATGTCCTACGACATGCTTTTCCTGCCACAATAAGACTTCCCCTTGCAACTGTAAATTGAAATAAACCCTTCCCTCCCATAAGCTGTTCTGGTTGGGTATTTTGTTCCAGAAATAAGCAGGTATCTCATAGAAAAAAAAGTGGTACTGAGTGGTGTGGCTTTTTATTTTTCTTTATGTCAGATAAAACAACTGTATGGTTTTCAAGTCTTTTGGAACTGATTTGTGGGAGCAATATGAAAGGATTTGGAGGCTTACACAAAAGAAGCCTAACAATGGTACTTATAGAACCTAATGGGCCATTCTGGTGAGAATTTAGAAGATCAGAGTGCAGAGAAATGAGGAGATAATGCAGGCTCAGCTTATGAGGTTTCATACCTGAAAAAGGACTTTATTGGGAACTGGGCCGTAGACAACTCACCTGATATTCTGGCAAGAAATTGGCTGCATTTTGCCTGTGTGCTGAAATCTTCAGGCAAGTTGAACTTAAAAGTAATGGATTAATGTGTTTGTTGGAGGAAATTTCAAGGCACAAAAGCATAGTGTGTGATTTGGTCACTCACGTTCAGATCGGCAATGAAGGAAAACAAACTATGGAGAAGAAAACTATGAAAATTATGCAGACCTCCTATGTGGCAGTCGTCACTGTATGAGAAATAGGTGCTGTACACAGAACATATTGCTGGAACACCAACCTACAATCTGCTAGTATCAGGTCTGAGATTTCCTTGTAGAAAAATACACAGGATGTTTACCAACAGCAGTGACCTGGTCAAACAGCACAAGGCACTGCAAGAATTTGCTAGGATGGTTAATCTATACTCTTTCTAGCCTTATAGAGTAAACTTAGACCACTTTCCTGTTCTGATCCCTGTTCTTCGACTATCCTTATTAAAATCCTATGTAGGGTTCAGCAAGGGGCCACAGTCATACTCCAAAAGCTGTGCTTGCTCTGGGTCTCCAGTTCATTAAATGTGTACCTGGTAATCCTTTGTCTCTGGACACATAGAGTAAAACAAGACAAGAGACTGCAGCCACTTCTGGTGCAATTGTTAAAGAGAGTAACGCCGCCATAAAAGATAAGCCAGCCTCTCTACAGTGGGTATTCGAAAGATGCCTCGAAGGTGAGACATCCCCCCTCTGCCAACCCATTGAAGGCTCAAGATAATGAGAAAGATAATTTATTTTGAAAGGAGAGGACATGAAGGAAGAAGGTTGAAAGGATTTCCCTGATCTTTAGGGTCAGACTTCATTCTCACCTGGCCAAAAAAATATTGGCAATGTTGCCCACGTATTGGGAAGCATGACAAATGTAGGAAACAGAGGGTCATGGGTTATACCTCAGTTCCAGAGTGCCACTGAGGCCTGATCAATGTGAGTCAGGGTAGCATCAGGAAGCCCTGGTGAAGCCACTATGTGAAGCTATGAAGATGGACTACAGTTGTATTGGACAACCCAAGATATTGAAGATGGCAGGACTGTGGGATGTCAGCAGGGAAGACCTGTGGACTCAGGGTGAGTCCTACTTAGGAGATCAGCTACAAGCATCACCGATAGAGGGGTGGAGCTACCCAAGTCTTGTGGAGCCCAGATCGATTCACCACAAGTCCCGGGAAGGGAACATGGGCCTGTAGGATTTGATGTTTGCTCTGCTAGTATTCAGTCTTATGTTGTTCCAGCCTTTTCTTGCTCAGCCACAAATCCTTCCTTTTAGAGTGACAATGTCTGCTGTGTCATTGTATATTGAAAGTATATAATATGGGCTTTGATTTTACCTGGCTTACTGTTCAATGATTGTGTTGGGTCTCAGATAAGACTTTGGATGCAGCACATCTGCACGGTATGGGCTTAGTAAAGATGTAAGGGAACTTTTAAAGTTGCAATGAATGCATTGGGCATCATGAGATGGCCAAGAATCTGTGTAAGAGGGGCAGGGCAGAACATGGTGGCTTGGATGAGAGTGTCCTCCACAGACTCATACGTTTGAATGTTTGATATGTGCTGGTAGTACTGTTTGGGAAGTTTATGGAACCTTTAGGAGGTAGAGACTTATTGCACGAAGTGCATGCCTACAAGCAGGCTGTGAGGTGAGAGTCCAGGCTTGCCTGGTGCTCTGGTCTTTCTACTCTCTCCATGTTGACGTGAAGGTACAATTTTGCTCCTGCCGTACTTCCCCTGCACTGTGATGGACCTCTGCATCAGTTACCTTCTTGTGGCTGGGGCATAATACCCATAAACAAGCAGTTTATAGGGCTGTAAAGATGAGTTAGCGGTTAAGACACTTGCCTGCAAAGCCTAAGGACCCAGCTTTGATTCCCCAGAACCCACATAAAGCCACATGCACAAAGTGGCACAAGTGTCTGGAGTTCATTTGCAGTGGCTAGAGGCCCTGATGTGCTCATTCTCTCTTTCTCTATCTGCCTCTCTCTCTCTCTCTCTCTCTCTCTCTCTCTCTCTCACTCAAACAAACAAATAAATAAATAAAATATTTTTAAAATGAAACAGCTTACTGAAGAAAAAGGCTTATTTCCAGCTTTTTTTTTTTTTTTTGAGGGGAAGTTTTATCTTAATGGGGAAAGTATGACAAACACAGGCAGCCTGGTGTCCTATCTCCACAGTAGCATAGCAGCAGGAAAGAAGCAGGCAGTGAGCTTGCTAAGCATGGCAAGCAGCGTGTGGGCTACAACAGTCCAAAGCAAAACCCCCGTGATGTATTTCCCGCAGCAAGTCTCCACCAGCTGATGACAAGATATGAGGCTTAATCACAAACATATGAGGCCATTGGGGACATTTTACATTCAAACCACCATATCCTTGAAAATATAAGCTGAAATAAATTCTTTTTTGCCCATAAGCTACATCTAGTGATGTATTTTGTCCCAGTAATGAGAAGGTTACTGATATAGTGATTGGGATAGTACCAGAACCCGTATGTCCTTGATTCCAGTTTCCTTTTCATGGCTCACAGATATGGTGAGCAGCATTTGGGCACATGAATAATTTGTACCACATTTGTACCAAAAATGACCAAAAGTACCCATGTTACATGAGCAGACGCACCTTCTTTCATCAACCTTGTCAGCTTTCTAACTACCTTTGAGACACTTTCTCTACTTCTGTCCCTCTACTTGCTAAGCATCTCTTGGGAGAGTTCAGTGTTGTCATCTCTTCAATTATTTAACTCAACCTCCTCTTATGGGCTCCAAAGGTTGTCCATCTTATTTCATTACTTTTTCCCCAGACTATCCATCATTCTTTATGTTCTGTCCCTGTCTTTTGGTGTGGTGGGACCATCACCTCACAATAAAGCTGTGTTATCTGGTTTTCTTTTCTTCAATCTCTGTGTAGATATGTGAGCTGTGTAGTTTGCTGTGAAATTGGATAGGATTGTGTCACCTCCTTCCTACTGTTACTTGAATGCTTTCTTAACTTCTGCTGCTGTGTCAGGGGTCAGGGCTCCACAACAGAGAAAGATAAATAGTAGGGCCATGTAACTGCAAAGTTTGTAATCAGGGGCTAGAGAAATGGTTCAGTTGGTAAAGCATTTGCTATGCTGCTGAGTTTGGATCCCCAGCACCCACGTAAATGCCAGGCAAGGTGATATGTGCCTGTAATCCTGACACTTGAGAGGGAGAAACAGTCAGATCCCAGGGTAAGCTAGCTGGCTAGACTAACCAAATTGGTCAGCTTTGGGTTCAGTGAGAGACTCCATGGCAACAGATAAGGTGAAAAACAATAGAGGTAGATACCTCACATCAACCTCTGACACCCATCTGTGTCAAACATGTGTATAGGCATCCACATACACACATCTTACCACCACACACATGGATATGTAAACACACAAACATACATCATCCACATGCAAAAACAGTTGGTAATTAAGTGGGAAGCAGAAAAGAGGAACTTGTGGGAGAACAACCAAAAAAAATGGTTGTATCCTGTTTGACATGAAGTCATATGGATCCTGCAAATATTTCTGTTATCAGATACTGTATTTATGGTTAATATTAATCACATACCTATGAATGCCTAATGGTAAATTAAGTTCTGTGCTCCAAAAATTATAACATGCTGTCTTTTTCCATCCTTAGTAAATTGACAATTTTATGATAACTTGAGGATAAGTTTCTACTAGGAATTAAAAGTACATTAACAACTGAGAAATGAAACAAAACAAAATGAAGACCAAATAGTTGAAAATCATTTAATAACAAAAAGGCTTATATGCATCTTACATTCATAACAGATTGTCAATCACAATTTCCTACTAACAGGTTAACTGTTCTTATCTTGGCTCCTCTTGGTCAGTTACAATTTACTCTATACGTATTCATTCAGTAGGTATTGAACACAAAACATTAGGCACCTTGTTAGATGATAAGCTTCAAAGGGCTCCTGTCCTGCTGGAGGAGACTGTTGTGTAGATGGGCCATACCAAGAGCTATGAGTGAGGCATGCAGCTTGGTTTATAGCTGGGAGACCTGCATATTATGTTCACATAATTGCATACATGTTGGTGTCTGACTTTAAAACAAAAAGCTTCTATGTGACTCGGGTTTTCTCAGCATTGATTTACAGAAATTCCTTCTTGTCAAGGGTAAAGCAGGCCTCACCCTTTGAAAGGAGAACATATTATTCCATGTTGTGGATATGACATATTGATCCAACCTTTCTCCTAATTTGGTAATTCTGTTTATTTCTAGGGGTTTTGTCACTGCAGATATTCTCAACGTTGTATTCCTGTATGGATACTCTCATGTCTTTGGATGCCACTTACATCACTGGCCTGAAGGAAGCAGCAATGACTGACTGCCTTCAGCTGCTATTGCTCTGGATTCACTACTGTCACCCAGTGACCCAGTGCAGCTCAGTCCTTCCCATAGCAGGACTTCTTCAATGGCTAACCCTTATCTGGGGACTCCACATCAGCACAGCTGAAGCAGTTTACGAGTAGTGCTGTAGCCTGGGCTCTTCCTGCCCATTCTCCTTTCTCAGACCTGCACTCCATGACTTGCCAGCGACTCCACTCCCTCTGCCTTTAGTCAAAACTGTTCTCCCCAATAAATCTTCTACACATCTAATATTGCCTTGGCCTTTGCTTCTTGAAGACCTGAACTAAATCTTAACTCTCAGTCATGCCTTTCATCATCCATGTAATGAAACCTTTATATAGAAGGTGGAAAGGGTCTCTTAAGACCCACAACTATGCATTTCAAGGAAAGGGCAGTTTTACTCAAGGGTCAGCAACTAAAGGAATGAGTTTGTTTTACTTCCTGAGTCTCAGAGACCCTCCCTTCAAAATAGAATGCTTCAGTTTGGAGGAAATTGCTACACAGCACTTTTCTCTTTGCTAATTAAAGTGTTTTCTTTCTCTGATAGTATTTTTATGTTCAGTGTTTTTGAAGGTTTCTAACATGGCTTTCTACAGGAGCACTTCTTCAACTTCTGGACTTTTAAGCTCTTAACTAAGTAAGTAATTTTTTTAAAGTGTTGGTTAATTTTGAAAATGAATTATGCTTCTAAGGAAATTCTGCCAAGCCTATGTTCCTTCTCCT
Source organism: Jaculus jaculus (assembly GCF_020740685.1). NCBI lineage: Eukaryota > Metazoa > Chordata > Mammalia > Rodentia > Dipodidae > Jaculus > Jaculus jaculus. The sequence continues at coordinate 22,786,542 of NC_059109.1, read as the reverse complement.
GTACTCTTGCACTCTTACTTCTGGGTTCTGTTAGGAGTGTCATTATTTTCCCTCACCTGTCCATTGGGGTTCAAATCTAGTTGCTGATGTACCATGCAAGAGGAAAGCTTCACGAGTAGCAAGGACTTTCTTGTACATGGCTGGCAGAAGAGCAGCATACAGGACCTAGCTAGTCTCTCATCATCAAGAAAGCTTCTGAGGTCAGGCTGGAAGTCCATGGGTGTATAGAAGCCACAGTCCTCTGGTCTAGCTCTTCTCAACCGCCTTTGGGACCCTCACACACACATTCCAATGAGGATCTTGGAGCCTAGAAGGAAAGCGGCCCCTTTTGTGAGGCAGTATCTCTACAGGGATTAATTCATGGCCTCAGCCTCCCTCAGCTACAATCCTTAGCCACTTCCAGGCTTGGAAGAGAAATAAGGGTTATAATTGGAAGGAGCAGAAGCTGAAATTACAACAGTTCTAGAAGTGTATGACTTCTGTTCTTTTCACAAATTGTTAACTATTTCTACTGAAGGGTTGTGAAGAATCTTTTCAGAATTAATTCCTAATGTGGGTAAGAAAGATATGAAGACTGAAAGGCAATGAAACGATCAGTCTATTGAGTTTCTGGGTGGAAATATCTCTCTTTTATGTATTCTTTGGAAGCTGGCTTGCATAGAAAGTCTTAGGAATCCTCCACTGCTTGGTGACTTTATCGAGTATTTGTGTCTAACTGGGACATGTTAAAGAAATTATCTTTTTGAAACTTGTAGTATGCTCTGTTCATAATACTCACTAGGCCAATTCTGGCATTAAATCAGACATAAACATTGAAAAAATTTAAATTGATTATTTTAGCAACATTGAGTAGCACTGTGATGTGTATCTTACTTATCATGAGAAAGATAGCATTCAAATATATATTTCCTCCATCTCTTTGTGTATGTGTGTGTGTGTGTGTTTGTGCAAATGTGCATGCCCTGTGAGGATGACAGAATAGAAAAATGGGTGTCCTCCTGTGTCAATATTTCAGGCTGTTTCCTTGAGATGGAGTCTCTCACTAAACCCAGAGCACTGTTTTTCAGTCAGAATGCCAGGCCCAGAAAAGAGTGAAGTTCTAGGCTTGAGTGGGCAAAGGTTTTTAAATGGGTATTGGGGTTTGACTCAGTTCCTTGAGTGCATAGGAAACACTCTTACTCACAGAACAACCTCTCCAATCCCTCCTTATTGCTTTTTTTTTTTTCAAACCCTTCAATAAAGGCAACTATTTTGGAGGACCTCCTATGAACAAAAAGAGTAATTATAGACCTCAGGCTATGGAAGAACATTTAATGTCATTATAAATGCTTCTTACTGTCACTTGGCACCATGCTTGCTTTTCTATTCTTGTCTCAGTGACCTTGAGCTTCCAGCCTGAAATCTCTACTTCCCAGACTCATTTGTCTAATTTCTGTATAGCCATTTCCTCTGAACTGAAACTATCCTTTCTGGTCTGAGGAAAGAAGCTGTAAGACTTAGGAAGTGCATGAAACTTATGAGGGCCAGAGAGTCTAGAAAGTAACAGGATTCACAAGGAACCTCCCCAGGGTTACTAAAGCAGGAAATAATTGCTGCAGTGAGGGGACTCTCAAATAGTAGGCTTCTTGCAAGACATACATATAGCAGGCCTGCAGCTTTTTTGAGTGTTACTCATGCTTGAGTGTGTTTTGTTATCCTCCTGTAGGTAACTCCTCACCCATGCTTTTATAAGTAACCCCAATGAACTCAATGGTTCACCTAGCTAGACTTGAAGGAAAATGTTTTTTTGGTCTGTCTAGGTGTCCTATCTGGAGCAAACAGATGTTTGTGTTTCCTCAGGAAAAAGTCACACAATGGATGAATCACCACTGGATTTTGTTTTAGAATCTGCTAGTAGGAGACACTCCTAAGACCCAAAGGTAAGAGGAAAGCAACAGTCACCTTGAGTGTGCCAGCTGGTGTGCAGCCCTTGGACCATGCAATTGGATGGGATAAGTCACCTGAGTCACAGCTCCAACAGAGTCAATGGGACTGGGAACTCTTGTTTCTGCAAAGTCAGCAAGTATGTGGCCAGTGCTGGGTCCTTGCTTGGACAAGTGTCAATTCCTACAGCATAACAGCGGGCAAAAATTCAAATTCAAAAAGAGTCTTAATTCTTTAACTCTAGGAACAACCTTCACCCCTTTAATCTTTCCAACATAGTTATAGCCCATTTCTTATTGAAATTCTTTTTCAACATATTTGTTACCAATCATTGCATTTAAAATAACCAGAAAGCTGTTTTCCTGGCTGGATATGAACATTCAGTTAGCATGGCTTCTATTTAAAGGGCTTGGTTATAACTTTGTAGTAAGTTATACAAACAGTAAGTTTAACAAAAAGAGACAAGGGTAATTGAAGCAGTGTCTACCCAAAGGTCCTTCCTCCATCAAACCTTCCCTCTGGCCCAGCTTAAGTTAAATTTGTTCTAAGAAGGCAAGTTCCTAGTTTCTTTATGATGCACCTTTTATTTTCCTTCTCCCATTTGATACCTGTGCTACCTCCCACAGAGGTCTTTTCTGAGTGTGGGTACAGGTGATGAAACCAGGAAAGAGACCACGAGAGAGGGACAAGTGTTTTTTTGTCCCCTTTTTTGAGGAGAGAGAATTGGCATGCCAGGGCCTCAGCCACTGAAATCAGACTCCAGATGCTTGCAACACCTAAAGGATATGTGAGACCTTGCACTTGCCTCACTTTTGTGCATTTGGCTAGCATAGGATCTGGAGAGTTGAACATGGGTCCTTAGGCTTTGCAGGCAAACACCTTAACCACTAATCCATCCTTCCAGCCTGGAAAAGAGGTTTTGAGGAAGGGTGCAAACCTATAAGGGCTGCTGCAGTCCTGAGTGCTGGTCATCAACTCCTTTGGAGTCCCTTCCCCCTTTCCTATCGAGACCTTTCTTGTATCCTTTTATTTTTAACATTTTATTGAAAACTCCCATGAATATAGACAATTCACCCTGATCATAATTCCCTCCCAATACTCCCCTTTTCCCCTTCCCAAGTCCCCTCTCCATTGAATCTCTTCTTCTTTTCAACTAGTCTGTCTTCTATTTTGATGCCATGGTTTTTGCAGCCTGTGTGTAGGTAGCGTCAGACATCATGAGCACAAGAATATCAAGGCCACTGTTTGTCTGGATGACAGCATTGCAAGTATTCCTCCCCTTCCTTTTGCTAGTAGCTTCTCTTTTTTAAAAAAGAATTATTTATTCATTTGAGAGAGTGTGAGAGAGAGATAGAGAGAGGCAGACAGACAGACAGAATGAGCACACTAGGGCCTCCAGCCACTGCGAATGAATTCCAGATGCATACGCCACCTGTGCATCTGACTTACATGGGTCCTGAAGAATCGAACCTGGGTCCTTTGGCTTTGCAGGCAAGTGCCTTAATCATTAGGCCATTCCTCCAGCCCTTGCTCATAATTTATTTACACTACCTCTTCCATGTTGGACTCTCCAGATCTCATGTTAGCCAGACTCACAGAGGTGAGACAAGTGCGCAAGGTCACACATGCCCACTAGGTGGCTCAAGCATCTAGAGTTCAATTACAATGGCTGAAGCCCTGGCTGGTCAATTCTCTCTCTTGGTCCCTCTCTCTCTCACACACACTCTCTCTAAAAAAGTAAATAAAATGATAGTATTTTTTTTTAAGGCAGCTTTGTTTTGTTCTAATTTAAAGCAAAGACTAAATTAGCAATCATGTCTGCTACAAATTCAACTATCTGACTTATTGCCCAATGTAGCAAGTTCCTGGATTTATTATTGCCAAGTGGGATCTGGGTGACTGTTACATATGCTCAAAAGTTCCCAAATTGGCTTTAAAATAATGTGAAAGAATGAAAAAAATTGCTGCTGGAAATTGTGTATAGCATTACTCTTTTTCTAAATTAAAATAAATGTCCCTTTTGTAGTTTAGACAAACATTATGGATTTCTGACAATACCTCAGTTTTCTAAAGTGACTATTTCCCTGTATTTGAATCTGTGCATTTAGGCTGATTCAGCTAATGTGCCTCTAAAAGCAGAGGCTGAGAAAAGAGGCTTGTGATCAGGTAGGTGTTGCAGTCCGGTTCGCATTGCTGGTAGAAATAACCCAACCAAGAGCAGCTCCTGGGAAAAAGAGGTTTATTTGGCTTACAGGCTCAAGGGGAAGCTCCACGATGTCAGGGGAAAACGATGGCATGAGTAGAGGGTGGACATCACCCCCTGGCCAACATAAGGTCGACAACAGGAACAGGAGAGTGTGCCAAACACTGGCAAGGGGAAACTGGCTTTAATACCCATAAGCCAGTCCCCAACAATACACTCCCTCCAGGAGGCATTAATTCCCAAATCTCCATCAGCTGGGAACCTAGCATTCAGAACACCTAAGTTTATGGGGGACACCTGAATCAAACCACCACAGTAGCTCACACTGGACCTGAGCTGGGCTTAAATGAAGAAGGGAGCGCTTTCCAGCAAGGATGAATTAGAGAAGTTGCTGTGTGTCGTAGGCCTGATGCCACAGGGGCAAGTCTATATCATGGAGGATGCCTATCAGAATTGTTCACTTTGGGGAGAAATGGGAGTAGCATTTTCTCTTCCTTCCCCTGCTAGTGATACCTACCTTGCTATTCTTCCTTGAGAATGTGTGGAGGACAAATGCTTTTATGTGAAAGGGGGGATAAACTTGAAGGAGCTGAGCCTCTGGCCGTGGCTGGACTCAGATAGGGGGGCAAAGAAGTGCTGCAGACCTGTGACTGAGTGTCCAACACAGACAGCCAGTATTTAGTTGAAAAGTTATTCTTACATCAAATAGGACAAAAATCATTCATAATGAAAATGACCCTGGTTGAAGATTTTATGTTCTCTTTGACTGCTAATATCTGTATTTCCACACAGTACAAAGACAACTTCTCAGAGCTGGAGAGATCACTGAGTTGCTTAATTAAACATAATAAATCTGATGGTTTAGCACTAGTTAGGATGATTAATTTTGTATTCCTGAATCTAGCCTAATTCGGAATATACCCTGGAGGCTCTTTATTATAACATTTATAAATTATGAATTCAATGAATCTAATATTTGCTGCAAATGTATATATATATTTTTTCCAGGTAGTCTCAGGAAACTTTTTCCCTGAGGTGTTACTAATACACATCTTTTCCCCAGATAGGACACAGATAGAAGACCAAGGTATGATTACACCGAAACCAGTTTGGTGAACCAATGAGTTTATTGGCATTACTGACAGATCATGGTGAGGGGTGGCTTACAGGAACAATGGATGACTTAAAGGCATCTGCACCATTGAGAAGTCTCATAACATTGCAGATGATAATATCACCATACCTGCTTTGACTCAAAAGCAGAGGAATCATGGGAAAGCCCACCCCAGCGCAGGTAACAACTCAGAGAGGCGGCATCTCTGGAGCTCAATGCACACCCTGCAGGCAGCACAGCAAGTCAGAGAGTCTTAAGCACACTGCATTACTTGTAGTCAGCTCAGTGGGTGAGTCCTATCTGTGGGCAGTTGTTTCCCCTTTATATAACCTTGGGGAAGGGTCTTGCAACCCTTTCCTTGGGGAATGGTTATGTAACCTTTAAATTTCAGACTTGACTTTTTGAACCTGAGCCTCTTACCTCTCTTTAGGATAGGATATTTCAGTTTGGTGGAATCTGCTACACAACACTGGATTATCTGCTTAAAACATATATTCTTCCTAGAAAAAAAAAGAAAAAAGAAAAAGCATATATTTTTCTTCATAACAATCAAAATAAGAAAAATAATATCCTTTACTATGTTCTACATTTTTAGGCTTTCCTATTCTTCAGCTTAGAGTCTATAAAGTCATTAAAACGTTACAAGCATAATAAGACTCACAGATTTGAATAAAATGATTAAAATGTGAGTGAAAACTGGAATAAAAGATGTGGTGGTATAGAACAATACACACCTTTCAGCACATGGAAGGATAGACATGGAGGGAAGGATTAAAGAGGAAAGAAAGTCTTGCACTACTACATCAGGGAAGAGTCCATGCTACTTTGACTTTTATGCCATTCAAAGTCCTTAACAGCTTCTGAGACCACCAATCTTCAGTAATCTCTTCTTTTGATCTGCATAGCACTGTCAGTAGAATCCACTTGCCATCTGTTACTTTATGTTTACTTCATGAAAATAATCTGCATCCATGTTTCATTAATGTAAACATCCTCATCGAAGATTCTTTTTTTTTCTTCTGCTAGAAAGATATAGCTTTTATTTTGTGTCAGAGTTGATCAGGAGATTAATATCCTAGAGAAGGACCCTAAAGGATAGAGACTGTGACACTCTTGGTAACATCTTTGATTCTCTGGTGTCACATAACACCATCTCTGCTTTGTGCATTGTTAGGGCTCAGTATTGATTGATATTTTTTTGTTCAAGGTAGGGTCTCACTCTAGCCCAGGCTGACCTGGAATTCACTATGTAGTCTGAAGGTGGCCTTGAACTCATGGCAATCCTCCTACCTCTGCCTCCCAAGTGCTGGGATTAAAGGCGTGCGACACCATGCCCTGCTCTTGGCTGATTTCAATTACAGTCAAGTACTGTGATAGTCTTAGCTGCTACATTTTCCTTTTTAGTGTTTATCAAATTGAAGATTTAAGAAATCTAATATTTATTATTATTTTTTTCTCCTCTTCTTGTTTTTATTATTGTTACATTATGGGAACTGAACTCAAGGCCTTATGCATGTTAGGGAAGTGTTGTACCATTGAGCTATATCCATAGCTAACATGAGTTAAAAGAATTTTTTGTTTGGTTTTTCAATGTAAGGTCTTATTATAGCCCAGGCTGAACTAGAATTTTCTATGTAGTCTCAGGGTGGCCTTGAACTTATGGTGATCCTCCTACCTCTGCACTCTGAGTGTTGAAATTAAAGGTGTGTGTTTTCACACCTGGATAAAATAAAAATTTATTATATAATCAATATTTAAAATAAATGTAGGTTGGTAACTTCAACACTAGGTATGACAGGTAATTTAAAAACTATTAAGATTGCAGTGTGGTACTCAAATATTTTTCTCTTTTCCTTTTATGTGAATTATTATAGCAAGTTTCCAGGAGATACCACCATAGTATAAATTATAAATTTATGGATATAAACATAACAAAAATGTTGGCATTATCACACACAAACTTCCAATGGCATTTCAGATTCAATAATGGAGGATAGTTCAGACAAACAGCCAGGCTTCTTGTCCATTTTCTTCTGGATGCTCTTTGTTCCAAAGAAACACAGGCTTGGATCTGTCCAAAGCTTGGTGCAGTTTCCTTCTCTCTGCCCTGACATCAACACTTCATGAATAAATGACAATAGGTTCCTTGAGAAGGTGGGGATGCATTATTACATTGCATTATTTAAGCTCTGTTCTCTGTGTTTGTGTGTGCATGTCTGTGCACATATTCACGCATGTATCCATGCGTCAACCTTAAATGTGATCCTCAATTGCTCCGCACCTCAATTTATTTTGTTTATTTATTTATTTGAGAGCGACAGAGAGAAGGAGGCAGAGAGAGAGAGAGAGAGAGAAAGAGAGAGAATGTGCACGCCAGAGCTTCCAGCCTCTGCAAATGAATTCCAGATGCGTGCACCCCCTTGTGCACCTGGCTAACGTGGGTCCTGGGGAATTGAGCCTCGAACTGGGGTCCTTAGGCTTCACAGGCAAGCGCTTCAATGCTAAGCCAGTCCCCCACCTTAATTTTTGAGAAGCTGTCTCTTACTGAGCTCATTGATTTCGTTAGACTATCTGGCCAGAAATCTCTAAGAATACTGGTGTTTGTCTCCACAGTGCTGGGAATACAGGCTCACTGCTACTACTGCTTTCTTAAGAGGGTCTGGAAGATCCAAACTCAGGTCTTGCATGGCAAGAATGTTATTGACTGAACCATCTCCCTAGCCTCTGGTGATTCCCTTCTCTACTGCAGGATCTTAGTCCCTTTCTGTCATTATAATACCTCAATGTGTGTTGAGTCCTATCTGTTGAAATTAACAGTGGAATTAATCGCTATATTCCTTTCTGCATGTTGACTTAGAGCACCACAATCGGGTGATCCTTTGCACAGCTCATGCTGGCAATTGAACCCATGTCATGCCAGGCAACAACTCTACCACTGAGCTACATACAGCCTCTCCTCTTGCCTTTTGTTTCTGACTCACATTTCTTTCCCCTTCCTTAGAGAACTACGTAGCTGAGGCCTACTTGAGCAACCTTAGTTAGGCCCAACCAGACTGCAAAATTATGTGTGGGACTGTGGTCAAAACTCATTTTGCTAAGAACTGCTCTCCTGGAGGTAGATTCCAGAACTGAAAAGACTTTTCATCAGATGATGTTTGATTATATCTATTTCTTCACCTCTGCTGTACCCCGTCTTGAATGTCTTCACTTAGATCAAATGAACATCAGCCTCTGATCTTCCTAATTTTCCACAAATATCCTTGATAGGTGAGACCTTCCAACGAGAGAATAAAGTTATGTGCAGTTCACAGCGATGAGTTTCTCAAGTCATTAATGGAGTAGGATAATGCATTTAACCACTCTGATAACTTGCAGGTTGTTAAGTCATATTGAAAGTTATTATTATTTTACATTTTCAAAGGTTGATATTTTGGGGGAATCAAGATGGTTGGATCTTGAGCAAGAGTGAAACTCAACCATCCTGAAAAATACAATATGAATCTAGGAAGACTTCTTCCACTTGTTATTAGCCATGTGTAATGGTAGAGGAGGGACTTAGTTATTTGTTTTGTTATTTAAAACTATCATCTTGAAGTTATGTAAAATTAAATTAAAAATTAATTAATTCAAATATTTGAATATAAACATAAATAGATAGATAGATAGATAGATAGATAGATAGATACATAGATAGATAGAAATATATAGAGAGAGACAGAGATTGGGCATGCCAGAGCTTCCAGCCACTGCAAACAAACTCCAGATGTATGTACCACTCTGTACATCTGGCTTATGTGGGTACTGGAGAATCCAATCTGGGTCCTTAGGCTTTGCAGGTAAGTGCCTTAATTTCTAAGCCATCTCTCCAGCCTTAGACTTTAAGTTTACACAAATAAAATTTGTTAGTCGTCAAAGGAAAACCTATTGAAAAATGAAAACCAATCCTTTAATCCAGTGCTTCTCAAACTTTAATATTCATGTGAGTCATCTGAGGTCCTATTAAAATTAAGATCTGGTCCAGCCTGAAGCCTGAGAGAGAGTGTTTATTTCTGACAGGCTCCCAGGTGAGACAGATGCTGTGGGCCTCTGGATCCACACTTGAGTAGTAAGGAGAAGCCACACGCAAGCATGCTTAATTAAAGGAGGGGAAAAAAACCCTTTGTCATTATGACAGCATTTTTACTTTTCTTTTCCTTAAGCCTACCTAGAGAAGGCTTTGTGTAGGTGATTATAGTCTGCCTGCTTAGGAATAGTGTGAGAATTCAATGAGATCAACCTGTGTGACTCAGTTTACCCTGCACAGAGGCAGAAGTCACCTCCAACATCACCTGGCAGCTTGCTAGGAGTGCAGCAGCTATAGCTAGGGAGTTGGCTCAGCAGATAAGAATGTCTGCCAAGCAAGCATGAGGACCAGCACCCATGTAAAAAGAAGCCAGGTGTGATGGTGTGTGCCTATAACTTCAGTGCTGAGGGGCATGGAGAAGGAGGGTCCTTACAGCTTGCTGGTCAGCCAGTCTCACCAAAGATGGTAGACCCCAGGTTCAGAGAGTCTCCTTTAAAGAAGTGAAGTGGAAGAGTGATGGAGGAGGACACCTGATATAATTCCCTTGTCTCTGCACATGTGCATGGGGCAAACACATCTGCATTCGCATGTGCATACAATACAAAGAGAGAGAGAGAGAGAGAGAGAGAGAGAGAGAGAGAGAGAGAGAGAGAGAGTAGAGGAGAGGAGAGGAGAGGAGAGGAGAGGCGAGGAGAGACGAGAAGAGAAGAGAAGAGACGAGAAGAGAAGAGAAGAGACGAGAAGAGAAGAGAAGAGAAGAGAGGAAAAAGAAAAGTAGAATCTCAGTCCCTTCTTACTGACTCCTCTGTTGGGAGTTGTGTGCATACTAAAGTCTGAGAAGTGCTGATTAATCCAGATGGAGTAACAGGTGTATGCAGGTGCTGATAAATACCAGGCATAACTTTTGAATCTTTAACACCATATGATTTGTTCATATTGTTCCTATTTTACAAGGCAGAAGGGGTTACAGTCTGTCAGTAACAGGATGAGGGCTCCTAACCTAGACTTTTGGGTTTCAGTCCCAGAGCTTTTCAGCCCATCCTTTGACAAATAGTGTTGAAGGCCTAGTTCCTGATAGACACAGGAGCACCTTGCTCCCAGAGGCGTACCTCAGCGTTCTGTTCTTGAGTCTAGTGTCTTTTCCCCCAATCAGAGCATTATTTCTTCTCTCTCTCTCTCTCTCTTTTCTTTTGTTTTTTAAAGTAGGGTCTCACTCTATCCCAGTATGACCTGGAATTCTGTAGTCCCAGGCTAGCCTCAAATTCACAGTGGTCCTCCTACCTCTGCCTCCCAAGTGCCTGGGATTAAAGGCGTGAGCCACCACACCAGTCACTATTTGTTATATCACATACTTATACTGACTGTGTTTCAATTGAAGGGTAATTATGTTACCCAACCTCTCTCCAGGCATTTATCTTCCAAGAGATTTTGTGAATGTAACCCCATTGCTCAGATGATTTTTGCAGGGAAAATTCTAGGCTTTGTGGGATTGGTGAATGAGTACTTTAGAAAATGTGTGTGTGTGTGTGTGTATGTGTGTGTGTGTGTGTGTGTGTGTGTGTGTGTGTGTCTGTGTGTGTCTGTGTTTGTGAGAGAAAGGGGATGGGGGAGAGGAAGACAGAGATAGAGATAGCAAAAGAGAGGGGGAGAGGGAAATAGGGAGAAGGAAAGAGAGAAAATATCTACTGGGAAAATTTAAAACTAAAAGGAAAGTGGGAGAACAAGGGCATAGACATCAAAGGGATGTTGGACTGTAGCTCTTGGGTTGAACGTGATGCCCAAGGCAGGGAGGCGCATTATTTGGGTACCAGAAGTGTGGGAAACACTGATATTATGCACATTATTTGCCACACCTTGATTATGACAGTTCTTAGTTTAAATTAGACCTTTGTTTCTGACTATATGTTTAAGTTTTAAGAAACAGGCTCTTGGGCTGGAGGCTTACTGTGATCAATTTGGTAATGTCTCTTTATCTAAATTGCTTTATACCTAAACTTGAGGTGCTTTTCAATTTGCTCCTGTCTCTCACCTCATGGGCACTGATTGATTTAGTTTCTGTGTGCACATTTGCTAATAGGAATTGAATGGGCTTACTGTTTCTCATTAGTTCTGTTTGACTTGAATGGCTTCATTTAAAATTGGAATTTTTATTCAAAATTTCAATTTGTCCTTTGGTTTTGTCTCTTTGGATTCCTCAAGTAACGAATTCACAAGTCTGGGGAAAGCAAGTTAGATCTCCATTTATTTATTTATTTATTTATTTAGTCAATGTTCTTATTTAATTTTGGGTCTATTTTGAATTTCCACATGAGTTTTGATGTTGGGGATAGTGTGTGTTGGAGAGGACAATAGCACTTTGACAATTATACTTAAGTATGCATGGAATAAATTAAAAATAGTTACATGAATCACACATTGACCCACAATGTAATTGCTTTTATTTCTGTTTGTTTTGTATGTGCATGTGTAGTATGTTTGGGCAGTGTGTATGTGTTCTGGGTGTGTTGTGGGGGTGTATTTACATATATGTGTATACTTGCATCCTCTATGTGCACACGTCTGAGGGCCAGAGAAGAATGTCAGGTGTCCTCTGTCACTCATCCATGTTTCCTTGAGATAGAGTCTCTTGCTGAACCTGGCTCAGCTATGTTTACAGTCAGACTGGCTGACCTACAAGCTTCAATCATTCTTTGGTCTACACTTCCCGCAAAATGCAATAATAGGCATACATGGCCTGAGACAATGCTTGATGTGGGTGCTTGGAAATCAAACCCAGCAAATCAGGTCCCCTCAGGCCATCATGCTTGCATAGTAAGCTCTCTTCCTGGCTGATCCATCTGTCTAGCCCCCAAGTCATTTTTTTTTAAGGATTGAAATACCATAATAGAAAAAGATGGCAATGGGAGAAACTCAGGAAAATCTGTTAGGTCAAATTAAGCTATTTTGACCCTGATGTATTATGAACAAGGACATACTTGGCTACCATAGTGAACAACTAGAGAGAAACATTCCATATTTGGAGTACAACCCAATTATAACTTAAATAGGTCAAAATTTGATTTCCTGAGCAGGAGAAATGGCTCAGTAGTTAAAAGCACTTGCTTGCAAAGCGTAATGACTTCATTATTCACAAAAAGCTGGATGCACAAAGTGGTGCATGTGTCTGGAGTTTGTTTTCAGTGGCAGAAGGCCCTGGTGTGCCCAATCATTCTCTCTCTCTTTCTTTGTCTCTCCCTCTATTTCTCTCTCTCTCTCAAATAAGTAAATAAAAATATTTTAAAAGATTGATCTTTCTTCTCATTATGCCTCTCCTCCCCCAGAACCCGCCATATATTCTGTATATACATATAGTGCTTTGCTTTTACTACAAAGTATTTCAAAACTTATGTCTAAATATAAATTTTGAACTGTATGACAATTACCTCGGCGATGTAATGCATTGTGATTGTTCTTTCCTTTCCTTTTTTTTTTTGCTACGTCCACGGCGACCTCGCCTGTGTAGCAAGCAGAAATGCTTCTGCACTGGAAGAGAGCTGAGGACAGAGGGCCAGCACTCCTCGGAGGGATGCCCCTGGTGACCCCTTGGCAGTCAGTTACTGTAAAGGTTCCTGCTGCCCATGAAGTCACGACGACCTAATTGCTGGCGCCAATGCTGTTTCTTTCCTGCTTTCTTCTAGCTGTTTGTCTAAGAACAGCTAATTCAACACTTATTAGTAATCATGCATGCAATCAGAGTACAAGAAACAATCTAAGCATTGAATGTGCCCCTCCTATGATTAGGGCAATGGAGAGAATGTATAACTCTGCTAGGAATAAAAAATTAACTCTAAAACAGTTTTTAGATGGTGTAAAGTAAAAACAGCTTATGATGTTTGAGAACAATACTGATCCTGAGAAAGTAAAAGTAGAAATGTTGATCGGTAGTGTTCATAAGAAGCATGACAGTTCTACAGAAAAGGAGTTGTAAAACTTAGGCATTCCCACCAGGAAACTTCCTGGGGGGTATGTTCAGTACTTCATCAAGGGCTGATAGTGGACTCCTAGAGCTGGAATCTACCTAGATCCACTCCCCTATGAGGGAGGATATGATAAATTCGGTAATAGATGAATTATAAAGAAAAAAGGAGACTATGGCATTCTCTTCCATTTATGGAAACGCTTAACAAAGACACGTAAGCCTTGGTGTTTATACAGTCCTTGGGGTATAAGAAATAAGTAACCTGTTATTCACCTTACACCTAGTTTCTGTTGTGGTCAATGATACAAGGCATCCTTCTTAAAAAATGGGTACAGTTCCTGCCTGATAAACACTACATGTATGCTTACAATAGAACAATACTTAAGATTGTTTAGATTAATGATTTCTGAGATCACTTGTTGGCCTGCTAAGTTTCCCTGTTCAATCTGTATAAAATCTTCATGAAACCTTCAGTAAATTGCAGCAGCATATTCAACTTGAGTGTGTCTGTCTGTCATTTCCTCGCCGAATCCCGAGTTCTCCTTGAGCCTTCGCCCTTGTTCTCCCTCGGTTCTGATCTCCCCGAGAGTCAGTCCGCGGCATTTTTTTTTTTTTTTTTTGTTTTGGTTTCCTTTGAGGCAAGGTCTTAATCTATCTCAGGCTGACCTGAAACTCACTCTGTAGCCCAGGTTGGCTTTAAACTCATGGCAATTCTTCTACCTTAGCCTCCTGAGTACTGAGATTGAAGACACGAGCCACCACACCCAGCTGCATTTGTAATTTTTTAAAATTTTTAGAGATTTACTAGAGACACAGAAAGGGAGAGGGAGAGATTGAGAATGAGTGTGCTAGGGCCTCCATTCACTGCAAACAGACTCCAGATGCATGGCCACCTTGTGCATCTGGCCTACATGGGACCTGCAAATCTGGGTGCCCAGGATTCTCAGGCAAGTGCTCTAAGCAAGCCATCTCTCCAGCCCTGCATTTGTCATTTAATGAAGGGCAAAAAGTAACGGTCTATCACTCAGCACCAGTACCACACAGTATATATTTATACTATATAGTACAAATATACATATATATGTATTGCATATGTATGTAGATTTCATTTATGCTGTATAATACTAGTATTATATGTGTGCATATTATTTGTGGTGTGATAAATGTCAATTCAGTCAGATGGGCAAAAAGTGTGACTTAGTATTAAATAATTTAATTTTCTTGATTCTGAGCTTTCAGTCTGTTGGAAGTAAACATAAAGGTTTAATGTTAGCACCTCTTGGGGTTTCATGCTACATGACCACCTAGGCATTGCTCATAAAATATCTATCTTGCCGTTTGTCATGATGTTGAGGTAGGGAAAGGAGAATGGTCAGTGGCCTCCATATTGCCACTGAAACATTTAGGATTCTGTTCCTGGCATGTCTGCAAACCCATCTTCCTAGACCAAGTCAGTTGATCTGCTTAGGGTCTGGTCATCTGATGTTTTGTTCTTGAGAATTCTGCCGTTTTCTTTTTTCCTCCTCCTAATCTTGAGGAAATCTCTTAGCCTTGGAGAATTTTTCCTTTATCCCTGTGTCCTCAATCATTTCTTCTTAGGCTTTCAGCATCTGAAGCTAGGATTTCATCTGGAGAGCTCATTCCTACCCTCCCTGTGGCTACCTTGTAGATTTTGTGGTGTGGGAACCATTTTTTAGAGGACTGAACTGACAGCCTTCGTGCAAGCATTCTGTAGGCAGTATGCAACCAGCAAGGGTTCATCAGCTCTGACATGTGTCAAACAGGCTCTTTAGCAGAAGAGATACAAGTTGTAAGTCTTGCAATGAAATTGCTTTTCTATTGTAAGTTTCTAAGGACAATTAATTTTAAATGGCTGGCAAATATAGTGTGATAAGAAGTAGATTGTTAAGTAGCTATGTAAGGCCAGACATTTTCCCCCTCTTAATAGGATACTTAAACTTTACCTTTAAAACATACTCCTTCTTTAATGCAAATTACATCTGCAGCATGAGAAATATTTTTCAAAAACAAAGATTTTTACATGGAGGGAAATCAAATCAGAAGTAAATGGATGGATGTGAAATCCTTTCATTGCTTCAATAATAGGATAATTTTTGTAATACTTCAAGCACCCAAATCCATTAATGGCCTTTTTAGCAATATAAAAGAGTGAAAAAAATCAGTTATTTCTGTTCCCTTCTTCACAGAGTGTTTATTTGAAAATCTCCTTGCTCTGTTAATGTTCTCTTGAAAAATAACATCAGTCCTGTCTGGGATGGAAAGAATAATTGAATTATTAGTGGCAAGAATTGAATTTTTGCTTTTATTCTTCTCAGAAATTTCGACAGTACTTTTTTTGGGAGGGGTGGTGATAATTTTTCAGTGATAAAGTTAACTCCCTTTTCTTCCAGTATTCTGATAATAGTTTATAAAATTATATCCAACTTCACATTTTTAGCACTCATCAAATCAGATGCTCAAACTTTTATGAGATTTTATATTTATATTAGATTATACTTTCCAGGCCTTTGCTTCACTCTGATGTCCATAGATGATCAGAGATTCTTTTTCTTAAACTTTTTATTGACAATTTTCATAAATATAAATAATATTCTATGATCATAATCTCTTCCAACCACCTTCCCTTTTCTCTCCTCCTAAATCCCCTCTCCAATAGAATCGCTTCTGTCCAAGTAGTCTCTTTTATTTTGATGTCATCATTTTTTTTCTCCTATTATGCAGGTCTTGTGTAGGTAGCCTCAGCCACTTTAAGGTCATGAATATCAAGGCCACTTTGTATCTGGAGGGCAGTATTGTAAGGATTCCTCCCATTCTTTTGGCTCTTACATTCTTTCTGTTACCTCTTCCACAGTGGTCTCTGAGCCTTGGAGCGTGCGATAGAGGTATCTCATTTAGTACTCAATAATCCACTGTCACTTCTCAGCACTTTGATGAGTTTTGAGTCACTCTAGTGGCCAACACCATCTAAAAAGTGACCAAAAGTGACCATCGTATTAATATATGGGCATAAACCTAAGCATTTAGATGGCAGTTTGGTGGGCATAATATATACATTTTGCCAGAAAACAGCAGTATTTTCCCCATGAGGGCTTAAGTCCTCCCTAGCCATAGGCTTTTGATTAGGTTTTTCGTACTAGCCATGAATTCCCTCCTGTGGCTCAGGGAATTTTTTGGAAGAAGGAGCAGAAAGACTCAACTGAGTGGGAGGGAATATCCAGAGGTATTGTACCCCCAACAATGACTGACTGCTGTTCTCACAACTCATAACCCATAACCCCATCATGAATACTACTGAGGAGGACCCTCAGAAAAATGGGGCAGGGAGGAGGGAAATGATGATACCAACACATGATGTGTTTATATAATGTTTCCACATAATAAAGTATATATAAGAAATATGAGCCCAAGTAGACCTTTCATTTCTTTAGTTGCTTTTGTTAGGTGTTATATCACAGCAACAGGAAATTTAACTGACAGAACTACTTTCTAAAGTGAGGTCTACATTTGTCATTCTAGGCTAAAGGCCCTGAAAATCCCCATGTTTGTCTATCTGCCACTTATTCTGTGTACACGCTTTATCTGTCCCTCTGATTCCTATCTTTTCCTGAAAAATAAATTCCTCAGTACCCAACTAGAAAGATTCCTTTGCATACTTCACTTAACTGCATTGGTTTCTAGATTTCCTGTTCCAAACTGCAATACTGCTAATTGTCTAATTTTTCCAAAATGGATTGCTTTCTAAAATTAATGGGCAACTAATGAATATTGTGGGCAAGAAACAAAATATTCCCAATCAAGATAAGGTACAAGGAGCTGAATTCCATGTCTATAGAGACAGCAGGCAGTGGTTTAAGGATTTAGAAATTTTTGCTTTGGTTCTTTAAGGTTGCCTAAAAGAAAGTCTAGGGATAAGTTACCTGAACAGGGATGTGTGTATGTGTGTGTGTGTGTGTGTGTGTGTGTGTGTGTGTGTGTGTGTTTAGGAAATAGACTGTAAATTGCATATAATTATATTTTAATTGAACTTTGTATTGAGAAAAATATAAATTCATATCCATTTATAAGCAATAACATAAAAGATTTCATAAACCTTTTATGCATTATAGCATTAGTATCTTTAATAATTAACACAGTCAGGCTATTGAGGTGGTTTTTAAAAAATTTATCCACCTTATTCAGATTTATTGTTTTATGTGTAGTTATTCAGTATTTGTGTGTGTTTAGTTTTATGCAGGCTTATCAAATGTGAAGACTCCTGCAGTTTCCCTTAATAGTCAAAACATAGATCAGCTTCCTCACCACAAGCTCCTGCCACATTGTACCTCCATGGCCACATTCTATTCCTACAGCCCTGCTCTGCCTCTCACCTCTGCTGAAAGCTAATCTGTCTTCCATTTCTAAGACTTGTCATCTAAACTTGTTACACAAATATGAATATGTGGTATGTAATCATTTTGGAATGGCTTCTTATTTCTCAGCAAAAATGTCTGAGATCTATATTAGTCATTGTATGTGTCAATATTGCAAAGTAGTATCCCATGGTACCGACATATCAGTTTGTTTACCTGTTGAAATACATCTGGAATATTCCATTATTGGGCTCACTACAAAAAAATATGTCATGCATATTTGTGTATAGGTTTTTGTGTAAGCACACATTTTTATTTCTCTAGGATAAGTTGCCAAGTATGTAATTAGTAAATTATATAACTTTTATTTTAGAAGAAATAGTGACATAGTACTGGTAATTACTTTTTCTACTGTAAAGCAAATCCCAAGATACATAGAGTAGAATTTTTAAAACTACATATGGTCACCCATTAATGAATAATGAAATCAACTAGATCAGTCACAACTAGAACGCTTTTTTATAAAGGAAGGGACTCGACAATATCTCACTATGGATTCTATGCAGTCAGAAGATGCAATGTTTAATTTTCGTCATATTTTATATATGTGCATGTAAAATTCAATAATGGTTAAAACTACAAGAAAATTCATCTTACAGTTTAATTATCCCCATTAATATCCCCATATCATATGATTTCCATGAGAACCATACCTGAGTCTCCATAGAGTGTTTTCAAAGCAGCATCTGGTTGTGAGGTTAATATTGTTATAAACAGAATGTATATGCCAAGAATTTCTTATAAGTGTTGTTTCACCATCTGTCTGCACAGTTTGGATGAATTTTTAGGTAAAAAAGGAGAAGATTGTTTCTGTCTTACACCACAAGGCAAAATTGGAACCAAAATTTTGTAGTTAGAAAGAAGAAAACTGGTTCACATTGAAGAAGGCATTTCACAGAGCTGCCTGAGAGTAAATGAACTACTTAAACCAGTCGAGTAGTCATGAACTCACCAGAGAAAATCTTCTGTTCCAATTTCTGCAAACACTTATCGGACCAAATGTTCTTTATGGTCTTTTCCAAATACATATTCCTAGAAATTAGCTCCTAAATGACCTTTTTCTTACTAATCATTTATCTCTGCATATTCTGCCCACACACATTATTTACCATCTATTTGGAGTTAAAGAGCTTATTTTTAATTGAAACATTTACCATCATGATTTTATTTTAAATTGACATGACATCATACATTGAACTTAAAAATGTACATTTCTTTCTCATAGTATCTGTAAGTTAGTAATAAATCAATCAGCCTCATGGAATGGAATTTAAATATGAAAGTCAGTGTTACTAACACCTTCTTAGTCTTAATCCTCAAGAAATCAGCAAGTGCAGATATTACTTAATTGGAAATTGAATCAGATAGAGGAAACATGATTTGCAAAGCCATGAAGGTAGTAGGTGATTACATAGGTAATGTAACTAGTACAGCTAGTTGCTCTTAACCTATTAATGTTCTTTGATGACTCATTGAACAAGAAGTAAACTTGCATGAAGAGAAACTCCTAACTTCTAATCTATGCATTTTAAGGGGCTCTGAATCCCACATTGAGATTAGCTTCATTTTATCTTCTTAAAATTGATATCAAACTCTTTTGTTCACCAAGAAGAGTGGGCATCAGGTCCAACATTTGACAGCATTATGCATTACATACCTAGACTTATCGAGAGCATTAAGAAGAGTACTTGCTGTGGTGGTTTGAAATGTGTGGCCTCACAGGCTCAGGCTTGAATCCTGAGTCTCCTGTGGCTGCAGCCCTACTGGAAAGAGGTGTGCCACAAGGGTAGATCTTTGAGTCCCACCTCAAGGTGTGTTTGGGGGTGGATCTTGAGTCCAGCCTTAAAGTGTGTGGAGAGCAGTTTGGAGCTCTAGCTGTTCATGTTCCTGCTGTTTGGTGGTGTCTCTCTGCTTGGTTTTATAGAAGTGTGCCAGCATCTTTGGACACAGGTGGCATTTCTCTGGAATTTGCAAGCCTGAAATAACTCCTTCCTTCCCCTGAGCTGCTTCTGGTTGTATGTTTGTCCCAACAATGAAAAGCTGACTATAACAGTTGGGTTTAGATTTAGAAGAAATTCTAGAGATTTGTTTTAAAATGAAATAGACGAAAGAAGAAGGTGGTGAAATTGTGAAAGTGACTGCTTTGCATGAAGGAAATGATCTCAGAAAAAGTTTGCTAAGTTATGGAGAGAATTGTATTTTTCTCCCTTGGGTTTCTCTCTGCCCTTTGATACATGGCTCTTAGACACCCAGTGTACAACAGGAGATGGCATGTAGGAGGGGCCAACCTTGAAATCAAGACTGCTGCTGCTGCTGGAGCTTTTCGTTGTAGGAAGCTAAATGCTGCTGATGCCATTGTGCATCTGGTCTTGAGTAGATTCCACTTGACCCCACAGGGTATATTAAGGAATTTTCAAAAAGTGTTCTATGAGGCTTCAGACATTGCAAAGTAGAAGAAATTCTATATGTGACTTTTACTAGCAATCCAAGAAGCAAGTTAGATTCTAACTGACATAATGTATTAAAAAGTGAGTTTAGGGCTGGAGAGATAGCTAAGTGGTTAAGGTGCTTGCATGAAAAGCCAAAGGACACAGGTTCAATTCCCCAGGACCCACATAAGCCACATGCACAAGATGGCACGTGTGTCTGAAATTTATTTTCAGTAGCTGAGGTCCTGGCACACCCATTCTCTGTCTTTCTCTTTCTCTCTCACTCTCTCAAACATATAAAATAAAATAAAATAAAATAAAATAAAATAAAAGTTTAAAAATTGAGTTTAAAGGATCAATGCTGCAGAGCCCTTTAGCTTTAAATTTGTAGCAAGTGTTTAATTGTAATTATAAGAAGAGCCACTCTAACCTTCTCCCCACATGCAGCAAAAGGGAAGAAGGGCTATTTTCACAAATTACTCCTCAGAAGAATTTTGTGATGAATAGAGGAAAAAGTAGATACTAAAAGTTCCATTTAAGGTTTAAACATTTCTGATCATCTTTATGATTTCTTTTTCTTTTCTTTTTTTTTTTTTTTTTTTGGTTTTTCAAGGTAGGGTCTTACTCTGGCTCAGGCTGACCTGGAATTCACTATGTAGTCTCAGGGTGGCCTTGAACTCACAGCAATCCTCCTACCTCTGCCTCCCGAGTGCTGGGATTAAAGGCGTGCACCACCACGCCCGGCTAATCTTTATGATTTCTTTACTACATTTTATATGCTTATTTTAAATCATTTCAAATTGTCATCTTAAGATAAATATGGGTTCATGTTCAATTGTGAGAAACAATACAAGACGTTGTGTATATGTATATATATAATGGTGACATAGAGTATGATGATGGAAGAATATCATGCCCAGTATACCAACACTGATACAATGAAGATCTAAATCTCCTCTATTCTGTTTCCATTTAGACTGATTTGTTTTTTATTTTTCTAAGTTTTTTGAAATGAAAGTTTATGTTATTTAATTAAGAGTTTTCTTCCTTTTCAAGTTATGGATTTAGGGTTATAAATTTCCCTTTTAGTGCTATGTTAGCCATGTCCCATAAAATTTGATATATTTTATTTAGTTGAATACATTTTTAAACAAAATTTTCCTGGTGGTGTTTACTGTACTTTTTCTGCTTGTATTCCGTATAGTACATAGTATTAGCTAAATAAGAGAAAGAAATTAAAATAATATACATAGCAAAGAAGAAGTAAAATTATCTTATTTGCACATGACAAAAACCTTATACTTAAGAAGTCTTATGGATTTTACAGAAAACTTAAATCTGATAAGCACTTTTAGCAAAGTAGCGGGATATTAAAATCAACACACAAAAAAATTAGTAGCCCCTTAAAAATCTTGATGTGAAAGGAACCAGAAAAAAGCCCATTCATAATAGCCTAAAAATACTACCTAGAAACAAATCTAACACAAAATATGTTAAAAAACACTCTACATTGAAAGTTTTAAGCCACTGAAGAAAGAAAATGAAGACACTAGAAGTTGCACATAGATTAGTAGATCTATCCCATGCTCATAGATTTATACCATTCTCCTAGATCGGTAAAATTAATATTATAAAATGGCCATATAAAAGCAATTTAAGGGCTGGAGAGATGGCTTAGTGCTTAAGCGCTTGCCTGTGAAGCCTAAGAACCCTGGTTCGAGGCTCAGTTCCCTAGGACCCACGTTAGCCAGATGCGCAAGTGGGCGCATGTGTCTGGAGTTTGTTTGCAGTGGCTGGAGACCCTGGCACGCCCATTCTCTCTCTCTCTCTCTCTAACTGCCTCTTTCTCTCTCTGTCACTCTCAAATAAGTAAAAATAAACAAAATGGTAAAAAAAAATCCAATTTAAAACTTAATGTAATACCCATCAAAATTCCAATGACTTTATTCACAGAGGTAGAGAATCCAATCCTAACATTCATATAGAAGAAAAAAAGACTAAGAATGATGAAAGTAATTTTTAGCAGAAAGAACAATATTGGAGGTATCACAATGCCAGACCTCAGATTGGAGAGCCATAGTAACAGAAACTGCATGGTGTTGGCACAAACAGATATGGAGATCAATGAGTAGAATAGATTACCTAGAAATAAGAAATAAAATGACCAATAAATATTTGAAAAAAAATGTCCAACATCCTTGGCCATGAGGGAAACACAAACCTGTTTTGAGGTTCTCCCTCACCCTAGTAAGAATAGACAGCATGAAGGAAACAAGTGCTGGTGCTGATGTAAAGAAAGAGAAAATTTATACTCCATGGGAATGAATGCAAACTGGTGTAGCTACTATGGAGATAAAACAAAGTGAAAAAAGAACTACCATATGCTTCCCATATGCAACTCCTGTATATATATGCAAAGGAATCCCAGTCAGTGTAGTATAGGAACAATTGCACATCCATGCTTAGTACTGAACTAATCACAATGGCCAAGATATGAAACCACCTTGGTTATCTACCAACAGATGTGTTAAAAGAAGGTGGTATATATGCCCACAGTGAAATTTTTTTTTAAATTTTCAAAATGTCTGTATTTTAACTAATATGTTTAGAACATTTATATTTGATATATTAAGATTTAAAATTGTCTATTTCACTTATTGTTTCCTTTTGTTGAATATCTCAGCCTTCTTTCTGTTATATGTTCTGTTTTCATGCATCTAATGTATTTTTTGAATGAAACAAACTTTTTAGTGGTTGCTTCAAGTATTACACTTTACATGAAGAATTTTCACAACATACTGACATCATTTTACTTGTTGAAGTGAATATAAATGAATAACACTTTTATATCTCCTTATATTTTTCTATTTATAACTGCTTTAAATATTTTCTGTTCATATATTTAAACTTTTTTTTAACTTGAGAGAGATAGAGAGAACAGCAGAGAGAGAGAGAGAGAGAGAAAATGGACATGCCAGGGCATTCACTGGCTGCAAACAAATTCCAGATGCACCTACTACATTGTGCATCTGGCTTATGTATTATAAAACTTTGGGGTCATATTTAAATCTATTTTGGATGAATGTATTGAACACCACTCCACCAAGGAAAATGAGAGATGCTGACTTGTGAAAGACAAGAGGAATCATAAGTAGCTTCAGCTAGCCACATGACAACATTGGTACCATAGTGCCTATGTCCTTATCACCACTGTGTGAAGCACTGTACTAGGCCTCTGAATACATTTGGTATTGGTGGAAGTCTGGGACCTGTCCATAGCTATCACTGATATTATGGGTAGAGAGATAACTACCGGCCAGAGAGTGGAGAGCCAAACCACCTTCTTTGCCTTCTCTAATATTTTTCCTCAAATGTTTGGGTGCCTCAAAATAGCAGGAGAAATTTTAGAACTCTAATATCCCCATTTGGTATTTTCTAATTGGTTTTCTGTGGTATTTGACAGGAGATGAATAATTATTGCTTAATAAAATTATTGTCTTGGTAGAAAGCACTCTTATGGGTCTTTTTGGTTTAAGGAGAACAGAGCATGTTTGAAAGCCACCACTCCCCCAATTCATTGGTGTTTTAGGTTGCTGAGTTATTTAGCCCCAATTCTAGAATATGTTTTTATTTATTTATTTTTATTTTTGAGAGACATCAAGAGGCAGAGGAAGATAGGAAGAAATAGAGAGACAGAATGAGCATGCCAGGGCCTCTAATAACTGTAAATGAACTCCAGACTCATGCGCCACTTTGTGCATCTGACTTTCGTGGGTACTGGAGAATCAAACCTGAGTCCTTAGGCTTTTTAGGCAAGTACCTTAACTGCTAACCATCTCTCTAGCCCCAATTCTAAGATATATGAAGCAGAAAGTTCACATGGCTTTACCACTGTTTCTATCTAAGGTCCTGAGTTTCCTAGTCAGTTTGCTTTTCTTTATTTACCTCTGTAGATGCCATATATTTGAGTTATGTATAGTATCCAGGCATTTTATATGTAGTTGGTGGAAAAGTAGAAAAGAATATGTTTGCCACATCTTCTTGGAAATGGAAATCAATTCTTTTTTTTTTTTCTTCTGTGTGTGCCTATTTGCATGGAGTGCATCATGTGTGTGGGTGCATGTATATGTACAAGTGTGTGTTCATGGGTATGTGTTTGCAAGTGTGTGTTTGTGTGTGCTTGTGGAGGCCAGCACACAGTCTTGGTGGCTACCTTTAGTTTAAACCATCTACCTCTTTGACACAAGGTCCCTCGCTGACCAGATCTTACTGATAATGCTAGACTGGCTACCCAGTAGTCCAGGGCTCTATCTTAATCCCCTCAGTATTGGGATAACAGGTGTGAGTCCACCCTGTCCAGCACTTACATGGGTCTTGGAAATTGAACTCAGGTCCTTATGCTTGCAATCACTTTACTGACTGAGCGATCTCTCCAATCCTTGAAAGTCCATTTTTAATCTTTTATAAAAGTGTTACTTACATACTTACTTTACAGTTTTATCCTATAATAATTGTAATTGAAATTGAATAGCCTGATTTTTACTCATTCTCATTTGTTTCCTTCTGTTTGGTGATCTTAATGTGAGAACTGACTAGTCTCTGTCCAAATCTGTGCTGCATCAGGGGCTTATGTTGCAGATGTAGATCTCCTTAGGGAATTCTCTTTTGTTTCTTCCAGATGTCAGAATATGCTACTTATGATCATTTCAGCATCTTCGTCAGATCTGGAATTGAATTTAGTTTTCAACTCAGCTTGTCCTCATTGCCTCTGCCTGAGGCTCAGTCTCCTGATTGCAGTGCAGAAATAGACATGTTTCTTTTTTAAAGGCATCCTTTCCTTTTTACCTTCTTGGGGTGTGTGTGTGTGTATGACAAACACATATATGAGGTGTGAGCTCCTGGGTTCTTTTCAGAGACTGGAGACTGCACCCTTGAAACATTTCCTCACTTTGTATGAGCCAACGAATTCAGTAAAATTATTTTCTGCATTTTTTTTTGCAGAGATGTGCTGCCAGAAGCTGAAGCTATTTCTCTCCTTTTTTCAAACCTAAAAAGTTGCTCAAACACATTCTCAAAAACCCATCAAGAACATCTCGTTATATTAGAATTGCCTTCCCCAAACTATACTGAGAAAATTTAATCTCAAATGACATGGATTTTAATAGGTTCTCCTCAAAAATATGTTTCATGGAAAAATGAGGAAATCATATACAGTATAGAAATGGCCCTTAGAACATATAATGTCTACTAATACATGGTAAAGGCTCTGAGTAAATAAAACTTTTAAAATTGTGATTAACTCTCTACTTCTTGTCTGTCAATTTGTAGGGATATTGGCCAGCTGCATCACACATCTGAGCTCCACTTTCTTTCTTATAAAGAGCAGGTTGGAAATTATTCCCAGGGTGTTTTGTTGCTCCCTCCTTTTACTCTCAAATAACAGCCACTGCTCCCATTTCTTTCTTTTGTTAGATTTTTAACTTTCACACATATTACAATGCATTTTGATTCCACTCTTCCCTTTGCCCTCCCTCTCTTCCCCCTTCCCTTCCCACTAAAACCCTTCTACTTCTATGGCATAAGGATGCAGATTTGGGATATTGGAAGTGTGTGTTGTGTTGCTACTTTTCCAGGTTGGACAGTTCCCCTCACATCCTTGGCATTCCCTCCCACTCTCTTCACTTCAGAGGACCCAGGCTATATTGTTTGGGTGAATGTCCTTTCAAAGACCAAGTGTTAGAGGTTGAGTTTCTCAAAGTGGTACTTTTTGGAAATAGTGGAATCTTTAGATGTCAGGCCTAGTCATAAGTCATTGGAGGCAGGTATTCAAGGGGGGATTTGAGACCTTCACCAGTTCTTTGAGTCTCTCTCCACTCCCACTATAATGTGCAGCTCTGCTTGAGGCCCAAAACAATTGGCTGCTCACTCTTGGACTGTAGTATCCAGAAAAATGATCAAAATCAATCCCTGTCTCTCTTAAGTCATTCATTTCAGGTATTTTCATTACAGCAGCACAGATGACCCACACAACATGCCTTTCCTGGAATCTGTTGAGTCACACCTTATTGTACACAGTTGAATATTTCTCTTCAGTTTTGTTTTTCCATTTACAGCATAATCACTGGCCCAGTAATGCAATTGTATTAGGAACCCACCAGCAATTGTGCCTTCCTGACTGAAACCATAGGAAAGTTTTCTCTATAACAGTATCATATCAATGACATGTTCATATGTCAGGGTTCTCATGTGGATCAAAGGTGGTAACAGATAGGACACTGATTTGTGTATTACAAAAGCCTGGCAATCAGTGCCTGGGTGAAAGAGACAGATGATGAGGATACTCAATATCTACCAAAGAAGAGATCTAGAGGCTCCTAAAATCTCATCACTGAAGTAGACTTAAAACACACCCACCATGGCTCAGGGAATTCTGCAGAAGAGGGCCTGGAAAGATTATAAGAGCTATAAATTGGGATATCATGCCCGGAGGCATTGCCTTCCCCCATGAAGTGACTGCAGCTTCCACAATGACTAACTCACAGCCCCATGGGGAATCCCTGAAACTCCACTGAGCAGGACCCCCCAGTGGAAGGAGGATAGGGAGGAGGGAAAAGATGGTACCAACTCATGATATATCCATACCAAGTATGTCCGTAATTAAAGAAATAAATAAAAAGCTTAGCAAACACAAAGCACTGGGAAAGGCCAATGCCATAGTCTATGATGTAGGTTATGTATAGTCTGTAGAATATGAGGCTGTCACAGTAGCTAGAGATTCATGTGCTATTTGAGAAATAAAAATATTTTAGAAGACAATGCACTTTAAATATCCATTACCAGACTTTATCCCTGTGTCTTCCCCTTCTGTTGTTGTTTTTTATGAAGGATTAACATAGAAAACTAATTGAAATAATACTCATGGGATTTTTTCCAGGTAAATAAAGATTAATAAAGAGAAGAAGCCAATTGAGATTATGATATACTCATATACATAACTTTTTTCAGTAAAAAATCCATTCCCTTAGTATTACTCAACTCAGGAAAATGAAAAGTGATGACCCTAGAAACGAAAAGTTGTATATTCTACTTGTTAGCCTCACAAGTCAGTCAGTTTTAATTCCCTTTTGAATTCATATAATCCTTTGCCAATGAATTAATGAATAATATTATTCCAAATGTGTTCCTTTGAGAATGAATCTTTTGTGTTTATAGCTTATTAAATCCTTGTTAATATCTATGATTTTACCATATTAATGAAAGCTACAAACTTATGCCCTTGAAGTATGGAAAGAAGTTATAAGATTATTATCTTGGCATTCAATAATCTTTCTACCACATCCTTTCTTATGAAAATAATGAGTGATATGAATGTATTCCATCATAGTTAGTAACTTGGCATTGTAGGCAAAAGGCCATTGAAATTCCCATAATTGTCACTGCCTTCTGACACTTCCCTCTCTTTTAAGAAATGAGACTAAAATAAAATGCAGAAAACCTACTCTAACAGGAGTGAGTCACAGCCTGGACATCTTACACTGATGTGACATGAAATAATAGTTAGAATCTCTGATTAGCAAGGTCATATGATGATGTGTAAGCCATGCACAGCAGCTAGCATTGCTACAGAACAGGGTATAAAGCCCAAGGCAGAGTGGGCCTGTCCTTATTGCAGATCATGGCCCATTTCCATCCTGGCCTCCCAGGTAGTAGGTTTAATATTTCAGGTTCATTAAAGACAGACTTAAGGGCTAAATGTTTGATCTGGAAGAGTCATATATTTTTTTTAAGCTAAGAAAGATCTTTCCTCTGCCAAAAACTCATTCCCTCTCTGCCTGCTTAATTGTCACTTAACCTTCTGGATATTGGCTTAGCTGTCTGTCATCCACTGAAAAGCAGTTCTAGGCCTGTTTGTTACCTCAAGTCAGGTTCCTTTTGTAGTGCTCTCAGGGCTCTTGCTACTGCTCAGCCCTGACACACGGCTATTCACACCCCACCCCTTTTGTTTTTGAAGTAGGGTCTCACTCTAGCCCAGGCTGACCTGGAATTCACTGTGTAGTCTCAGGGTGGCCTCACACTCACAGTGATCCTCCTACTTCTGCCTCCCAAGTGCTGGGATTAAAGACGTGCGCCACCACACCCAGCTCACTCCCCTCTTGACTTATTCCCATGACCCACACAGATTCCCTAGCCATTGTTTGTAGGATTTCTGGAACTAATGGAAATTCTTACCTGTGCTATCTAGTATGGTAATCACTAGTCACATGTGCTAGTAATTACATAGAACATAGCTAGGATGACTGAAATCCAATGTTAATTTAATTATCATTTGTTTAAATTATTTGAGTTTAGTTTTATTTTAAATTATGTGACATGAATTATGAATGATTTTACATATTTAATAAAATCATTTAAAAGTATATGTAAATAGCCACATGTTGGCTTTTGGCTTCCACATTGGGCATTGCAGAAAACTTCTTGAGAGTTGGATTTATCCACTCTCATATTTCCAGAACCATAGGATAGGATCCTGCACTTTCTACATATTCGTGAAATACCTGTTGACAACAGAATGAGTATAAGTGATATGTATTTTTTAATCTATTACCATATTGTGTGCATGGCAGACATGAATGATGTTTGAAATATAAATTCTGGCTTCATAACCTAATAACATGACACAATCCCAGTTTGCCTGAGTTTCTTCAGCATTAAATTATCAACTGTAGGGGCTGGAGAGATGGCTTAGTGGTTAAGGCACTTGCCTACATAGCCAAAGGACCCAGGTTCAATTCCCCAGTACCTATGTAAAGCCAGAGGTGTGCAAAGTGGCACATGTGTCTGGCGTTCATTTGCAGTGGCTAGAGGCCCTGGTATGCCTATTGTCTCTCTCTCTTCCTCTTTCTCTTAAATAAATAAATAAATAAATAATTTAAAAATATCAATTGTACCTAACTTATTGGATTGAAGAGTACAAATGCATTCATACCTTTATTAATTCATAAATATATTGAAGACATCTGTTAGTGCTGGTGTTGAGATAGTAAAATCTTTTACATAATAGTTAAAGTTGTATCATTTTGTGGGAGGTTGTCTTTTATTTAGAAGATAGGCTAGAGAAAGAAAAATTGCACCCCTCGTGATAGAAAGCACCAATTTTGTACAAGATCATTCATTGCAACTAAAACATTACAGTTTTGGTGCATGTTAATTTTTGAAAATTCTTTTTTTAAAGAGAGGAGAGAGAAAGAATGGGCACACCAGGGCCTCTTGTCAGTGCAAATGAACTCTAGATGCATGTGCCACTTTGGGCATCTGGCTTTACGTGGATACTGAGAATTGAACCCAAGCCATCAGGCTTTGCAAGTAAGTGCCTCTATACAATATTTTTACTAGTTATGGACATACTCATTATGTATGTAAACGGCACATGTTGTTATCATCCTTACCCTCATCCCTGTCCCCCTACAAAAGGAACCTTCTCATTGAGGATGCCAGTTATCCCTATGGAGATTGTGGGTCGTGCACTGTGGGGGAAGAGGCAATGTCTCTGTACAACTTGTGGCTCTAACAAACTTTGCTCCCCCTCTTCTGTGAAACTCCCTGAGCCATGTTGGGTTTGTTTTAGGTCTTCTTCAGTGATGGGCTCTTAGGAGTCTCTGTATCTCTGGTTTGGTGGGATTTGAGTGTCCTCAGTGTCTTATCTCCTTCACCCTTGTGCTGATATCAGGTTCACTGAGAAATCAGCTAATTCCCCCAATTCCTCTATGGTTGCAGCTGGGGCCCTGGTGAAGTGTGCTGGGCAATTGCTCTCCTCACGTCCTGCTTCTATCTGGAAAAGAGAAGCAAAGTCAGCACAGGTTAAAGGGGATAACTATTGTTATGTTAGAGAGAATTTAATGGGTGTAGGCCATCTTGTAGCCCAAAACTGGTGGGAACTTGATACTAGAGAGCAAACTCATTATCTGGATATGATTCTGACTTGTTTCCCAGTTCTAGTTATGGTTTCCTTTCCACTGAGTGGATCTGTTAGCCAATGCAAGAGCAGTTGATTAACCACCATGGCTGTGTGCCACTATTGCACTTGGATGAGCATCACATCACTTTGTTTGCTTCTGAGTAGCTTAGACCTGGAGTTGCTTAGACAGATGTTGGCCACTTTCCCCAAGTAGCACTAGATGGGCTGTCTGGAGACTGACTCTCTTCCAGATTCCACCCAGGTTTCTCCATATTCTTTACTGACAGCATGTGATGTCTTTGGCAGTAGGGTCTTACCATCAACTTCTGGTGGGTAACCAAGTGCTCTGACAGAAGTCTGTCTTTTTTGGGAAAAACTTGTAGGTCTCTCTGATCAACAGCTCATTGTGGGTGTTAACCACATCCTGGTATTGGGAGTTACAGGCCAGCACCAAGGGAAAAAAGGAAGAAAAAGATGGGAAATATAAAAGAGAAAGAGAGAGAGAGAGAGAGAAACAGGAGAAAATTAAGGTTAAGCTTCTTCTCACCCTCTCCAGGGCCCTTTGATTCAGGTGTTCAATATAAAGTCCTGATGAGGGTTAAACCTATTAGTCTGTTTTCCAGGATATAGGATTTTATGGTACCAGTTCCATTTGGGTCCAGTTTTGTGCCCCCCTCCAAACTCTTCCCTCCCACCCCATCCTCCTCATTGTCTGGTCCTTGAGACGCCTATTAGGTGTGTCAGCATCCAGGTTAGGAGCCATAGATGAGGGAGATCATGCGATGACTGTCTTTCTGTGATTGGGTGAGTTCTCTGAGTACAATCTATTCCAAGTTCAACCTTTTTTCTAAAAATTTCATTGTGTAATTTTTCCTAACTGGTGAGTAGAATTCCATAGTGTACATATACATCTTGGTTATCCATTCGTCCAATGATGGGCACGTGGGTTGACTCCAGTTCTTAGCTATTATGAATTGAGCAGCTATATAGAGGGTTGAGCAAATATCTCTGAAGTGAGGCATGGAGCTTTTAAGGTAAATGCCCAGTAAGGGAATAACTGGGTCTATTGATAACTCTATAGTCAACTTTTTTAGGAGTCTCCATATTGCTTTCGATAGTGGTTGTACCAGCTTACATTCCCACCAACAGTGAATGAGGGTTCCTGTTTCTCCACATCCTCACCACTATTTGTTTTCATTTGATTTTTTTAATGTTTTCTATCCTTGCTGGGGTGAGTTAGAATCTCATAGTTGTCTTAATTTGCATTTCCCTGGTGGTTAGGGATGCTGAACATTTTCTTAAGAGTGTGTTTACCATTTGTATTTCTTCCTCTGAGAACTGCCTATTTAGTTCTCTGCACCACGTTGTGAGTAAGTTGTTTGATTTTTTTTTAACTATCAAAAAGACTTCTATTGCCAAATGTAACATAAATTTGTAATATCAAGGATGTTGGGGCAGGAGGGATGGGAGTTTGAAATAAACCTAGGATACATACTAGCCAGTGTGGGCTATAATACCAAGTATTATCTCACCAATGAAGAAAAAACGAGACTGTTTCTATTATTATGTGTCTCATATTGGGTGGACTGATGAGCTAGAGTACATGGCTGAGTTAGTGCAATTAAAACAAACAAAAAGAAACCCCAACTTAAACAGTGGAGGGCTGGAGAGATGAGTTACTGCTTAAAGCACTTGCCTGCAAAACCAAAGGACCCAGGTTTGATTTCACAGGTGCACATGGTGGCACACATGTCTGGAGTTCATTTGTAGTGGCTGGAAGCTCTGGCACACCCACTTTATCTATATATCTCTGTCTTTCTCTCTCCCCCCAAAAATAAATAAATAAAAATAAAGAAACTATTTTTTTTAAGTAGTGGAAAGGAATAGGGTAATTTTATGTTTTTTTATTTTTTAATTTAATTTATTTATTTTTTTAAAATATTTTTTGTTCATTTTTTATTTATTTATTTGAGAGCAACAGACACAGAGAGAAAGACAGATAGAGGGAGAGAGAGAGAATGGGCGCGCCAGGGCTTCCAGCCTCTGCAAACGAACTCCAGACACGTGCACCCCCTTGTGCATCTGGCTAATGTGGGACCTGGGGAACTGAGCCTCGAACCGGGGTCCTTAGGCTTCACAGGCAAGCGCTTAACCGCTAAGCCATCTCTCCAGCCCTAATTTTATGTTTTTTAAGAATAATTTTAGAATATAGATGGAGTGTTTGTTTTTGAGAGAACAACATTCCCATCATTTACAATATAAATTAATTTTGATGTAACTGTCAAAAGACATGTCTTAAGGAGATTGTCAGCATATCCCTGCCAGGTATGGGTTTATTGGAGAGCAACTTTCCACGGCTGTCACTGTGGATGGAACTGCTGGCCAGAGGCTGTTTCCCCACACTGCTTTCTTTCTCAAGTTCACATTGTTTTCAATACACAGTTGCTGAATGAAGTTTAAAGATGCCTTAGCTATTAAAAAGATTTTTTCTTTTATTTTGAGATTGTTATTTTGATTTATTTATATGCCTATCTCCACTCGTGGCTGGAGAAGTCAGATAGTGTGCTCTTGGTTTTTGAAAAGTCAGGCCATGCCCTTTCCAATTTGGGAAGGCCTTAGGATATTACTATCTATAATTTAGGATAGAAAACTAAATCTCAGAGAGATGTCATTTGCCCAAATCCCCAT
Source organism: Jaculus jaculus (assembly GCF_020740685.1). NCBI lineage: Eukaryota > Metazoa > Chordata > Mammalia > Rodentia > Dipodidae > Jaculus > Jaculus jaculus. The sequence goes on along the minus strand of NC_059109.1, from coordinate 22,753,779 downwards.
GGTTTAGTAAGTAATAGAATTGAGGTAGAGCCTGGGTTTTGTTACTTATACTTCAATGTACTTTCCAATGACTTTAGAATTTAGCAGATACAGAAAAAGAAATAAAAGAAGGGGTAAGAGAATGGATACAAGCTCTGCTTATCCCTGGAATTTGGAATTTTATTAATCTCAGTGAGGGTACAATATAAGTTATTGACCTGAAAAAAATATTTTTCTCCCTTATGGTTTTGAGTAGCACTTTTACCTTAAGTTCACAGACTTATTATTTAAAAGTAGTTAGGGGGTAGAGATATGGCTCAGTGGTTAAATGCAACTACTTGCAACATCTGATGGCCTGGGTTCGATTTCCCAGCACCCATGTAAAGCTAGATACACAAAGTGTCACGTGTCTAGTTTGTTTACAGTGCCAGGAGGCTCTGCCGTGCCCATACTCTCGCTCTCCCTTTCTGTACCTTAAATAAATAAATAAAAGTTATAAATAAAAATGATTGCTATAAAAGGGATCATAGTTTAAGTAATGCTACATGTTTCAGTCACTGCACACATGGCAGTTAATGTGTTGAAATGTCTTTTAGTATAGGATACACTTATGGAATGAGGATAAATTCTGACATGTTTTTATCATTATCAAAATAATAATTATCTATCTTGATTATCTATCTATTTGATGTTGGCATGACTGCAAATTATAAAGTAAGGATGTAAACCTTTTGTTGTTTAAAATAAGGAAACATAATTGATTTATCCCCAACAATAATCTGTAATATCAGATCATGTTCCAGTTAATATAAAAGTATGTATTCTTCAATGTCAATGTCATGGACCTCCTAAGAAGTAAGATGGTATAAACCAAAGAAGGATATATTAGATATTTGGTTATTTCAAGTTTATAAAATTGTACTAAAAAAGACAAAGGAAGATTTAAGATGCTTTGATAATATTGATATTTTAAGAATTGAATTAAGTTGCTAAAGGAATAAGGAAATTGTGTTAGGTAACCAGAGATCTCATTAAACATGGATATTAATGTTGAACATGCAATCTATGAATCAAACATTGCTGGTGGGGACAATATAAAACATTTAAAAGATATTATGAATGTTTTATTTCTGATTTAGACCAATATTTTTATTTCTTATTGGGCAAATGTGAAGGTGCTTTCTCAGAATAGTAATTTTGAATCATATAACTCAAAAATAAAACAGAGATAGGAAGTCATGTTAAGGAAATGTGTATTTTTAATATCTTTGTAAAATTCAGTAAGCAGTGCATTTATTTCTTATTATCTAAAATATATAGGATATAGCTCCAGGAAAATTTGGATAAAATTTATCCCACTTGTCTTTGAAGGTACATTTCAGGCCTTAATAAAGAATTTCATTTTCAGCTGGGTGTGGTGGCACATGCTTTTAATCCCAGCACTCAGGAGGCAGAGGTAGGAGGATTGCCATGAGTTCGAGGCCTCCCTGAGAGTACATAGTTAATTCCAGGTCAGCCTGGGCCAGAGTGAGACCCTACCCCGAAAAGGAAAAAAAAAAAAAAAAAAAAAAAAAAAGGAATTTCATTTTCATTAGTAAACACAGTAGGCTTTTTCTTGAGGGACAGTATGTTCTTATGCTGAGAGGGAAAGACTAAACTTTCATGTGTGCCCTCACACAAATACCTTCCTGTGGCAGTACAGAGCAGCTCCAGTGCTATCATTAAAAACAAAATCCATAGCCATAATTATCCATCATCACTCTAGAGGGCCACACTGTGGTTTACTCTGATAATTGCCTAACCTTTTTACTTCTGGCCCTTGTGTGTGTGTGTGTGTGTGTGTGTGTGTGTGTGTGTGTGTGTGTGGTGCATACATGCCTATGTGCCCTTGCAGCGTCCATTACACTACCCTTATGATAGCAGGGAGTGCTTGTCTGCTGTGGCTGGATCAGAACATGGCAGATCCCAGTACGACACTCTTCTACCTGTTCTCATTTAGAGCCAGAATCTCTTACTGATACCAGAGCTTGCTGTTTTTGGCTAGCCCAGGTGATATCCTACGGTTGTAAGTGGCCATGCTCAGTTCTGAAGATTCAAATTGGGGCAGTATTAGGCCCCTTTAGACCCTCATGCTTGCACAGAAAGCAGACAGACCACTGAGCCACGTCTCCATCCCAGACAATGGCCTCGTTCTTATAGTATGAGGTGATTTGAACATCCACAGTATATTCATGAGGTTGACAGACTTCCATGTGGAAATATTTGGTTGAGTTTTTATTATGGTGGTTCGCTTTCTGCAAAGAACAATTTTCCTCAGAGCTGAATCTAATCAGGTCAATTACCATTTTAGTTCAACATCTGTTTGCTGAGCACTTTTTATATAGTAATTCCTGATTTAAAAAAAAAAAAGAAAAAATAGGGAAGGTTTTTGCTAATACGATTATTTTGTTCTAGTATGACATTAACAATAAGTAAATAAAATAGGAATCTTGAATAATGTACTATGTCAAAGCTCCTTGAATAAATATAAAGCAGGCAGGTGCTGTGGGAAGGCAAGAAGCTGTGGCGCTTATCGAGGAGGAGGATTCTTGAGAAGTGGACTTGTGCAGGGGCCTGAAGGAGTATGGGAGTAGCCTCCAAGGTTAGCTATGGAAAATCATTTCAAGTAGTGGGAATAGTAAACGAAAAGGTTCTGAAGGAAGAATGTGGTAGCTGTTAAAGATCCACAAGAAGAGCTTGTGTGACACTAAACAAAGAAGTGGGAGAGAAACAGAGGTCAGAGCAGTAAGCAGAGATGATGCCTACTGTAACTTCATAGACTACATTTTGAATGTTTTGCCTGAAAAGGATATTCTGGTATAAATGCAACAAATACATCAAGTGATCTTATTAGAATGCAAATTGTGATTCAGTTTCCGAAGATAATTGAAATTATGCATTGTAGTAGCCGTTCCTTTCCTGATTGCTGTGACCAAGTACCTTACCTTTTGAGTAATGCAATGGCAGGGAAGGCCAGGCAGCAGGAGCTCCAGAGAGCTGGTCACATTCAGTCCACAGCAAGGAAGCAGATGCCAATGAAGATTAGTACTCCACTAGCTAGCTTTCTCCTTTTTATTCAGCCCAGGAGCTCAGCCTATGGAATTAGTACCACCCACTGTTAAGGTAAATCTTCCCATCCTCCATTAACCTACAAAATAAACCCTCACAAGCATATCCAGAGGCTTGTTTCCTAGGTGCCTCTAGGTCCTGTCAAGTTGGCAATCAATAGAAACCATGGCACCCCTTATCCATGGGATATTCATTCCAAGTCCCCTTGTCGATACCTAAAACCAGTGAGAGTACCAAATTCTGCATATATTGTTTTTATCCTACATTGATATACCTATGATAAAGTTTTATTTACAAATTAGGCACATCAAAAGGTAAACAACAGAGACACCTTACAATATATGTAGAAATCTCAGCATATAAGTTTTATATTTTATTTATTTATTTGAGAGAGGGAGAGAGAGAGAGAGAATGGGTGCACCAGGGCCTCTAGCCACTGCAAATGAACTCCAGATGCATGTGCCCCCTTGTGCATCTGGCTTATGTGGGTCCTGGAGGGTCAAACCAGGATCTTTTGGCTTTGCAGGAAAATGCCTTAACTCCTAAGCCATCTCTCCAGGCCCTCAGCATATAACTTTTATTAGCACATATTAATTGTATAAATGTTGTGCTTATACTCTGGTTTCTCTTCAGATCATAAAAATCATTCAACTTTTTTAAAGTATTGTGCTTCATTTTGGCATAAACACACACACACACATACACACACACACACACACAAACACACATGCTTCTATATGTAAAAATATATTCTTTAAAGTATTTTTTATACTCGAGAGGCAGAGGTAGGAGGATTGCCATGAGTTCAAGGCCACCCTGGGACTAAATAGTGAATTCCAGGTCTGCCTAGGCTAGAGTGAAACCCTAATTTGAAAGCCAAAAAAAAAATTTTATTTCTTTATTCATTGAAGAAAGAGAGAGAGAGAGAGAGAGAGAGAGAGAGAGAGAGAGAGAGAGAGAGAGAGAGAGAATGGGCATGCCAGGGCTCTAGCCACTGCAAAGTCCAGATGCATGTGCCACCATATGCATCTGGCTTACATGGGTCTTGGGGAATTAAACCTGTGTTGCTAGGCATCACAGGCAAGTGCTTTAATTCCTAAGCAATCTCTCTGGCCCTAAAGATATTTTTATTTGTTTGAGGGGGAAGCTGGGCACATCAGGGCTTATTGCTGCTACAAACAAACTATAGATGCATGTGCCACTTTGTGCATCTGGCTTTACTGGGGACTTGAGCCCTGGGCTGTCAGGCTTTTTAAGTAAGAGCCTTTAGCTACTGAGCAATCTCTCCAACTCTGTAAAATGTGTTTGATCCTATTACGCTTTATTTCTCTTTCCCCTTTCTATATCCTTAATGCTTTTACTTCCTTTACCTTACCAAATCCCACAGTTGAGGTAGATGCTTGTTTTTGTGAGCCTGGTTTATCTCAATATAGTGATATGCAAATCTGTTCATTATATAACTTGGCTATTGTGAACAAATCTTTGATACTCATGTGTGTGCAGGTTTAACAATTGCAATTCTTTGTACATCCTGGATATCAATTCCCTGAACTATATGTAGTTTGCAGTGATTGTTTTCCCCCACTTTATAGACTGTTTCTTTACTCTTGTGATTGTCTCCTTTGTTGTACAGAAGACTCTCAGTTTCATGTAATCTAATTTTTCAAATATTGAGATAACTTCCTGTGCTGTTGGAATTCTTGTATCTGCCTATCAGATCTTCATGATTCTATCACAAGTGCTTTACTGATTGAGCCATCTCCCCAGCATATTTCTGAACTTGATTTCCAAGAATTTTATTGAGAAGTTTTGTACCTATGTCTATCAGGGAAATAGGACTCTAATGTTCTTTTTGTAGCTTCTCTATCTACTTTTGGTATCATGATAATGCTGGTTTTGTAGAATGAATTTTATAGTGACCCTTCTCTATCTGTTTTACAAAATAATTCTATGAGCATTGGCATTAGTACTTCTGGGTTTTTCTTTAGTGTGAGAGTTTTTACTGTTTCAATCCCATTGTTTTCTTTGTTCAATTTTGGTAAGTTACATGTGTCCAGAAATGGGATATTCAAAATTGTTATTTTGATTGTCATTTCATTAACTTCCACATTGAACTTTATTATTTCTCTCCTTGATATAAATTTGGGGTTTCCTTGGTCTTGAATTTTTAAGATCTGGAAGTATATTTTTTGGTCATTTATTTGAAGTCTCTGATTTGTTTATATAGGCAGTCATAGCTGTAAAGTTGCCCCCCAGAACTGCTTTTTCTGTGTCCTGCAGATTCATTTAAGTGGTGTTTTCATTTTCATTAGATTTTCAAAATTCTCCTTCTGCTTTTTTAATGACCAACTGATCTTTCAAAGGCATGTTGCTTAATATACGTATGTTTTTATATTTTCTATAGTTTCTCTTCCAATTGATTACCACTTTTCTACCATTTTGTGTCATTGGGGGTGGGACACTGGATTTTATAATTCAGCCCCCCTTGCCAGTGCTAGATAGCAAATTCTTGCAGCTTCTTCCCACTTATGTGGAGATGTGATGCCTGATGTCTGCTCTTACCGTGTTTTCCCACCATGATGAAACTTTCCATTTGAGACTGTAACCCAAAATAAATGCTTTCCTTCCACAAGCTGCTTCAGGTCAGGTGTTTTGCCTCAGCAATGAGAAGGTAATTCCTGCACACTGTCAACCTTTTGGCCTGGAACCCACCAATTAGGCTAGATTGGCTGGCCAAAGAGTGTCAGGGATCCTTCTGACTCTACCTAACCAGTACTGGGATAACAGGATTGTGTTCCCACAACTAACATTTTAATGTAGGTTCTGGAAGTGAACTCAGGCCCTTGTGTGTAAAACAAGTACATTACTAACTGAGCTACTTCCTAAGTTGAATCTTTGTTTCTTCTAATTTTGGCTTGAAGTTGGTTTTGGTAATATGAGTAGACTTACTCCAGTATGATTTTGCATTTTATTTGCATAAGAGATCATTTCCCATCATTTCCTTTTCAGTCTTTGTCTTTGTTGGTGAGGTATGTTTCTTACAGAGGTTAAATAGTTGGAACTTGTTTTTCAATTCAATCTTCCTGGGTGTATGTGTGTGTGTGTGTGCACGCACGCACACACACACATGCATGTAGATCAAAGGATATCCTTGGGGTATCATTCTTAGGAATGCCATCCAACTCAGGTATTCTTACTTGTGAGGTGAGCACTTTACCAACATAGTTATCTCCTAGCACTCTAATCTGCTTTTTCTAATTGGAGAATTAAGATGATTTACATTTAAGGTTACTGTTGAGCTCTACCTGTACTACCTACAATTCTGCTTATTTTCTTCCTGGTTAATTTAAGTATTCTGGATTTTCCTTCTTCCTTATTTAAAACACACTGGCCATTTATGAAGTGGAAAATGTTTTATTCTTTCCTAAATTTTTCAAATGCCAAGAGTATAGAACAAATATTGAAAGCTAGAAGAAAGAAGTAACAAATTACTTACAAAGGAAACTCATCAGAGCTAAATCAGACTTTTCAGCAAAATTTTCATAAGCCAGGAAAACATGGAATAATATATTTTGAGTCTTTGAAATAATGAAGTTGCCAACCAAGATTCATATATCTAATATAAGTATCCTTTTTAATCAATGGCAAAATAAAAGCTTCCCAAGATAAGCATAAACTAAAGCAATTGACAACCACTAAGTCGGCATTGAAGAAGGTGGTTAAGGAGTCCTAAACACAAATGAGGAAGAAAGATGGTCACCATCCCAAGAAAGAATAAATCTCTTGAGAATAGATTAATAAATGAGTATTAGGAAACCATGATTTTTTCACTTAAGTTAAACACTTGTACCTTTTCACTTAAAGGAAGTACTTTCTGTTCCTTTGCTGCATATGAATTGCCAGCATTACTACTGTGCTTTGGGGCCATTACTAAAAGAAATATGATTACTTTTGCACAAACTGTAATAATGTGACAGGAAGACAATGGACTTGATAACCAAGGTGTGTATTAAGTGACCAAGGGCAAGATACACACACACACACACACACACACACACATTAGATAGAGAGATAGATAGATAGATTTATATCCCTAGGGGGAGGGATCAGGACAGTATAAAATTTCATCCTGACACTCAACTGCATTCAGTTTAACATTTTCAATTCATTATTTCTATATTACTGCTGATTGTAACTAAAACCACAGAAAGTGAAACCATGCATAAGGTAGAGACTACACTATCTCCAGTAAGACCCCAGGTGATACGATTCTCACTGGTCTACAGAGCACATTTGCAGTGCAGTTTTCAATATGCACTAATGAGGACATCCATTCCACCTCCTACAGCCTTACAAGTGTGAAAGAGAAAACAGCTACCAGTGAAAGGCTTCAGTACAAAGAAGAGTGGTAGTTTTCCAACAAAGATGACACAGGGACATCCTGAGAAGAAAGATGTGACATTGCTTCTAGTGATATATGGCTGAATTTTCAAAGATTCAGTAAAAGATTTCAGGGTAGATAATTTTGTAGGATTGGGCCCAGAGAGAGATGAGAAATTTGTGAAAATTTTGGGCAATTGTGAGTTAGTTATTTAGCTAGTTAGTTAGTTAGTTAGGAAAATATTAGTACTAATAAGAATATCCTGGCACTCTGAGCCACTCATGGTGACAGCAATATGCAAGCATTGGTTTACTTCTGTGTTCTTTAGGGGAAGAAAATGGCATCAGCTGTGATTTTAGTCTCCTTTATAAGGTTAGTACCTTGAGCAGAATGTTATGAGGTGGAATAATTACATCCTAGGAACTTTTTCCAGATTTAAATAAGGTCTGGCAGTCTCCTTTGCAGTTTCCCAAGAGGCAAGATCCAGGCATAGGAGAAACAATGTAATCTGGAATGTAAAGAGATCAGAATTCTTCTATGAACACTTGGATTTCTTCTTCAAAGCAAGCAATGTTACTGGTCCCATGAGTCTCTTTTCAAAGTTACTTCATGAAAACAAGAGGCTCAATGGAGATATAAAATAATTCAATACCATAATTAATAAGCTTGGTTTAATAAACAGAAGAATAATACTATACCCAGTGCACTTCATTTCTTTCAAGGGCCCATGTAATATTTATACAAATAGGCCCATACTGTTTATACAAATAGGCCCATATTAAGCCATATAACCTATCTCAACAAATTTCAAAAAATTGGAATCATAGATACTTTGATCTCTGACAAATACTAAATTCAACAGCAGTTATAAAAAAATCTGTGGCTTTGAAAAATAAGAAACAAGCCCTAAATAAATTATCATAACAAATAAGCAAATATATACAATTAAATTGAGTAAAAATTATTTTACTACATTATTAGATATATCTAAGTCAGTGGTCAGAGGAAAATTGTTAACCTGAAGTACTTGTGTTAAATAATACAACATTATGGAAATCAATAAATCAATTATTAATATTAAAAGTTAAGAAAAATCACAACTAACATAGAGAAAGTAGAAAGATGGTAATGATGCAATGTGAATTTAATGACATGGGATACTAACTTGCACTAGAGAGACCTGGCAATAACCAAGAGGGAATATTAAAGGAGTAGCTTTCATAAACTGCTGGTGAATCCCAGAAAATAAAAAAAGGAGAAGGCAGAAATTATTAATAGAAAGAAATTCAAGAGAACCAAATCATATGAGGGTATTTTAAAGAGCACTGTGTATTACAGATCTAGACAATAGTTAATATATAATAGCAATATTATGATATGCAGTGCTGAGGAGAAAGTAAGAAAAAGCACTAGCTAGATTGGTGTGATATGCAAAACCCATCTAAAGCTGGATGCAGTAGTGTGTGATTTGAATCCCAGCATTTCTTTGGTGAGATGGGATGAGGAGACAGGAGAATCCCTGGAAGCACACAAGCCAGCTAACTTGGCATGCACAATGGTGAACAACAAGAGACCCTCGCCAACAAGGTAGAAGGTAAGGACTGAAAGAGATCCCAGATTGTCCTTTGACCTTCACACAAGTGCATCCACACTCACATATAAGAATACACAAATACACCCAAAGATTAAAACATATCCTTATATCCATTATGTTAATTCAGTAGTTAAAAATCTTTCTACTCTACTCAAGATGCAGTCACAGATTGTTTTACCAATGCATTCTAAGAAGTATGCAAATACTGAGTTTCTCCAATCTGACACAAAACATTCTGGATTATAGATAAAGAGAAACCAGAGCCTGCTTGCAATGCCTGATGGCCTGGGTTCAATTCCCCAGTACCCATGTAAAGCCAGATGCACAAAGTGGCGCATGCATGTGGAGTTTGTTTGCAGTGGCAGGAGGCCCTAGTATGCCAACTCCCTCTCTCTCATTCTGTCTCTCCCCTCACTGTTTGCTTGCAAATAAATATGTTTAAGGAAAGCAAAAGAAAAACCACATGATAACTCATTATATTAGCATAATATTGACAATGAGCCTAACAAAAATTTCATGAAAGGGAAACCTATCTCATGGATTTAAAAGAAAAGGCATCATAAGCACACATTACCAAAATGAGCCTCAGAATCTACAGCTAGGTGTTAGGGGGCAGAAGATGGAAGTGTAATGAGAAGAAAGAAGAAGAAAGTTATGAGAAAGTCACCAGGAGCATAGGGTGACAGGGCATCAGGAAAGTTAGTGGGTTGATACCAAAAAGTTGACACTGCTTGCTCTGACGCTAACATGTGAGGGAAGCAATACCTCAGACTTCTCAATTTGCTTATTCAAATAGCTATGCACAAGGTGTGCCAATCTGGGAAATTTAAAAAGTTGTATTCTAAGCTTCTGTGAAGATGACAGTGGTATCTCCCTAAAGGCCCCCCCCCCCCCCATAAAGTATACTGAAAAACCAGGATAGAGTCAGTTAGGTCATAAACAATTTCTAGAAACCAGATCAAAGGTTCTCTCACCACAGATCCCAAATCTCTATCATCTACAGAACCCACTGGATCAGCAGCAACTGCCCAAAGGAAGCAGAGAAGACTACCAGCATCTGACCAACCTAACTGAAGGCAGTCAGCATGAAGTCTGGGTGTAGCTCAAGGGCACAGCTCTTCCTTAGCATGCAGGAGGCCCTGGATTCTGCACCCATACAACGAAACAGTCCAACAATAAAATAGCAGACAAGCTTTCTTCTGGAAAACCTAACAAGTGACATTGAGAACAGTAGCTGCAATTGGTAGGGATCTTCATGGTCCAGAAGCATCTGGGGAGGGGCAGGGTCCAGGGTAAGACTGAAAGAACATGAATATTCTAAGTTCCTTTCATTTTCAAAGGTATCCAATAAAAATCACTTCAGTAGAAAGCCGAAGCTGTAATCCAAATTGAGAATAAACTCTTGAGGTGAGATTCTAAACTGAGCAGGGCCAGAACAATAGAGACTGAGAAAATATAAAGTCTAGATGCAAGTGGAAAAAGAGAATATAGCCATGACTTTAAGTATTCATGTTACTCAACACTTCATATGACAATCAAGATGAGGCTGATCTAGAGACCTTAAATTAAAAATGGAAACCAAAACAAAGCTATTCTCAGCCTAGATTCCTTTATAAAATTCAGAAAATCTAATTGTGTGGAATAATGAGCAACAGTGAAACATGGAGGTCAAATAACTAGGATTGAAAGACAGGTATTGTCTCAATGCACAAAAAAAAAAAAAAACCTTGTAACTAAATATATCAAAATGAGCTAAAAGATATGATAAGAAAGGTGAACCAGCATGAAGGGAATTCAGAAGAGGGAGAAATTAAGGAAGAATTCCATATAAAAGTCAAAATCCATTTAGAAACTAGGTAGAAGGTTGGCAAAGAGCAGATATATAAACTGGTGTCTGACAATAAGTAGACGGTAAAAAAAAAAACTGTATTTAGAATATCAAGTGACACAAAATTACAACAGTAGTCTCTGTAGTAAGTGAATGAGGATCTCAGAAGAAGGAATGGTCCTTTCCACTAGGTGTAAGGAACTTCGATACTCCTTTTCAAAAGCAATGTAATTGTGACCATAAGTCATGTGTTAAATTCAGCATCTCTATGCCACTCGTTTGCCCTTCTTCGTGATGCTGGAATTTGACCCTGCTGTCATCTTTCCTTTGCCACCTGATGTGATGCTAAAATCTCTTGGTAGAAGACACAAGAAAGGTTGCCAAATGGCCCTGGCAGGAGAACCAGGCTCTCCTGCCCCTTTGGGTGGTTGTATTTCTGAGTGTCATCAGCTAGTGCTGGTACCCTCAGCCGCGATTACACACATCAATGCTAATATCCAACAAACACCCTCCCCTTCAGGTTTCTTCATTCCTACAGGAGCCAGATGAACATTTGTGTAAACTGAGTCCAATCCAGTCTTGTAGAGAGCCCACGTTTCCAGATCCTCCTTTATTCGTGTGCCCTCTGCCACAGAGATAGAAGCTACTTTCTGAGGTTGACACCTTTGAGTCCCATGCAGCTCTCTTTTGTGCCTTTTCATAGTTAAACATGTTTTACCTCATCAGCAATCCTTTATATTGAATTTCAGCTGAAACTGCTGGTGTATTTCAGTCCACAGCCCAATACTTCCTTCCTGCCATCCCAGACTGCCTCTCTGGATGCAAACACTTAAGGGCATCTTTTTTACTCCTACTAATTGGAATAAAATCTCAGCTCTTTATTTATTAGCATTTTAAACTGACAATTTTAATACATGACATAATGTATTTTGATTATAATCCCTTCCCACCACCTTCTTTTGTCCTGCCTGCCACATACCCCTCCGCAGAGCCCCTTGTTTTTTCTACTTAGTCTCTCTTCTATTGTTTTTTTTTTTTTTAATCATCTCTTCCATCATTCTTGATGGGATGCTGATGGGTTCAATATTGCACAGGTCTTGTGCACAGCTGCTATGAGGTGATGAATCTAACAGCCACTTAATGTCCATTGGACAGCATTGCAAAGCACTCCGCTTCATCTTCTGGCTCTTACATTCCTTCTGACTCCTCTTCCACAATGTTCCCTGAGCATTTGGTGTTGTGTGACAGACATGTTTAGCACTGAGCACTCCGTAGTTGTTTATTTTTAGCACTGTGATGAGTTTTGAGTCTCTCCCATAGTCATACTTATCTGCAAAAAGAAATTCCTTGGACCAAAGGTGAGGACAGCCCCAATCTAATCTATGGGCATAAACATAAATATTTGGAGGGCAATAAGATAGGCATAGTATATTCATTTAGCCAAACAATATAGCTTCTCTCTTAGAACCTATGACCTTCCCAGCTATAGACTTTGGTTTTCAGTACCAGGCATAGATTTCCTCCAGTGGAGCAGGTCTCAAATCCAATCACAGATCATTTGTTTTCCACTATGGAAGTCATGCCACTGTTATACCAGTGGGCATATCTTGTCTGGCTGGTTGATTGTGCAGCCCCAGGATTCACTGGTGATTAAGACTCCATGAGTTTTCTTCTCAGGAGCCTGCCAAGCACTTTCCAGAATAGTGACAGTGAGTCAGCAGGTAGCAAGCTTCTAGCTCAGCTCAGCCTCCTCATGGTGCTTCTGTCCAAATTCCTTTTTTTTTTCTTTTCAATATTCTTTATTAACAACTTCCATGATTATAAAAAATATCCCATGATAATACCCTCCCTCCCCTCAATTTTCCCTTTGAAACTCCATTCTCTATCATATCCCCTCCCCTTCTCAACCAGTCTCTCTTTTATTTTGATGTCATGATCTTTTCCTCCTCTTATGATGGTCTTGTGTAGGTAGTGTCAGGCATGGTGAGGTCATGGATATCCAGGCTATTTTGTGTCTGGAGGGAGCATATTGTAAGGAGTCCTACCCTTCCTTTGGCTCTTACATTCTTTCCACCACCTTTAAGTTTTCAGTATCAGGGATATATTCACTCCCATGGAGTAGGCCTCCAGTCCAATTAGACATTATACCCCTAGGGTTCATGACTACCCCTGTTGCAGGTTTTCAGTATCTGGGATGTATTCCCTCCCATGGAGCAGACCTCCAGACAAATTAGAGAGCAGTTGGTTTCCCCCATAACAGACATGCCACTATTGCACCTGATGGCTCATTTGGCATGGCTGGCCAAATATAAGATTGCAGTGTCCACTGTTGAGTATCTTCACTGGTGATTTCTCTCTCTCTCGCATTGAACTGCATGCAGTGTGGCTTTTTCCAGCCTTCTGTCAGCTGGTCTACAAGGAGGAAGTTTACAGCTTAGCTCCAGCAGGATTTCTCACTGACTTCACAGCCCAAGTATGTGGAGTCTCCAGCAACAGGGTCTTATCTATTCCTGGTGGGAAACCAAAGCCTCAGCAATGGCCTGTAATGTTTTGGTGGCATCAGGGACCTCCCTGGCCAACAACTCACTGGAAAGTATCACATCCCTGGCACTGAAAATTTTCTAGCAATAATCTATGGCTCCTGAGTGTTTCATTGTCCAAAAAAGTAGGATTCCATATGATTTATTTATATCCTCTTAGATTTTAATTAGCCTTCCCTCCACCTTTCTTTACTCAATCTCTTCCCCGGACCTCCCTTTGGGCCTTTTCACCCCCATTAATCTATTCTTCTACTTACATATATTCAATTCCATCTTATTAAGTACCCCCTCCCTTCCTTTCTCTTCCCTTTATATCTCTTTTCTAGCTTACTGGTCTTTGCTACTGAGTTTTCTTCATACTCACACACAGAAGTCCAATCATCAGATTCCTTTTTTAAATTAATTATATATTCAATTAGCTAGTAAAGAAGTAGGTTTTCATATAGCTTTTTCCTAGCATTATTAGTTTTGGTTAGCCCTTCCTCTACTCCATCCTCTCTTCCATCTCCCTCCCCTAACTCCAGTGAAAATTTTCCACCCTCGGTATTCTGCCCCTTGTCTTACATATCTATTATCCTCTCCTCTTACCACACCACCAATGGCCCCTTTTTAGGTTCTTGGCCTCTATAGACTCTTACTTTTATTTACATACTAATCTAAAAATTCAAAGCTAGGATCTGCATATGAGAGAAAACATGTGGCATTGTTTGTTTTGCTGCATCTGATTTACTCTTTTCCAGCTCCATCCATTTTTATGGAGAATTTCATTTTTTTTTATAGCTGAATAAAACTACATTGTGTTTACGTACTACATCTTCATTATCCATTCATCAGTTGATGGACAGGTATACTGATTACATTTCCTAGCTATTGTGAATAGAGCAACAATAATTATGGATTCCAGCTCTTTATTATAATGACTTCTGGGACAAGGAAAGAAAAATTCTTCTCTTCCCTTGGGAATTTGAATTATAATAGATACCAGAATGTTACTGTAAAGGGTAAAGCTTTGTCAGTGGGAGTTTAGACATCAACCCAGCCAACTTTTATTCCACTATCAACATGCCCTTCCTCAAGTGTTTCATCTGAGTTCTGAAGGAGGCCAGAGCTTTAAGTACCCCTTTGACTATCCATTGAGAATTCCCTTGGGTTTAAACTACATAAGAACCAATTTGTCAAATGGAGAAGTGCTGTAGTCATGAGGATAAATGTCAGTCTGCAATCTTTTCACTCAGAATAAGCTCAGATGCTATAGACAAGGAGACAAGGGGCACCTAGTATGTTTGTAGCCACAAACAAATCTGACTGTTTTCTCATTAAGTCAGATGTTCAAAACATAATGACAAGGAATAGAAAATGTATTAGGACAGATAATTCAGATACAGTCTCTGTTTTTATTTCTCAATTTTTATTAACATTTTCCATGATTATAAAATATATCCCATGGTAATACCCTCCTGTCCCCCACCACTTTCCCCTTTGAAATTCCATTCTCCATCATATCCCCTCCCCTTTTCAATCAGTCTCTCTTTTATTTTGATGTCATGATATTTTCCTCCTCTTATAATGGTCTTGTGTAGGTAGTGCAAGACACAGTGAGGTCATGGATATCCAGGCCATTTTGCATCTGGAGGAGCATGTTGTAAGGAGTCCTACCCTTCCTTTGGCTCTTATGTTCTTTCTGCCACCTCTTCTGTATTAGACCCTGAGCCTTGGAAGGTGTGATTGAGACATTACTCAGTACTCCAGTCACTTCTTTCCAGCTCTATGAAACCTTCTGAGTCATCCTAAGGTCACTGCCATCTGAAAAGAGAAGATTCTGTACCCAAAGTGAGAGTAGCATTAATATAAGGGTATAAATATTAAGAAAAGTGCTAACTGGGCAGTTTCATAAGCATAGTATATACATTTTTCCAGTCATCAGCGGATGTTACATCCCTAGGGCTCATGACTACCCCTGTTTTAAGTTTTCAGTATCAGGGATGTATTCCCCCCCATAGAGCAGGCCTCCAGTCCAATTGGAGGGCAGTTGGTTTCCACCATGACAGATGTGCCACTATTGCACCTGTTGGCTCATTTGGCCTGGCTGGCCAATTATATAGCTTGCAGTGTCCACTGTTGAGTATCTTCACTGGTGGTATCTCTTTCTCCCATTGAACTACATGTAGAATGGCTTCTTCCAGCTTTCTGTCAGTTGGTCTACATGGAAGAAGTATGTGAAGTCTTCAGCAATAGGGTCTTACCATCGATTCCTGGTGGGAAACCAAGGGACTCAGCAATGGCCTATAATGTTTTGGGGGCATCAGGGACCTCCCTGTCCAAAACCTCACTGGAGGTATCCCATGCTTGGCACTGAAAATTTTCTAACAATGATCTATGGCTCCTGAGTGTTCCATTGTCTGAAACAGGAGGATTACATATGATTTATTTGCACCTTTTAGATTTTGATTAGCCCTCCCTCCACCTTTCCTTTACTCAATCTCTTCCCCTGATCTCACTTTGGGCCTTTTCACCCTCATTAATCTATTCTTCTACTTACATATATATAATACCAACCTATTAAGTACCCTCCTCCCTTCCTTTAAGATCAGACAGCCTGGTTCAAATATCAACCCTATTACTTACTGCTTGGTAACTTTGAGAACATCATTAATATCCAACAGAACACTTATAAATTTTAGTGGTTGTTGTCACAAAAATTAGTGTTCTGAACAGTATATGACCCTGTTGTACTATGGTGTTAATATTATTACTATGTCAGTTTATTATATTTCATATACATGACTTAATTGGTTATTCTTGATTTTTCTTGTGGAGTCCCTGGGTTACAGCTTGCAAAAGAGGTCATCCTCTCCTTGAGGAATTTCACTTTAATTAGAAAGACGAGATTTAAGCCTATGAAGAAATAATAAACAGTGAGCATAAGTAGAAATGCCAGCTGTAGGATCCAGACAATAGCTATGGGGGAGGGGCATCCTGGTGGGTGGGATTATCCAGAACCAGGTCAGTCAGAAAAGTGGTATGTGTATCTGTGAAAGAAGAGCAAGGGCAAGGGAGCCTGAGGCTAGGATTTCCTGCACCAGTAGAGTTTTATTTTTTTTATTATATTTCATTTATTTATTTACTTGTAAGCACTAAGAAATTGAAGAGAAACAGACAGAGAGAATGAGTGAGCCAGGACCTCCAGCCACTGAAAATAAACTCCAGATGCCTACAGTACTCAGTGCATCTGGCTTTACATGGGTTGTGGGGAATTGGACTCAGGTAGTTAGGGTCTGGAGGCAAGTGTCTTAACCACTGAGATATCTTTCCATCCCCAGTAGAGTTTTGATGGGAGTAAAAGGAGGACTCAATGGATAAGGTGGGGAAGTTGTGATCAAGAGTAGGGAAATGAAAAGTCATATGTGGAGATCTTGCAGAATAAGACAAGTCAATCTCTTTTGTGAACTAGAATAACAATAACAACCAGGTTCTCAGGCTTAAGCAGCCGGTGAGGTGGGGTACTGTTGTAGTCTGGTTCGCATTGCTGGTAGAAATCATCCAACCAAGAGTAGCTTCTGGGACAAAGAGGTTTATTTTGGCTCACAGGCTTGAGGGGAAGCTTCACGATGGCAGGGGAAAATGATGGCATGAGCAGAGGGTAGACATCACCCTCTGGCAAACATAAGATGGACCACAGCAACAGAAGGGTGTGCCAAACACTGGCATGGAGAAACTGGATATAAAGCCCATAAGCCCGCCCCCAACAATACACTCCCTCCAGGAGGCATTAATTCCCAAATATCCATCAGCTGGGAACCTAGCATTCAGAACACCTAAGTTTATGGGGGACACCTGAATCAAACCACCACAGGTACCTCACATTGAAAGTGCAAAAGCAAGGAGCCGAAGTTGGCTGTGAGAGGACATGTTTGATGCCTACACAGAGCCAGTTGTTAGAATGATGGCATGAGGCATTACATTACAGCACTGCTCAATATTCTTATCTGTTAGTGTTAGAGCAATGTGGAGAAATGCTGGCCATCAATGAATATGGAAATGTGCATATTATATTTCCTAACTTCTGTTTGTACACTTGCTTCCTTTATCCAGCAGCAAACAAAAATATATTTTTATAGCTGCAAGATTTAACTTGAATTCTCACCATGATTTTTAGCTGTGATTAAAAAAGCTGGGATAATAAACCACAATGAGACCAGAGGGGAAGACTTCTAAGAGGCCTTTGGAAAGCAAATAAGCCAACATTCTGTCACTTTTCCCTCTAACTACAAGCCTCCCTTGGAGTCTCATTTTTTTCTCTCTTTTAGAATAAAGGGAAATGAAAATCTTGACAGTCTTTGGTTCAGAAACAGTTGATGGCATTGCTGGAGCAAGCACATTCATTATGCACTGGAACACTCGCCCAGAGTGCTAATGGCATTTACAAAGTCATGTGGGTGAACTGCCCGAAGATGCTGGGTTGCATTAGGTCCTTTGTATACAATGCAATGTGTGTAAGTTGTGAAAAATTAGATTTAATAATTTTTCTACTTCTATCGTCTTTCTAGGCTTCTTACTTTTGCACTTTTCTTCAAAGAGCATTTACTTAAACTCTGTATGGTTATGGAAAGCAAGCATTGTAACTAAAGTTTTACATGACTGACTGCAAAATTATAAAAGGTTGTAGGGGAAGAAGAGAGATTTTAAAAAATGGACAATTCATTGTGTTTTCATTGAGGCCTGGTAGCCTTTAGCAATAGCACAGCAACTGCAGATTTGTCTTTGCTTTTCACTGTCAAGGCAAACTGAGATCCTGGACTCAAAGAGCCCTGGAGTGAAGAGGTGGCTGAGTGGCCACCAGATAGGGCAACATCCCACTGGATGGACAGGATGCTGGGATTGTGTGACTTGTTCCAGGACACAGTAGAACACAGGATTAGGACAAGAACCTGAATTTTGTTGCCTGCTTTTGAAACACTGTAGGAAATAGTCATTTTCCTTGGCTAGGAATACAGGGGAAAGAGTCCTTGATAACTGGCTACATCCTATCCCAAGGTGGAGAAGAGGGTGCCCTCACTTCCTCTTTCTTCCTGGCCTAAATAAAATTTTCTCACTGGTGGACTAATTTGGGGAACTGGCGTGGCAGGTTTTCTGAGGCCTGAGCAGTACTGGAGGCATGATGGACCAACCAGTGCCTGCACCTTCACTTAAGCTGACCAGCCATGGACTCTGGAGTAGCAGGTTTTGCTCATTTGAAAAAAGTCGAGCTTCCTCTGGGGATGGTGGGTTTTTCAGTTCCAGAGTCCTCTGCTCCCAGAGGGTCTTTTTTTTTTTTTTTTCTTTCTCTGCTTCCCCCCTCCTTGCATTAAAATAAACTTCATTTTTTAAACACTTTCCTGACTTTTAATTCTTTAATTGGCAGAGAAAATGAACCCGACATCCCCAGACATTAACACTTTTATTCTGCCTCCCTTGTTCTCCACCTTATTCTGGGGAACTGGGCCAGGACAATTGAAAGAATTAAGGGTTTTCAGAATTAGAAGAGGCTTGGTAACACATCATTTCAACTCTGTGAAACTTGGCTGATTTGGAATGGTCTTGTTAAAGTCATTGTGACAAGGCCCAGCCTCACAACATCTGTCTTTCCTGCTTCTACTCACTGTACTTTTCTATGCCCAGAGCTTTCCTCTATAGAGCGTAGGGAGCAGGGCAGGTGGTGCATAGGTTCTTCTAGTTCAGACATCTGTACTTTGGTGACATAGGTACTTTGGTGATTCTGAATACATTGCATCCATGTACGTTTTGCTTTAGCCAAATGAGTAATTTCTCTGTCAAATAAACCATGACACTTCCTAACTGGCCTTGGCATAGCCATTTCTTTGTCTTAAAACATTCTTTTGCTTACCATTAATCAAGTTTTTCATGCTCCCTCTGCAGTGTGAGTGCCAAGGGAGGAGAGAACCATGTCTTGTTCACATCTGTGGCTCTCCATTTGGCATAATCCCTGTTATGTATTAGATACTCGATGCTATTTGCTAAAATGGATTGGGGTGCAGATGGGTGCTCCCTAATCCCATATTCTGAAGCCTTGTCAAACCACAATTTGGTTGAGTTGCTGCACAGAAAACCCTGACCAAAAGCAGTTTATGAGGGGAAGAAAAGTTTATTTTGGCTTACAAACTTGAGGAGAAGCTTCATGGTTGGGGAAAACGATGGCATGAACTGAGGGTGGACATCACCTCCTGGCCAACATCAGGTGAACAATAGCAATAGGAGAGTGTGCCAAACACTGGCAAGGGGAAAGTGGCTTGAACACCCATAAGCCTGCCCCAACAATACACTGCCTCTAGGAGGCTGCAATTACCAAACTGCTACTAAGTGGGAACTTAGCATTCCGAACACATTAGTTTTTGAGGGACATCTGAAGCAAACCACCACAGGTGTCTTTAGTTCTTACCTGTAGGCTCACTCGCACCTTGGACTTTGCATAATTCTGACTCAGATAAGACTTATCAATATCTATGATGTCTCTTGGACTCCATCTTTGTGCCCAACTCTAGACTTTTGAGTCCATTTATGCACATATATGCATGTGTGTTCACATGTGGAAGGCATGGGTGGATATTGATATGTTCCTCAATTGTACCCCATCACTTTATTTACTGAAGTAGGGTCTCTAATTTGAACCCAGAGCTTGTTGGTATGGATAGTTGAGCTAGTCAGTTTGCCCCAGGGATCTTGTCCCAGTGTAGGGGTTCCAGAACAGGTAGATCTGCCAGGCAGGAAGGGCCTTACAGAGAAATGTTAAGATGATGTTACATCACACCCTCACCATGCCCTCCCAGCTGGCTCTGCCTGCTTCAGTGGTGGGATTTAGCATTTGTCCATTTCACTCAATCAGATCCCACCTGAATGTGCACCCTGCCCAGGTGCAGGTGGATTTATCCTCTGAGCCCAGGCATATTGACTGGGATACCTGGTATAGGTGTGTTCAGGTGAGCTGGGCATGGATTCTAAAGTATATCATCCCTGACCCATGGAGAGATGAGGGCTTTCTATCTGGAACTGTGGCAGCAATGCTTTTGAGTTTTCATGCTGGTAAGAGTTCCCTCCCCCACCCTGGCAGCCATGCTGGGGTGAGAAGAGACACTCCTGATTTTTATTACTGTCTTTACCTTTAACGTTTTGGCAAGTGCACACCCTGTTTGAAAATCCTTATGTTTTTCTTCATCTAAGTTCCATGTTCGTTTGCATGGGCTCCTAGACCATGTGGTGCATTTCCCTTTTCCTCCTCCTCTCCCCTTTATTTGAATAAAATGTGGGGTTTTAACAATAATTTTCCTGGGCTGGACAGATGGCTTACGGTTAAGGTGCTTGCCTGTGAAGCCTGAAAACTCATGTTCAAATCTCTAGGCCCCACAATGCCACAGAGAAGCAAGCATGCAATGGTGCATGGTCACCACAAGGGGGAGCATGCTCCTGAAGTTCGTTCCCAGGGCCTATCTCTCTGTCTCTTTCTCACAAAAGAAAAGAAAAGAAAACAAACAAACAATAAAAAAAAAAAACAGGAAAAAATATCAATTCTTTGGTTAATTTGCAGATCCATACCAGGGCACCCCAGAATCCCAAATTTTATCCATTACACCTACTTCTACACTCTGAGATAAGAGGCTTGCTGCCATACCTGTCTCACATTTACATAGGTGCTGGAGGTCCAAACTCTAGTTTTTCACACTTGCACAGAAAATGCTTTATGCATTGAACCGTCTCCTCAGCCTGCAGTGTCTATTTTTGTTATTACACCCTATTACACTCAGAGCACATCTGACTGACTGATGAATCCAGTGCACTTCCCTACCAGATGGCAATTGGTGTACTTTTTTTTTTTCTTTTTTTTTTTTTTTTAACCTCTGGGTATCAAGTACTACTTCTGGACTGAACCTTCCCACCAAGAGCTGTTGCTGAATCTTTCCTCACAGTACTTGCTGTACTGTGGGACATAGTTTCTCCAGCTCCCATCCTTCCCTGTCCTGCCCTAATTAAGTCCTTTGCCTCATGATCTACACCATGCCTGTCTCTTTCTTGGTATAGTGGCACATACATGACTGTTAAGATATTTGACTTGCTGGGCCAGTCTGTATGCTGAAAGATGAAGCCACCTTCTCCATCACTTTTGGTGCCTCAGGGTTCCTTTCCTGTGCTGTGTATTTTGTTGAGTTGTCTCTGTTCCCAGAGCTAGACTAGAAAATGAACACCAAGCTGATGGTCTCTGTCATGTTTCATCATAACCTTCATCTCTGAATCCATTGACTCAGCTGGTCTTTCTCCCTGAGCTTTCAGATGTTTGGATGGGTACCTTCTGCAATCAGCCCCACATTCAGGGAAGGATGTAGGGTTTCTCATCGAGGGTCATGTTTAAAAGCTAGTGTTCTTATTGTTAGGGTACCTGGACACTAGATGCCAGTCCTAGACAAGTTACTTACCTCTAGGTCTTGATCTCTTCACTAGCTAAATTCAGGAAGAATATAGTTAATAATGGTATTTTGTCTCCTAACATCACAGTGAGGACCTAAAAAAGAAGGAAATGTAAACAGTAAGTTTCACAGACAATCCAGAGTATATGGGCTTCCATGCCTCTAGAATTGTTGATCTTTTTTCCATGTCCTTGTCCCAGCACCAAATAATGGAATGGAAAAATTCTGAAAAGTGAACACTAATTTATTTGCACGGGAATTTACAGGACAACATTATTTACAGCAACAACATTAACAAAAACTGGACTCTTTAGCAGTGACTAGCAGTGAGCTTGCCAACCTAGAGGGAACAGAGGTGTTACAGCTCTGGGTCCTTGATAGGCTTCTGGATACCAGTCAAGAGAGTATGTCAAGTATTGTAGCTTTGAACCCTTGGCAGGCATCAGGGTACCGGCCAGGAGTCAGTCCTGTTAAATAAATAGGAGCCCAAGGCTGCAGAGGCAGAAGGTCCTACTGGGTGTCTCTCTGAGGCAGGGAAGAGTCCAGGCATCAAGAGCATAAGTACTAGAAGAAGCAGGTCCCAGCCAAGAGCAGAGACCAGAATAAGTCCTGTTCACAGAGCACCAGTGGGTCTAGAGGTTCTCCAGTCTAGTACTGGATGGATGTAGCTCCAGAAGGCAGGAACAGATGCAAGAGCTCCAGCACCAGCAACCCTAGGGGGTCTCAGGTCCAAGACCCAAGCCCAAGCCCAAGGAGCCTCATTTTCCATGTGAGTCTTTTCTCTCTGGAGTCTGGTGGATCTGTGCACCAAGTTTACATAGACACAGGGAGGCCCTGATGGATCATGCAAATTAGGTGACATTCACAGGGACCAATTAGAAAAGCATATCAGCCTGCTAAGAATGCAAAAGTTCCTGTCAGACATTCCCTTCTGTTACCATGGCAATCATCAAGTAGCCCTGCTGGTTTATGAAACAATGGCTGAGTGCAGAGTGACAATAGGAGTCACCCACCCTCACATTCCAACCATCAGCAGGGAAGAGGCCCTTGCTACTGTTGTGGTAGTGGCTGGAGGCAAACACTCAAGTTTCAAAAGTGCAGGGTGAATACAGCCTGTGCTGAGCTATTTTTGCACCCATCTGTAAACATTTTAGTATTGGCTCTGACCACAGCTCTTTTCTCCAGGTCCTGATTTTGTAGTTACAGGTAGTAGATTGAAAGGTGCATTCTAATTTTCGCTTACACCTTTCAGGTCTAGTATTATCATTTCCTTCAGGTGAAGATCTTTGTGATGTTTGTGTAGTATCACCTTGTAGTTCCCAAGCTGAGACCTGCATATACTAGACACATTTAGTGAATACTTATTTTATTTCTGGTTGGATCTCACATATTCTAAAACATCAAAGAGTATTTTCCCAGAAGTTTGAATGAGTGCATCTCCCTTGTCAACAGTGCATAGCCAAGGGCAAATACCGCCAGACAGAAGAATGCCTATTAACCAGCATGGGAATTATGCAAGAGGAAGCAGTCCTGGAATCCTATTCCTCATTAGTCATCAGACTCACTCCAAGCAGCAGTGGTGAGAAGTTACAGTGGTCATGCTGAAAACCTGCTTTCCAATTAGCTTGGGGAAAACCCAATAGCATCTGAAATCAGCCAGTTTGGATGCATTGAGAGAGATTCACTCCCTGGTATTTCAGCATACTACTTCACTTGTAATGGCAGACTCTCTTCCTCACTAGATAGTTTCATATTTGCCCTTTTGATTTTGATTTTCCCCCAAACTGTACTTTTCACTCTACCTACTGTTGACCAGGAATAGAAGGATGCTACCAGAGGAGCCATTACTTTCAACAGCGTCACATCAACTTTCCTGGAAAAAGGAATTGAACACTGTTCACTTGGCATCTGAAAAGTTGGGTTTACTAACCTGCACTCTGAAGTCCAGGTGGCAGTTGTGCTCTGATGGTCAAAGATACACACCTGTGATGAAGAAAAAAGGTTGATCGAGAGGAGACGCTCATATGTGAGCTTGTTGTGAGCTAGTCTGGACTTCCAGGCTCTGGACTTTGAGCAAGGGGATTTGGGTTCTAACTCTCCATCTTCCCCACCATTTTTCATTCTATAAAATGGGAGAAAAACAACTTTTATATTTTACCTTCCTTGGGTTGATGTAAAACCACACATGATTATAAGCTCAAAATCATTAAGTAAGTGTAAGAGAGCAAGATGGTTTTATTGACCACATTTTTTTCCTGGACCTGGCGGTGTTTCAGTACCTGGCATGGTGGCTCAGACAGAGCAAGTGAGGGATCCAAAATACATTCCACTGGTGGCTGCTGTCATTTAGGTGCTGTGAAGGAGGCCAGGCATTCTTGAAGCCAAGCCTTCTCTTCTTTAGGCTAATCTGCACATTCTGCCAGGTGTGTCTAACTTACAGCTCTATACTGCTTCCTACCCAGGACAGCTATGAATGTAGCTCAACATGGATCCATAAATTTACTTAAAATATCTTGAGCTTTTTTTCCCCCATGTGAAAAAAAAAAAACAAAACAGGGGCTGGAGAGATGGCTTAGCGGTTAAGCGCTTGCCTGTGAAGCCTAAGGACCTCGGTTCAAGGCTTGATTCTCCAGAACCCATGTTAGCCAGATGCATAAAGGGGTGCATGCGTCTGGAGTTTGTTTGCAATGGCTGGAAGCCCTGGCGTGCCCATTCTCTCTCTCTCTCTCTCACTCTCTCTCCATCTGCCTCTTTCTCTCTCTGTCACTCTCAAATAAATAAATAAAAATGAACAAAAAAAAAAAAAAAACCAGGGATATGCACTTCTCATCTGTGAATTTTATAGAAAGGTAGTATTATAATTTCAAAAGGTTGGATGAACCCAAAAGTTTTCCTGATCATAGGCAATGAGTCCAGGGCATGCACCGGTTAGTCCCTGGCAGTGGGGAGCAGTGGCTCAGAGCACACCTTCCTACTCCATGGCTCTTACATTCTTTCAGCCCTCTCTTCTTCAGTGTTTTCTGAGACTTGGAGGGCATGCCAGTATTGAGCTCTCCACCTTTGCTCTTTTTCTGCCTTATTGAGTTTTGAGTCTCCTCAGTGTCTACTGCCCCTTCATGACCAGTCAGTGGTTACCAATAACCCCACTGATGAGGGCTGTCAGTGGATTAAAGGCAGAGAAGAGGGGACACAAGTGTATATCCCAGTGGAACTATAAACAATTAACAATTAATCATATGTTCCTATATTACTCAATACATTGTTTCATTTTTTTCTTTAACATTTTTCTCATTTTTAATTTAATTTAATTTAATTTTTTTCAGTTTAAACCAGAACTTTGTTTAAATAACAAAATACTTTACTTGAAGGGAAAATATTTAGGATTTTTTAGACATATTGCCCTACATGTAACAGCCACGTATGAAATAGTTATACAATTGTCCTTAGTTTACAATGATAAATTAAAAACATTAAAATTTTCTAATCAAACAAGTTATATAATATAAGTTTTTTAATGTGTTTATTTTGTTGTTGTTGTTAAAATAATGACAGCCAAATAACTTACTGGGATATAAAGATAAGAGCTGAATGAGCATGCCACTAATGGAGAAAAGGGATATTTTCACAGAACCAGTACTTTCCCCCATATCATCTCCATTTGATGTTAACCAAAACATTAACCATTTAGTTTAGAAAGAAAAAGAAAAGCGCAATATGCTTGTTTATGTACAACAGTAACTTTAAAGGAATGGGGAGGGGAATAATGAAAGAACAGAGAAAACTATACTGTAATAGTCAGGATGTGGTGCCAAATTGTTGTTTTCTAATTGAGGATGTAATCTTGGTCTATAACAAAATCTTCGAGTAAAGTAACAGGTTTCCTTTTCAGTAGACACCTCTGTCTGTTGCTGGAACACATCAATTGTATCTTCAGCTTCCATTTCCAACTGCACAGGTGTGTCTGTTTCACTGATTGGCTCTCCCTCAAATCGGAATCTGATCTGTCTCAATGACAAACCCTGTCGTTCACGATAGGGTTTTATTGGTTTACTAAATGGTACAGTCCTCTTAATCTTAAACTGCACCACAGAACCATACTGCCCCACAACCTTCAAATTAATATGATCCTTGTTCTTAGTCCTGACCCCCTCCTTGGGTTTCCCATGGGCCATGGCAAGCTCTGGGGTCTGCTCAGCTGCTGCTTCACAAGAGGTGCCAGGTCCGCACCGCAGGAACACAGACGCAGCACCAGGAGTGGCAGGAAAAGGAGGCGGCAGTGCTGGACGAGGGAGAGGATGCCCGTACCTAAGATATTATTTTTTAAAAAACATTTATACTTTCATATCCTCTCCCCCCCCCATTACACTGAGGCTATTGGTGTTCACTGTGGGGTCATGAAGACCTTGGTCAGTCTCTATGGGGCAGGGGGTGGGCCATACTCTGCCATATCCCTACCCACCCTGTGGTTCTTAAAATCTTTCTGCCCCTTTTTTCCCACAAAGTTTCCCTACAGTGAACTCAACACTTGCACAAGGGAAACAGTTTTCCCTCACCATCCTGCCTCCTGTTCCTTCTTCTGTCTTCTATACCCAGAAACAGATATTTGGTTTTCTAAGGGGCAGACTTACTTTGGAAAGACAGGATTGAGAGGAACTCTAGCCGTGAATTTACAAACAGAATATTATTTGGCAAAGAGGCGAAAGGTGCATTCCAACAGAAGAAGAATGTGAAAAGAAAGTAAGAGGGTAAAGGAGTTTAACCTGTGTTGCAGGGCTGCAGGCCACAGATCCTATGCGCAGCAGAGGTCTGAGGAGACTTCTGGATATATATTAAAGAGAGAGAGAGAGGGGAACAGAGGGGGGCAGACAATTGCCTTTCTGAGGTGATTTATGGGCATTTCTTATCAAGGCCTCTTCAAATTTTTTGTTAAGTCTATATAAACATTGTGAAAGAAAACAGAAGCATATATCCACTTAGAAAGCAATGTGACAAGATGTATTTTACAGTGAATACCTGCTTTTGAGGATGGTAGTTTTTAGTAGAGAAGCCTCTAAGGCGTAAGAGAAATATAGGAAATTGAGAGTAAGGTGTCATGAAAGCATGCTAGTAAACTGTGTAACATAGATTCCTATTGGTTGATTCTCCATGTTAATTCTCAGAAATGGAACCCTCTAATTCTTTAAAAGAAGGATCATGAAAAACCAAAAGCCAAATGTAAATAATTTCAAAAATGAAGTGACCCTGTTGTACAAATCCCAGAGGTTCTAAGGAAACTACCCACTTCAAACTGTTCACCTTTATTCAGGAGAAGAACAAAATAGAGTAGAAAGGACATATTGACCCCACTTAAAAGCTTTTGGCATACTTTAAAATAGTATCAGGGGACTGTTGGTGACAAAATTGTACTGTATTTGGGCTTCCTGCCAAATGAGTATATTTTAGATGCTCTTGCCACAAAAATAAATAAGTAAATAAATAAATAAGGACAATGATGAGACTTGATGTATGTTAACTTACCTCATGTAAGTAATCATCTACTTATCATCTGTTTTAAACCTATCTATCATCTACCTATCCACCCACCTCATAACATCATGATGTACACCTTAAATATTCAAAATAGAAAATATTTTTACTAAAATAAAACAACTAACTAGTCTAAAGGGAACTCTAAAGGTAGATACTTAAATTTCTATCACACTTTTTCAGAAAAATTCAGTTTTACTACCATTAATAATGCTAAGGCTTCAAGAAGTACTTTCCATCTATTAAATTTTGAAAGAAAAACACTTATCCAGGGGCAAGAAACAGTTTATGCTAGATGATGCATTAATTCCCAAATCAAGCCTATAAATGAAATGGTTTGTGGAGAAAAGAATTAAAAAATTTACAGTCTTTGTCAAAACCTCAAAATAACTCCCATTACATTTCTGTTTCAAATAAAGATTCACAGGCAGATCCAGAGAGTAATGATTTTCAAATTAAAAAGTTTTATGTGCTTTTCAAATTCAGAGATGAAGTGCGAGAGGTCAGACTCCTTCTCTGAGGAAAGAGAAACGATATTCTGAAAGACCATAAAGGCAAAGCAGGAAATAACAATCCTGTGAGGAGAGACTACTAAAAATATTTACAGAGTACAGTAAAGCTATTCAATTCCAACTCATCACTAGTAAGATAATGGTTCCCTAAGCAAATTATAATATAAAAAAAATTTCAAGTAGGCTCTAGAGCTCAATTATGAGAACAAGTCATGCTTGCCATTAGTAGTACAATTTGCAAACCAAAAAGTTTCTCTTGATGTGTTCACATGAAAGGCTAATCTATAACCATACCACTCTGAACACTCTCCATCTAATCTGTTCTCAGAAGCTGAGCAGGGTGGAGCCTGGTTAGTACGTGGATGGGAAAGGGCTGTGAGCAATTGTAATTGATGTACTTTTATAAGCTGTCACTTTGGGTCCTGTCTTTATAACATTAGCCATAGGCTTTTAGAATGTGAAGGACATTACAGAAACCTAATTATGATTCAACTTCTCAATGTATGCATGAGAAAATAGTCTTGTGGAAAATGTTTGGTTGAAGGTCACAGCTTGTTGATAAAATGCTGAGTCTTAAGATCATGTTTTCAAGTGCCCTGTGAAAATTTGTTTTCTACCATCATGCTTTACTTGAACAGTCATAAGATAATAAGTTAATAATTTATAATAATTATATATATATAAGAATTATAATCATAAAATAATAATAAATTACTTTGGATTGGGAAGAGGCTCTAAACTTCATTTGAATTTTTGGTAACCTTCTTAATAAAATGTAACCTGTAGGCTGAAAAGTATGCAAGTCCTAAGTATACTTATTCATGATTACTTTCCAATTAATAACACCCACAGGTTAGGAAATGGAACATTTATGGAATTATAAATGGTCTCTTGATTCACTTTCAAGTCTTTACCCACTCTACCTCCTTAAGGTCAAATATTTATACGCCCACTTGAGAAATGATTAACCAAGGTCTACAGTGGATAAAGGTCCAGGTAGCCTAAATGATTTACACAAATGAAAATTATTAGTGAAAACATGAACCTTGGTCTTATGAGGCCTTATTCAGTATTTTCCACTAATTAAATTAATTATTAACTAATTGAAGTCAATTTAATCCCATTTCATTTAACATAAATTGGCTCTGGATCTGCATCATTCCAATTTGTCACTATTGTTAAGTTTAAATGCTCCTGTTAGACACAGATGTGGCTTTTTTTCAGGAATTTTAGTTCACAAACCCCTTGTGATTGAACCCCAACTTCCAATCTCACACAAACACTGATTTGTTCTCTTTTATTATAAAAGTTGTGTGTCCTGCCATTTTGTTGTGATTTCAAATTCATTTCCTTTATGAAAAGAATTGTATGAAATTAAAATCTCTTCATAAGCTTATTTGACATTTATCTTCTTTTGTAAAAATTTTGTTCTTTTTTTGCATTCATATTAATAGATTATTTACTTTGTTATTGGGTTGTAATGGTTCTTTTCATATTTTGGTAGTATGTTTTTCTTCAGATTGTGTTTTACAAGTAATGTATCCTAATTTGTGACTTGTTCTTTTGTTTCCCACAAGCATATCTTTCTACAAATAACTTGTTAAATATATATATATATATATATATATACACACACACACACACACACACACACACACACACACACACATATATATTATTTGCAAGCAGAGAAATAGAGACAGAGATAGATAGACAGATAGATAGATAGACAGACAGACAGACAGATAGAGGGTGAATATGACTCTGTTAGGGCCTCTAGACACTGCAAATGAACTCCAGGTGCAGGGGGCTGCTTTGTGTATCTAGTTTAGGTGAGTACTGAGGAATTGAACCCAGGTCATTGGACTTTGTAGGCAAGCCCCTTAACAACTTAGCAATCTCTCTAGCCGAATTTGTTAAAATTTTGACAAAATCATTTTAACAGTTACTCTTTAAAGATATTTCTTAATATATATTATTTGAGAAAATTTTGTTTTACACTACCCCACATCACAAATTTTTTTCTGTGTTTTCTTTGAGAAGTTTTATAGTTTTAGTGCTTAAAGTCTGCAGTCCAGTACACTTTAATATTTATATATGATGTGATGAATGGATTAAGGTTAATTTCTTTTACACCTTTCTCAGGTTGTTCCAGCATAATTTAGAGGTCATTATTTTTTTGTTTGAATTATCTTAGGTTAGATGCACACAGTGGTACATGTGTCTATTGGTTGTAGTGGCAAGAGGCCCTGGAGGGCCCGTTCTCTCTCTCTCTGCTTAAAAATGCTGAGAAAGGACCTGTCTTATTATATAAACAGAAGAAAGAGTGACTTGCATACAGTAAGAGAGGAGAGGAGGAGTGACTGCTGATGTTGAAGAGAAAGGTTAAATGTTGTAAGGTCTCATGGAACTTGATAAGCAGTTTATATGTTATTTTAAGAACAAAATAAGTGCTTTAAACAGGAGCATTGTATGATCTGATTTTCATTTTTGAAAAATAAAAATGGGTTTATCTGTTTGGTCCAATTCAATAAATTTACTCTGCAAAGGTCTCCACTGACCATACAATAGTAAACTATACTTAATTCAGACTTACAGTGTAGTTAGCAGGGAAAATTTTGTTCCATAGCCCAACAGTCTCATTTTCCTCCTGTTCCCCTTCTGAAAGAGACTGTATAAAACAAGGCACATGCCCCCCCCCCCCCCCTTTTTTGAGGCTTTCTTGTATGCTGCTACTGCCAGAATGTTTTCAGGCGTCCTTCTGGCTTGTCTTCCTTCCTCCACTTTGTGGCCAAGGTAAACACTAGCCTACTGGAAAAAGCCTAAGAAGACTCAGTTATTAAGTATTGTATTCCCTTGGTGGTTATTACCTGCCTAATTTGAAGTGCATTAAATAAAATAAACACGAGAAATAGAGGATTGCATCTTTATAGTAAACATAAACATCGCCTATTCTGTCTTCTTCCATCACGCAGTTTTTGGCCATCTGTCTGACATGGTCTCAAGGTTATCCATATTGTTGAATATGACAGTTTCCTTTTTGGTGAAAGGATGGAGGGAAGTCCATTGTATATGCATACCAAATATATGCTAATGGACATTTAGATTGCTCCTGTACATTGGCTACTGTGAATAATACTGCAATGAACATGGGAGTGAAAATATCTTTAATATATTGATTTAGTTCCCTTAGGTATATCTCTACAAGTGGGATATTTTAAATCATAGTCTATTTAGAGAACTTTCCATACTGTTTTCTTTTTAAAACTATTTTATTTGGGCTGGAGAGATGGCTTAGTGGTTAAGCGCTTGCCTGTGAAGCCTAAGGACCCCAGTTCGAGGCTCAGTTCCCCAGGTCCCACGTTAGCCAGATGCACATGGGGGCCCATGCGTCTGGAGTTCGTTTGCAGAGGCTGGAGGCCCTGGCGTGCCCATTCTCCTCTCTCTCCCTGTATCTGTCTTTCTGTCTGTGTCTGTCACTCTCAAATAAATAAATAAATAAAAATATTTTATTTATTTATTTGGGAGAGAGTAAAAGGAAGAGAGAGGGACAGAGGAGAGAGAGAGAGAGAGAGAGAGAGAGAATGGGTGCACGAGGGCTTTCAGCCACTGCAAGCGAACTCCAGACACATACACCACCATGTCCATCTGGTTTATGTCGGTCCTGGGGAATTAAACCTGGGTCCTTTGGCTTTGCAGGCAAGCACCTTAACCACTAAGCTATTTCTCCAGCCCTCCATACTGTTTTCTAAAATGGCTACACTAATACCTTCAACAGTGTAGTAGGATCCCTTTTTGCCCGACATCCTTGTAAATATTCATGATCTTTTTGTTACCTTTTTGTATCAGTAAATCTAAGAGGTGGTAGCTCATAGTGGATTTTAGATCGCATTTCTCTATGATCAGACCTGTGGAGTAGTTTTTCATATGCCTGTTCACCATTTGTATAAAATTTTTGAAAACTGTTTATGCACTTTGCTCATTTTCACAGATGATTGTTTTCATGTTATTGAGTACTTTGAGTTCATTTTACACTATTTCCTTTTCTAACATATAGTTTGCAATGTCTTCTTCTAGTCTGTGGGGTTTTGTTCACTCTGTTTTATTAATTTGCTTTTCAGGGGACATTTTAGTTTGGTACAGTCCTGTTTGTCTGTTTATGTTTTTATTGTCTATGTATCTAGAGTTCAATCCAATAATTCACAGCATATACTAGTGTTTTGAAGTTTATCCCCTGTGTTCTCCTCTATTAGTTTTATGCTTCCAGGTCTTGTATTTCTTTTCTTTATTCTGTATTTGTTCTAGTTTCCCCAACACCATTTATGAAAGAGACTACCTTTACCTATTGTGTGTTAGTATTATCCTTGTCAAAAATAAAATCAGTTGATCATGGATGTGTAGGCTTATTTTTAGACTTTCCTATTCTATTCCAATCAATGCTTTGTTTTTAAACCACTGCTGTGCTATCTTGGTACTATACTTCTGTAATATATTTTGGAAGTGTGAACTGCCAGCTTTGTTCTCTTAGGTCAAAAGATTTTGATTCTTTGAGATCTTTTGTGGTTTCTTCTAAATTTTAGGATTTTTTCAATTTCCATGAATAATGACATTAGTATTTTAACTTACATTATACAAACTCTATAAATCACTTTGGTTACTGCAGACATTTTAGCAATACTAATTCTTTCAATTAATGAACATGGAATATCTTTCCATTCATTTATATCATCTTTCATTTTCATTAATGTTTATAGTTTTCCATATACAGATCCTCTATGGCTAAATTTGCTAAGTGTTTTGTGGTATTATAAATAAATGCAATTGTATTCTTAATCTTCTTCTTTTTCAAATAGCTCAGTTTTATAAAAATGCTAATGATGGGCTGGAGAGGTGCTCAGTAGTTAAGGCACTTGTCTGC
Organism: Jaculus jaculus; assembly: GCF_020740685.1. Taxonomy (NCBI): domain Eukaryota; kingdom Metazoa; phylum Chordata; class Mammalia; order Rodentia; family Dipodidae; genus Jaculus; species Jaculus jaculus. Next base: position 22,720,940 of record NC_059109.1, on the reverse strand, counting down.
AAAGACAAAGCACCCAGTTCAATTCCCCAGGACCCATGTCAGCTAGATGCACATGGCACATGCATCTGGAGTTCATTTGCAATGGCTGAATGTCCTGTTGTGCCCATTTTCTCTCTCTCTCTCTCTCTCTCTCTGCCTATTTCTGTCTCAAATAAGTAAATGAAAAAGAAATGCTAATGATTCATAGAAGTGATTAACAAAGTGCTTAGTGGGGCCATGTGTGGATAGGAAAAGGGGAGACCCTGGTCAATGGATATAGTTTCAGTGAGGAGAAACATGCTCTGGTGATCAATGCGTGCTGCAGTGATATCATTAGTAACTATGTAGTTAGTGTTACAAACCAGCTAGAAGAGTAGATTTTCAATGTTCTCATTACAAAGAAATAATAAGCACTTGGAAAGATGAATATGCTAACTCGACTTACCCAATTATTTTACAATGTGTACATGTATGGGAATATCACATTATACCCTATAAATTGCTACTTGTCAAATAAAATTAAAATAATCACTGGGGCTGGAGAAATGGCCGGGAGGATAAAGTGCGTGCTGCACAAGCATGAGTTACTAAGTTTGAACCCCCAGCTCCCCCATTAAGGCCAGATCAGTATCATGAGCATCTGTAAGACTTGTATGCCTACAGTCAGAAAGGAAGTGGAGACAGGAGAATTCTCCAGAAGCTCATGGGCCAGGTAGCCTGGTGACCGCAATGATGAAAAATGAAAGAGCCTGCTTCCAGTGAGGTGGAAAGTGAGGAGCGACAGCAAAACTTGTCCTCTGACCACCACACATGTGCTGCACCGTGCACACGCCCTCAAGCACACACATGAACAGACACACACACATCAAAAAAGACAAAAGAAAGAACAGGAAAAAAGAGTAATGGTACTTACAAACGGGAGAAAAGAGAAAAAAATAATGGAGGGAATTATGGGAAAGTAGGTTTTCATAATTTATTCAGTGAGTTAGATATACATAAAGGTGAGTATGTGGAAGAAACAGAGATTTCAGTTCTGACTACCCCTGGATACTCAACTTCTGTATTTGTGCCCAACAACTATGTATATTTGCTAAAAATCTAAATATTATAGGTTATTCCAGATGAGCACATTACAACCACTCTATAGGTGAGGAAGACTAGAGGCCACATGCTATACACTAGGGTCACATCTGGTTTAAATGGGAACCAAGGAACCTTGGGGGCAAAGGAGATGTTTAATGTCTTGTTCGGAGCAGTTGTTACATGAGCATACACAGCTTCCAACACTTTTCCAATTGAACTCTAAAGATATCTGTGAATTTTATTGGCTATAAGTTATGCCTCTATTTAAATATTAGTAAATATGGGCTGGCGCAATGGCTCAGCAGTTAATGTGATCTTCCTAGGCAAGCATGAAGACCAGAGGGAGCAAGAAACTACTCTAGTTTGAATCTCCAGTTTTAAAAAGCATCTGGTTGTGGCCATGCACACCTGTACCCCATCCCCCCTGGCTGAGCAGACAATATAGAATCTTTGGAAACCTGAAAGGTCCAGAATCAGTTAAAGGAGACTATGGATCAAAAAAAAAAAAAAAAAAAAAAAAAGAGAGAGGAAAAACTAGGTAGAAGAGAGATGAAGCCTGATACCACATGTTTCACACTAGCCACTGCAGGCAAGGAGCCCCTGCCACAGGTAAACGTATGGGTGCTTCCAGGTACACACAGCACACTACCTCTCTTCCCCCCCCCCCACACACACATGCAGAAGTAAATAAATTAAAATTAGAGAATGTTTTATGATAGTGAAAAGAGAATAATAATGCATTGTCATCATCTACTGAATGTGAAAATAAATAAGACATATTTTTAGGTGGAAAATTTTTCCCTTTAGATTGGTTTGTAAGAGAAATTGGAGATCTCTAAATAAACAAAATGGTTTCTGTGCCCAAATTTTTAAATAACCATTAGTTGGTTAAATTAAACATAGATTGGGCTGGAGAGATGGCTCAGCGGTTTAGGTGCTTGCCTAAAAAGCCAAAGGAACCAAGTTCAATTCCCTAGGACTTCTGTAAGCCAGATACACAAGTTGTCACATGCAGTTCATTGTAGTGATTGGAGGCCCTAGTGTGCCTATTCTCTCAGTCTCTCTCTATCTGCCTCTTTCTCTCTCCAATAAATAAATAAAAATAAAATATTTTTAAAAGTTATGCCTAGTTTACCTTTCCACCTATATTGCTATCAAAATAAATTTAAACCATAGACTATATTAGTAAATGTACTTTAACTTTCAAGTCATGAAATATATTGAATTTAGATAAAGATATAAAAGTTAAATCAAGTTGTTAAAGATAGGGGTTAAGCTATGCACATGTCTATCATACCAACACTAGGAAGGCTGAGACAGGGATGTGGTTAGTTCAAGGCCAGCCTTGTCTATATAGTGAGACCTTGTATCAAAAACAATTAAGTAAGTCATATTTTTTTTTCTTTCGGTGAATGAGTTCTTCACCTGTTTGGCTATGCATACACATACCTTTCAAAATTCACCCCAGATCTCTATGATGGTCCTACTTTGGGAAACCACTAGCTAGGAAGCTAGATGCTTTATTAAATTTAATGGTATTAGTGTTAATAATCTTAACATTCTTTAATGTTCTTGTTACCTATACTCTAATCTCATTCTTAGGCTTTTAAATATATGATTTAGTTTAAATCCTCCAAAATCACAGCAATTACTAAAATAGTCTTGTTAGAATGGAGGTATGAATATATTTTTTTTTCTGTTTAAGAAGAGAGCAACTTACATTTCTATTGAAGTTGATTGTGAAAATCCTCCTGCCAAAAGCATATAGAAATTATAAGAAGCATATCTTTCAAACAAAAAGAAAACTGAAGCTGTAGTGATAAGCCAGTACTGAGCCTGGAGGCATGTGACAGCAGAAACAGAGACCATAGTTCTGACAGTTTCATAAAAGAACAGGAGATAAAGCCTCTTCTCTGGTAAGATGGGCCAATAAGGATGAAGCCTGAATTGAGGTAGGATGCCTACAGGGTTAGGCGGTGAAAGCTTGAGTTAAAAAAAAAATCCATCTACCAAAGGGAAACTTAAAAATCTTAGTTATTAGTTTCCAGTGTGTGTGGTGGGAGGGAGGGAGTCTTCCTTTAGAATCCAGAATGTGAGTCTGTCCATACTTGCATTCAAGGTTTAAATTTGGTCCCCTTATCCAGACATGCTATGCTGATATGAACAGTGCCTTCATGGGGGTCGTAGTGCCCCAGCCTGGAGGTCCAGGTGTTGAAACACACATCCAGGGAGAAAGACATTTCCACTTTGTTTCCTTCATATTGTCAGGGAGTTGTGTGTGTGTTCAGCGGTGCTATAGGTGAAGAAGAGGAGGGAGAAATTAGTTAGGCAGGACCCTAAAGTGAATAGTTTTCTCTTGGCTAAATGCAGAAATTGTCCTTGGATCTTTAGGGAGAAATCTAGGTCATTTCACTTGAGTACATGTCAGAAGGGTCTGGCTTTTTCTTATCTTTGCCTTCTTAGGGAGCCCTTCCACACCCTTCTGAGAAGGCCCTGCCGACAGAATTGACATTTCTGGGAAGAATGGCCTTATCCAGAAATCCCAGACATCTGATGTTAGAACTGAAATGACTAGACCATCCATCCACTATATCTATCCATCCATCCATCCGTGGGACTCACATTAAAAAAAAAAAAAACAAAAAACAAAAAAAACTGAGACTTGAAGCGGGCTTCCCAAACCCACTTGAATATATGGAAAACACTTACATTCAAGCCAACACACAACTGAAGAGACGCGAACAAAGCAGAACACAGATATAAGGAATTGTGCAGAATTTAGTACATGTAGATTAAGAAAATATCTAGGGGCTGGGGAGATGGCTTAGTGGTTAAGCGCTTGCCTGTGAAGCCTAAGGACCCAGTTCCAGGCTCGATTCTCCAGGACCCACCTTAGTCAGATGCACAAGGGGGCGCACACATCGGGAGTTCGTTTGCAGTGGCTGGAGGCCCTGGAGTGTCCATCCTCTCTGTCTCTCTCTTCCTCTCTCTCTGTATCTGTCACTCTCAAGTAAATAAAAAATGAACAAAAAGATTAAAAGTAAAAAAGAAAATATCCAAGACAAGTTAGGGGATGCAGAAGACAGAATGGAAAAGTCCCACATACTGATTGGATGTTCCAGATTTAAAGACTAAGAAAAATAAGAGAAAATAGTCCTAAAATATTAGATACATTTTCCACAATTGAGAAAAAGTGCACATTCTTATGTTTAGGAAAAAATTTCTGACAAGAATAAATAAAAATTAATTTTAACCCAGTCACATTTTAGACAAAGTGAGACCATCAATAACTAAATTAGAATTGGTCAAAACAGATAACATATCTTTAAAGAAACAACAATTGGATCAATGCCATAACAGAAAAAAAAGAAGCAAATAAAAAATTCTTTAACTTACTGAAAGAAAATAAAAGTCAATCTGAGATTGCAAACCTACTTAAATTGTCTATTAAGAATAAAGATGAGGCTGGGAGATGGTTCAGTGGTTAGAGGTGTGTGCCTGCAAGGTTACCAACCAGTGTTCAACTCCTAAGCCACCCGTGTAAGCCGAACACAAACAGTGGTGCGAGGGCCTGGTGTTTGTTTGCAGCGAGAAGAGGTCCTAGCATGTGCGCATGCACATAGATATATTTTTTAAACAGTGAGGCACTGGGGAGATGGTTTAGCAGACAAGATGGAGGGTCTGAGTTTGATAACCAGCCAGTTATGGCTGTGATGCCTGTAACACCAGTGATGGGGTTAGTGGGCAAAGATGGGAAGGTTGCTGGGCCTCTCCCATCAGTCAGTCTAACCAAAAGATGGCAAGCTCAAAGTCCAGTGAGACTTTGTGTCAGAGAAATAAGGCTACTGTGGTTTGAATTCGGTGTTCCTGTGAAACTCATGTGCTCTGAGTGCATGGTTCCCCAGCTAATGGCAATTTTGGAGGTGGGCCCTTGATTGAGGCGGTATATTATTGGGGACAGTCGTGCTGTTATAGCCAGCTCCCCCTTCCCTGAACTTGGCTAACTCTCCTGCTACTGTTTTCTGTCTTCTGTGGCAGAGGTGATGCCCAATCTCTGCTCTTGCCAGCTTTTCTCTGCCACCAGGGATCTTGCCATCAGGGGTATAAGCCAAAATAAAAACTTTCTTTCTGGGATGGAGAGATGGCTTAGCAGTTAAGGCATTTGCCTGCCAAACCTAAGGACTCAGGTTGAATTCTCTAGGTCCCATGTAAACCGGATGCATGACGTGGTGCATGCATCCGGAGTTTGCTTGTAGTGACTAGAAGCATTGGTGCATTCATTCTCTTTCTATCTCAGCCTCTTTCTCTCTCTCTAAAATAAACAAAGAAATAAAATATTTTTAAAAAAATATTTTAAAGTTAAAAATATTTCTTTTATAACCTGCTTTTGGTAGGGTGTTTTGTCTCAGCAGCAAGATAGTAAGTACCACAAAGGTCGAAGAACAATTGAGGCCATCTGACCTCTTCTGGCCTCTGCCTGTGAGAGTACAGGATGCCCAAAAGAAAGAGAATTAACTGAAGATGCTATTAGGCAACCAGAAATCAAGAGAGTTAATAACGAAAATATGTTACTAAAGGAATTTCAGGAAGATATGTTGGACTCAAAGCAGAAGTAAAATGATCCTGGCAATAGGTCTCACACTCAAGAAAAAAAAAAACATACAAAAATAGCAGATCAAAGGGTAAATATGAAAAATGATATCATTTATTTTGAGATAAAATGTAGAAAATTATTTCAGATGGGAGGGGAGTTCTTATGAGCTGATTTTTGCTCCCCCAATGTTTGGATTTGATATTGAAAGTTTTTATAAAAGTAAGTAAGCAGAGATTATATTTTACTGAAGAGGCCAGGAAGGTGGAAAGGGGCCATGTGGGGGAAGAAGAAAAGAGCTTTCATTGGGGGAGAATATTAGAACACATGTAGCATTTAAGTGGGAGGTGGGGAGGGGGGAATTGAGGAGATGTAAAGTTAAAGCAGGGTAGGGGCATGGAGATTGGGAAGGTTAACCAGCAGTAACTATGGTAACCAACATAACATACATGAAAAAGCCATATGAAAATCTACTACTTTGTATGCTAATCAAAAAATTAAAAAGCTTCAGTGAAGGTACGCTACCTATGTGGATAAAGCTTCTCTCATAAACCATAGGTTATTGATTGAAAATCACAATACCAAGGATAAAATTCTTTCCAATAAGTTGGTCAGGGGAGATACTGAAGTCCTTAAAACAATATTGCTCTAGATCTCCCACCAAAAGTAGAAGGTAAGTTCATATTGCTGAAGGCACTACATGCTTCAGTTTGAGGACATAGGAAAATCAATCTGAAACTGAGGCAGAAACTTCCTCCCTGATGGTGAGCTTTCACAGTACTGAGCACTATGCATGCATGCCCATACACACACATACACACATGTATGCAAGTAATTAATTAATTAGTAATTAAAAATACAAATATGATCTGGATCTAGTGGTGAAGGTCAATAATCCCAGTTACTCAGGAGCCTGAAGCAGGAGAAACACAAGTTCAAATGCAGCCTAAAATACAGAGTAGGTTTAATGCCAACCTAGACTCAAACTAAAAGATATAAAATCACCAAGGGATATAGATCAATGGTAGAGCCCTTGGCTAGCATGCATGGTGCTCTAGGTTCAATTCCTAGCCCCACAGAAATAAAAAGAAGAAAATGATAGCAGTTATTGGTTTCCTTAAGAGTGTTAGGCACTGTGTGAGACAATGTAAGTGAATATTATATTGGACAAAAAAGGTATTCTTAGCTTTACAGACCATAGCCTATCTGAGACATTCAACATTAAATTAGTAGTTACCACTATTCTGGAAGACTTATCAGTTCTCCAAACTATCTCTTTTATTAAAAATATATGATTAAGTCAGGCGTGGTGGTGCATGGCTTTAATCCCAGCACATCGGAGGCAGTGATAAGAGGATCTTGTGAGTTTGAGGCCAGGCTGAGACCCTACCTCAAAAAAAAAAAAAAAAAAAAAAAAAAAAAAGGAAAAAGAAAAAAAGAAAGTATAATGGGCTGGAGAGATGGCTCACTGGTCAAAGGCACTTTCTTGCAAAGCCTGTGAGCCCCCAGATTTGACTCCCCAATGCCCACATAAAGCCAGAGGTTCTTAGTGGCACATGTGTCTGGAGTTCATTTGTAGTGGCACAGGCCCTGGTGCACCCATACTCGCTCTCTGTCTGCCTCTTTCTCTGTCTCTATCATAAATAAATAAATAAAATAAATATTTTTTCAATGTACACATTTTGTCTTCTCATGATGCCTCTTACCTGCTTATCTGTTGATCCATCATGTGCCATAGGTTCCCTAATGTCTGTGGCAGTGTTAATGTTGTCATCTCTATGATGACACTGTGCTTTTATTTGTAATTCTGGGTGGTAATTGTTAGTTTATCTTTCTGACTCTGGTAACAGTTTACCTAGTACCAAACCATCATCATAGCACGTAGAAAGTACGTGACAGGGTTGACAGCTTCCATATGTGTTAACATTTGATAAGTGAAGTACTGAGATAGCTATTCAGTGAACACAGACTCAGCAGAAAGCAATGTACGAAAGTCCTTACCTCAACAATTAAAACATGTGGGGGCAAATTTTATTCCAACACTACAAATGTAAATTCCGCCATAGCCACCACTAATGTTCTCTTAATGGTTTAACAAAAATAACTGGTTTTATTTTAGAATATTCTCTTTGGAGTTGTTTAAATCAAAACGCTGACTTTATCCTGCATATAGAAACTCTTTTATATGTCATTAGAAGTAGGTAAATTTAGTAGAGAATTCATAGAATTCTGTGAAAACATTCTTATCTTATCTAAGGACTTTTTTCTATTATGTAGAGTTTTGTTCACTATTGAGCAATTTATCTGGAGAAAAGATCTTCTTTTGTTGGTATGTCAGTAAGAAAAACATTAGTATTCCTTGTACTATTTTCCTTCTCAAGTTGATACATTTTAACTGTTATTTGACTTGCTTAAACATGTAAAAGCATCTGTATCTTTTTGTAGCATTCATGTTTGAACCATCAATTTCACCATTACTCTGCATAATATGCTCCTTTGCTGCAACATTGCTGTTTTCAAAAGTGTTCTCAATAATTAAGCCCTACTAAAGAATATTTTCAGAAAACCTATTAAATATATCCCTGAGGCACCTCTGATTTAGAAATCCTAATCTGCAACTATTCAGTTGTACAAATTATCTATTTGCACACAAAATCAGCTTGCAATTGGAATGATAGCCTTGCTATTATATGCATTTGGTTCGAACATACTATGAAAGAAAAACTCTCTGCTACTTTGTGACTACTTTTTTTAAGGTTTCCTATACCAATAATGCCCAATTGTGCACACATTTAACAGACAGAATCAAATATTTTACAACCATAAGAACATATATGAATTTAGCTGTCCCCTGCCCCACCTATAACTGGAATCTGGCTTTTGGCTTCAGACTTGCTCTCACGAAAGCATACACTATGCCTATTTCGGTACTTCAGTGGTTTTTATTAGGTCACATCATCAGCACACAGAGGGGAAGACAGCAATTTGGTACACGTAATTCAAAAGAATTCTTCAAGATTTCTTTGAGGTAATATAAGAAAGTTCAGTTGATTTCTACCTTAAAAGAAAATTGGATCTTAAATTTAACTCCACAGAACCACATCTTTTGGAGAATCACAAATAAAACAGACTGCCTGCCTGGGGACACTTGCCTATTGTTCTAGAAGATTGTATTTACTATGCTATGGAAAAATACAGCAATCCTACATCTATCTGTCTTAAAAATTGCCCATAGAAGGGCACCACTATCTCTACTTTTATTTCATGTTGAACTGGAATTGCTAGTCAATGCATTCCACCACACAAAAGAAGTAGAATAATAAGAATGGGGGGAGTTTTTAAAATATTTTTACTTATTTTATTTGCAGAAGGAGGGAAGATGGGAGAGAGGGGAAGAGAGAGAAAGAAAATGGGAATACCAGAGTCCCTTGCCACTGTACATGAACTCCAGACACTGTGCACCTGGCTTTATATGAGTACTGGGGAAATTAATCTTGGTCAACAGGCTTTGTAAGCAACACCTATAACCACTGAGCAATGTCCCCAGGCCAGGTGAAGAATAAACAGTATTATTTTCATGTGGTACTGATGAAATAATATTATTGTGTGGTAGTTTGAATGTCAATATATGTCCCTCATATCCTGAGGCATTATTGATTAAGCTTGCAACTTAACTCTCCAACCATGAGCTGGAGGAGGTTACAGTAGGTGGGGGTGAGAGGAATCTTAAGCTCAGCTCAAAGGTGTGTTCATAGCAGTTTGAGCTCTGGTTGATGGTATTTGCTGGCTGCTGGTGATATCTCTCTGTCATGGATCTACGAAAGGGAGCCAGCCTCTTCTGCCATGATGGAACTTCCCCTGGATTCTATAAGCCTGAAATAAACCCTTTCCAACCATGCCACTTATGGTCAGATGTTTGTCCCAGCAACAGAGGTAACTGAAACGACTTGGAAAACCTGAATCAATAATAAAATTAACAAGCATAAATTATGTGAAATCATAGAATATGAGATAGTTGATGAAAAACTCAACAAAATTGAATATTTATAGTAAAGAGAAAGTACTATATATATATATTGAAACATGCCTAAAAGTTATAAAATTTTAATTAATGGGAAAAATTATTTATTCTTAGAGAATAACTCTGTTTTAAAATTTAATGCTCCACAAGTTAGTATAACAATTAAATTTAACTCAACAAATATCCAGTAAGTTTATTTCAAGAGCCACATAAATTGGTCTTTAAGTTCATACTTAAAAATTGAAAGATGGTAATAGCTGGAAAAATGTATGTGGAAACAGAAGAGTAATTACTTTTACCAAATTAAACATATGCAAACATGTATAATTAAAATAGTGGGCACTTATTCATGAAAAGATAGATCAGTAAAAGGAACAGGATAGCAATTTCAACAATGGAATTACTTACATATAAAATTTTTGATATATAATAAAGGTGACATCTCAAATCACCTGAAAGCAAGGATTTTAAATATATTGTGGTAGAACAATTGGAAGTCCAGCCACACTTCCCATCTTATACAAGAATAACTAAACTGAATATTGATTATTAAACCATAAAAGGACTATAGAGAATATTTAAATCTCTTAAAGATTAAGAGTAATCTTTACTCCCTTAACTATAAGTCGTGACTCAAATTCCAGGTACTATAAAAGATTAATCCATTCAAGGATATTAAAAATACTTGAATAAGGCTGAGGATATGGGTAAGGAGATAAGAGTGTTTTTCAAAGTGTGAGGACCTAAAAGGGACTGAGCTAAATCCCCAACACCATTGTAAACAGGTATGGCCAAAATCTTGTGGTTGAGCAAGAGACAATATTTGCTCTGGTCTCTGCACTTGTATGTATAAGGCACATACATCTGCACATACATGTGCATACACTACACATTCTCCTCACACACACAAGAAAAAAATAAAACAATTGAATAAGCAAAACCACCATCAACAAAATCACAAGACAAAAGTCGATGCAAAGAAAATATTTACTTTTTTCAACTATTGCCCAGAGTCAATGATTGGTCCACTTAAATGAAGATCAAAGCACCGATTGGTCCATAATGCATCCAGTATTGCAGATCCCTGAAAGCTTGCCAAGTCAGCCCACTGGGAGGAAAAATTCACCCAGGCCACCTAATATTAGATAAAAATGCCAAAAATACTCAGTGGAAAAAAGACAGCCTCTTCAGCAAATGGTGCTGGGAAAACTGGATATATATTTGTAGAAAGACGAAAATAGATTTTTCTCTCTTTCTATGCACAAGAATTAAGTCCAAATGGATTTAATATCAGACTGGAAACTCTGAAACTGCTAGAGGAAAAAATAGGGGAAACCCTTCAACATACTGGTCTTGGCAGTTTTATCTAATATCAGGTGGCTATAGCTACCTGGACTTACATCTGAACCCTCTATTCTGTTCCACTGATCTACATGTCTGTTTTTGTGCCAGTACCATGCTGTTTTTCTTACTATGGCTCTGTAGTATAAGTAAAAATCAGGTATGGTAATACTACCAGCCTTATTTTTGTTGCTCAGTATTATTTTAGATATTTGAGGTTTTTTGTGATTCCAATTGAATTTTCAGATTGTTTTTCTATTTCTGTGAAGAATGTCTTTGGAATTTTGATGGGGATTGCATTAAATGTGTAGATTGCTTTTGGTAAGATTGCCATTTTCATAACATTGATTCTTCCAATCCAGGTACAAGGGATGTTTTTCCATTTCCTAGTGTCTTCTGCAATTTCTCACTTGAGTGTTTGATAGTTTTCATTGTAGAGATCCTTTACTTCCTTGGTTAGGTTTATTCCAAGGTACTTTATTTTCTTTGATGCAATTGTGAATGGGAGTGATTCTCTGATTTCATCCTCTGTGTGTCTGTTGTTAGCATATAGGAAGGCTATTGATTTCTGTGCATTTATTTTGTATCCTGCTACATGGCTGTAGGTGTTTATCAGCTCTAACAGTTTGCTGGTAGAGTCTTTAGGGTCCTTTATATATAGAATCATGTCATCTGCAAATAATGATAACTTGATCTCTTCCTTTCCAATTTGTATCCCTTTTATCTGTCTCTTGCCTTATTGCTATGGCTAAGACTTCCAGAAGTATATTAAATAAAAGTGGGGACAGTGGACACCCTTGTCTTGTTCCTGATTTTAGTGGAAAAGCTTCCAGTTTTTCCCATTTAGTAATATGTTGGCTGTAGGCTTGTCTTAAATAGCCTTATTATATTGAGATATGTTCCTTCTATTCCCAGTCTCTGTAGGACTTTTATCATGAAGGGATGTTGGATTTTGTCAAACACTTTCTCAGCATCTAATGAGATGATCATGAGTTTTGTCCTTCAGTCCATTTATATAATGTATTACATTTATCGATTTGCATATGTTGAACCATCCCTGCATCTCTGGGATAAAGCCTACTTGGTCAGGGTGAATGATCTTTCTGATATGTTCTTGTATTCTGTTTGACAATATTTTGTTGAGAATTTTTGCATCTATGTTCATGAGGGAGATTGGTCTGCAATTTTCTTTTTTTGTTCTATCTTTTCCTGGTTTTGATATTAGGGTGATGCTGGTTTCATAGGAGTTTGGTAGGATTTCTTCTTTTTCTATGTTATAGAAAAGCTTAAGAAGCAATGTTGTTAGTTCTTCCTTGAAGGTCTGGTAAAATTTAGCAGTGAATCCATCTGAGCCTGGGCTTCTTTTAGTTGGGAGATTTTTGATGACTGCTTGGATCTCCATGCTTGTTATATGTCTATTTAAGTGATTAACCTCTTCTTGATTTAATTTTGGTAGGTCATATCAATCAAGGAAATCATCCATTTCTTTCAGATTTTCATACTGTGTGGAATACATGCTTTTATAGTATGTACCTAAGATTTTCTGAATTTCTCTTTTTCATCTCTAATTTTATTAATTTGTGTCTCTTCTTTCTTTCTTTTGGTCAGATTTGTTAAGGGTTTATCAATCTTGTTTATCCTTTCAAAGAACCAATGCTTTGTTTCATTGATTCTTTGGATTTTTTTTTTTTTGGTTTTTATTTCATTAATTTCTGTCCTAATATTTATTATTTCTTCCTGTCTACTGATTTTTGGTTTTCCTTGTTCTTCTTTTTCCAAGGCTTTAAGGTGAAGCATTAGATCGTTTACTTGCCACCTTTCTAATTTCTTAATATAGGCACTTAAAGCTATAAATTTACCTCTTAGGACTGCCTTCATTGTGTCCCAGAGATTTTGGTATGTTGTGTGCTCATTATCGCTTGACTCTATGAATTTTTTGATTTCCTTCTTGATTTATTCATTGACCCATTCATCATTTAGTAGTGTATTGTTTAGTTTCCATGATTTTGTGTATGCTCTATGGCTTTTCTTGCTATTAATTTATAGTTTTATTCTATTTTGGTCAGATAGAATGCAAGGAATTATTTCAATTTTCCTATATTTGTTAAGATTTGCTTTGTGTTCTAATATAAGACCTATTTTAGACAATGTTCCATGTGCTGCTGAAAAGAATGTATCTTCTGTAGCATTTGGATGAAATGTCCTGTATATATCTCTGAGGTCCATTCCTTCTATGACCTCATTTAGTCCAGTGCCTTTCTGTTTTTTTTTTTTTTTTTTTTTTTCCCCTGGGATGACCTGTCAATTGATATGAGTGGGGTGTTGAAGTCACCCACTACCACTGTGTTTGGTGTTATCTGTGACTTTAGTTCTAATAGCATTTGTTTGATGAATTTGGAAGCCCCCATGTTAGGTACATATATGTTTAGGATTGTAATGTCCTCCTGTTGTAGTGTGCCTTTAATCAATATAAAGTGACCTTCCTTTTCTTTCTTGTTGGACTGAAGTCTGCCTTGTCAGTTACTAGTATAGCAACCCATGCTTGTTTTCCAAGCCCATTTGTTTGAAACACCGTATTCCAACCTTTCACTCTAAGATAGTGTCCATCCTTTGTAGAAAGGTGGATTTCTTGGAGGCAACAAATTGAAGGATCTGCCTTTTTAACCCAGTCTGTAAATCTAAAAAGCCCATGGTAGAATATTCTGGTCTGATGGTAGGTTTCTGGGTATTGGAGTGCCTCTTTGTATTTTTGGCATTTGGAACTATACCACAGAAAACAATTCTTTATGTGGCACATGCCAACAGAAGTGCTCTGTACAAACCAAGCCTGGTGTGGTGGCACATGCCTTTAATCTCAGCACTCATGATGCAGAGGTGGGATGATTGCAGTGAGTTCACGGCTACCCTAAGACTACCTAGTTAATTCCAGGTCAGCCTGGACCAGAGTGAAACCCTACCTCTAAAAAGGGGAAAGTGTGGGGGTGGGGAGGGAGGGAATTACCATGGGATTTTTTTTATAATCATGGAAAATGTTAATAAAAATAAATAAAATAAAATAAAATAAAAAATAAAGAAACAAACAAACAAAAAAAAACGAAGTGCTCGGTGCAGGAACATGGTGGAGTTGTCTGTATGTAACTTATTTTTAAATGTTTAGTGAGGGGTGGGGAATTGAGAAAGTTAAAGTGAAACCACAAACACGGTAAGAGTTAGCAACTGGAGAGCGTAGGTGAAGAGTACATGGTACTTTTTTGCACTTGCTTTCAATGTTTTTTGTTTGTCTATTTGACTTCTAATTGAAAGTTGAAGACAAACCACACTACAATTTTTTTCCTGAAAGTATTTCTTTTCTGCATAACATATTTTTTTTGTTACTTTTTGAGACAATGTTTCACTTTAGTCCAGGCTGGCCTAGAATTCACTCTTTAGCCCATATTGGCCTCAAACTCACAGTGATATTCCCATCTCAGCCTCACAAGTGCTGAGATTATAGACATGAGCCACCACACCCAGCTTTGCTCTGCATTTTTTTAATGTGAAAAATATAATTAATTAATTAAGTTACCTTAATCCTGGAATTAGTCAAATAAATAAATGTGATTTATTGTAAACACCAGTGGGACCTGCTTCCTGGATTCTGCCAAGAATCTGAGTAGGAATCATGTTCAATGTGGAGACCTGCTCTTCCACCCTCCCCCCGCCCACCCACCTTGTATATCAGCAGCGCTGGCTGGATCTCTCTCCATGCTGCTTTGTCAGTGGCAGAGATTTGCTGTTTTGGATCCCATGTCCAAGGTGTCCTGGGTGACAGCAACTCCGTATAACATCTTAAGATATCTTACATCATTTTTATCTGTACATCATATAGCAACTTTTCCTTAGAGACTACTATCACATTGGCCAAATTTACAAAGTAAAATTAAACTTGATTATTCTATGTAACCCATAATAGCCTTGTCAGATTGATGTGTCCAGATACAGCTAAGGGGAAACTATAGTAAAACTCTCTTAAGTTACAATAGGCTTTGCGCCATGATTCGTAAAAGCTTTTAAATTATCAAGACCAATGGAAAGGTAAATGAAAGGTAGAAAGAAGTATTTCAGAATGGGTCACACTATTCTTGGTGTGTCTTAAAACAAACCATCTGTGCTAGGAGACTCTTTTACTTGCAAGGCAACCATTGATTTAAGTATCCTTGTGTGCTTGGGTCACATTATTTCTTACCCAATTAGTTGCAATTAGAGGTGACTGGTTTAGTAGTTTGCACATCAGAAAACAGTGAGTGCTTCAGGGAATTTATGGTCTCAGTGGCTTTTGTCTCTAAATTTAATTTCTTCAGGCATTTTTCTTAAATATACTCATCACTTCTCCAAATGGCAAATGTGTGACTTGAAGTATCAACACCTACCTAAGCTGAGGAAATTTATGAACAGGGCTGGATTCCTGAGTAGAGAAAAAAATTAAACTAAGCTATTCCTGTATAATTAGTGACTGCCAGCCTAGCCAGTGAGGTAAGCTAAGAGAAGATAGACCACTCTTTAAAATTTCTCTCTCACTGGTATTTTGAAAATAAATTTTAGTCACATTCCTTGCAAAAAAAAAAAAAAGCAGACAAAACATCACAACTTCAAAGTAATTATTTTTACTGAAGCTCAAAGCTTCCTTTTTTGTGAATAACATACAGTCGTAAGGCCTGGTGGAAACAAGGAGGAAATCTCTTCTATTCTTCCATTTAATTTTGTACTAGGTAATCCCTAACTCCAAATAAGAATGTTCATTTAGGCTAGAAGAACTAGGTCATCACCAAAGTCATTGAAGTTTTCTGAGCTTGAAATTTATATCTTTTCCATAACCAAATTCAAAAAATATTTTTAAAGTATTAATAGAAAATAGGGGCTCACAGCAATCAGGAAGTCAATGTAGGAGGATGGCTTTGACCTTGAGGCCAGCCTGAGACTATGCAGTGAATTCTAGGTCAGCCTGGGCTAGAATGAGACCCTACCTGGAAAAAAAGAAAGAAAGAAAAAGAAAAGAAAATAGATACACATGTGAATGTTTATTTAGAGTAAGAAGTCACATGCGTGAAACAACTTATTTTTTATTTTATAGAGAGGGAGAGAGAGAGATTGAAAGAGAGAAGGGGGAAAGAAACAGAAATAGAGAGGGCAAGAGAGACAGAAAGAGAGACGGAGGAGAGAAAGAATTGGTGTGCCAAGACCTCAGCCATTGCAATCGGACTCCAGATGTTTGAGCCACCTAGTGGGCATGTGTGACCTTGTGCTTGCCTCTCCTTTGTGCATCTGATTTACCTGGGATCTGGAGAGTTAGGCTTCATAGGCAAGAGCCTTAACTGCAAGCCATCTGTCCAGCCCTAAAACAATTTTTAAGAGCTAATAAGTATCCCCAAAATGGAATTGTTTGAAGCGTATTATGTTTTTATTACTCAACGACTTAATACATCTTTAACAATTCTGTAATTTCTTGATCAGATTTTCATAAAGCCTAATTTTTTTGTGTGTGCATAACATATGTATAATTATTTGATTTTTGGAGGTAGGGTCTCACTCTAGCCCAGGCTGACCTGGAATTCACTATGTAGTCTCAGAGTGCCCTCTGACACAAGGTGATCTTGGCCTCTCAAGTGATGAGATTAAAGGCATATGCCATCATGCCTGGCTATTTTGTACTATTTTCTATAAGGCAAAATGAAAGTTATTCAGTATTGCCTCTAGCGTGGGTAATAGAAAATTTTAGAATTCAATCACTCATTTTTTCTTTTTTTTCTTTTTGCTTTTGGTAATGTCATGAAATTTTAGGAATTACTTTCAAATTTTGAAAAATTTCTACCAAGTCTCCTTCATATACAAATTCAAAGATGTAAAGCCATTATTATGTACATATCAGAAGGGAGAGAACTTTCTTTTTACTGAGAATCAATGAAAGTCAAACTTTCACAGTTTTATCAATCTGATTATTAATTTTTTTAACATAAATTTACCTCATTTCTGCTTCATCATTCAGAGTTCTGGCCTTAGAATTATGGGTATTTTTGTGTAGCATGTTTGATTAATTGTCATTGGAGATGATAAGTGCTTTTTATGGAAGGACATCTAACGCAAGGAAGCTAGCAGTAATTTATCCACATATGGAGTTGATAGTGAACCTTATAAGTATATTCCAGTGAAACCAGTATTCCTCACAATTGTACATGAACTTTCTGGCAAGAAAGCAAGTATGGTGAAGAAGTAATAATGGAAATAATAATATTCTTTACTGTTTAGAATAAAAACAAATTAGCAAATTGTATAAAAGTATGTGATCACATGAATATAGAGAACATATGAACATTTCAGAGAGTAGTTATCATTACTTTCATGGTAAACCCATTATCTTATGGTAGTAGGACTCCCTTTTCAAGTGTTCAGCTTCTGAGGAGAACACAGTGATTATGTTTCATAGCTTTCTTTCATTAACTTCATGTCATAAGCATCTAAGAATCAAAGAACACTTATGTTTATATTTGTGTTTTCTCACATGCAAACCTAGAGAGAGTAATGAATCTTCAAAGCCTTTTTGGTGGTTATATGACTTAAAACATGTGCAAACTTCTAATGACAGGATCAGTGGGGTGCCATATAATTCTATAAAAACATGAAAAATAACTTCAAAAGTCAAATGAGTTTGATATTCAACCAAATGTTTATTAGCTGGACGAGAGTGACATTAAAAAATTGGGAAGGATTAAATATAATATCTACAAAGGCAGAAATATATCAATGTAACACTACAAACTGCCACAGAAATATTTGTTAAAATAAGGGTAAATATCACTTTGTGAATTTCCCTTCTTCCTAGGGAAGAGTTACTTATGTATAATAGAAAATCTGATGGAATACTACCTTTATGCAGGAGGTGGCAGGTGGCTGCCTTTTGGAGTGTGCAAAACAAGCAGAGTCATTCAGATGTAATTAAAAAAAATAAAACAGCAAAAATGAAGTTGGGAATAATTTTCTTCACTTCTGGGAGTTATTTTGGGCAGAAATTTAGAAAAATATTAAAATAAATAATAAACTATGTTTCTAATGAGTAATAATTCCCACATAGAGATTAATTACTATATTAGATCATACAGACAATAAAAATGTTTTCCTCTTTTTGTTTTTACCTGCTAACTGCTAGAACAAAACACCTGACCAAAAGTAGCTTATGGGCCAGGCGTGGTAGTGCACGCCTTTAATCCCAGCATTTGGGAGGCAGAGGTAGGAGGATTGCCATAAGCTTGAGGCCACCCTGAGACTCCATAGTGAATTCCAGGTCAGCCTGGGCTAGAGTGAGACCCTACCTTGAAAACAAAACAAACAAACAAAAAAATGTAGCTTATGGAAAGGGAGGAAAGGGTTTATTCTGGCATACAGTCTCAAGGGTAGTTTCATCATGGCAGGCTGAGCAGAGGCTGGACCTCACATCTTGCCACAGCAGCAGGGAGGGTAGCAACAAGAATGAGCCAGTTTTGACAAAGGGGAACTGGGTTATAAAATAAAAAATCTCACCCCCAACAACATACCTCCTCCAGAATGGTTTCACCTCCCCAACTGCCCTCAGCTGGGAATTGGGTATGAGGCTTAATCACTAGCATATGAGACTATGGGGGACATCTCACATTCAAACCACCACATCCTGCACCTGTACCACGTAGACCCGGCTATCATGTAGTATTACAAAATGAATTCATTCTAACTTTAAAAGTTCACATTGTCCTTATCAGTCTTTATACTGCTCACAAATCCAAAGTCTCATCTTAGACTCAAGATAACCTCTTAAATGTGAGCTTTGTAAATGCAAAACCCAAGTTGCATACTTGTACACATAATGGTACAGAGTAAGCATTCCCACTGTAAAAAGGAAGCATACCAAGGAAAGAGTAGGCCAATGCTAGATAGAAAAATCAGTTATGGCAAACATTACATCCTGCAGCTCCAAACTTGGCATCTGAGACCCCAAATGAAATCTCTGGGCTCCAAACTCTGCCCCTCAACCCTTCCCTTCCTGCTTTCCAGGTAGAACCATCTAAGCTAGAACAAGCATCTTTCTCCTTGGTTCCACATTGCTTGTGGATCATTTCCACCAAACTGTGTTGCAAGTCTACTGACCCTCTCTTTCTCTTGCATTTGTAATACTTCCAAAAGGTGTGCAAGGCTGCCAAAACATATTAATCTAATGGGGGAAGGGGAGGATAAAGCTGACTTTGAGGAGCAATAACTCATTTAGCATTCAGGGCCTCTCCTTTCAAGAGAATCAGCACTCCTCTTCCTATCCAATGCTGAACAGCTGGCTCATTTTCAATGGTGGTAATCTCTCAAACAATTGCAATGGAACCAGGCTTCAGTCACCAGCCTGAAGCTTTCATTTATTTCTGTGCCGACTTTTATCTTTCATATCCTTCTGCTCTGTCATTCCTCCATCAAATATGCCAATCCATTGAAAATTTTACTTGCTCAAGTTTTCAGGACACAAGCAGGACATGGCCAATTTATCACATAAACTGCCTTTAGTTCAGTCCTCTTTCTCCTGTGAACCCTCACAAGCCAAGTCTCCACAGTCCATAATTTTCTCTGCAGTTATGTATCTTAAACAACCTGAATGTTCCACTAAGCTCTGCTTCTCTAGTAAAAAGTTTCAAATCCTCCCACATTACCCCTGCAAACCAGTTCCAAAAGACCAAAAACCATAAGGTCAGGCTCAACCCAGCAACTGCCTCACTTCTTGGCACCAGTTTTCTTCTGTTGTTACCTTCTTGTTGCTGGAGTGAAACACACAACCACAGCACCTTATCAGAGGCTTACCTCGGGCTTGCCTTCTCAAGGGAGAAGCTTTGTCCTGGTAGGCAGAGTAGATTTTGGGCACCATAGTAGCGGGGAGATAGCAACCAGAGTGAGGTGGCACTCATAATGGCCAAAGCCCACCTCCAGCAACAAAACTCCTCTAGCAAAGCTCTACCTCACAAATTGCCACCAGGTTGCCACCAGTATGAGGCTTGATAGCAAACATATGAGACATTTCACATTCAAACTATCATACTCTTTCTATACATTTAATACGGACTACTTTCGTTAAAAAAACTTCTTGTGCATATAAAAATGATTCACACATAGATCTTCATATTACACATTACATGTAGCATTACAATATATCCTTATATTATGGCTTCAAGAAGTGTGTGTGTATGAATTTTCATTCAATAGATCAAGAAAGTCAAATCTTTTATTTCTACTTTGGTCACCAACTCATTTTTTCATTTTCATTTTCATTTTAGAAATATTGTTTAAGCTAATCTTTGTGGTCATCACTTGAATTATGAAATGTCTGATATATCACATCTAAATTTTTAGGTTTCAATGTTTTAAAAGTGTACAGAAGTATGATTGAATATTATTATTCTTATAGTTAGGAAATTTATTAAATAAAATCTAGGCTACCAAAGAATAAAATAATGAAAGAAAATTAATATTGAGATTATTGATCTCATTACTGAAGTTGCTAGTTGAAAAGATGAATGATCCATAGATTTCTTTAGGCTTTCTCATTTCTCTATTAGCCATAGTTTCTACTTCTTTTCTTTCCTCTCTCCTAGCCAAGGATCTCATCTCTTACCACACTGTGAAAATTAAGGGCCATCAGACTCCATTTTCCTGCAAGGGAATCTACAAATGTTACTTGCACTTGCACTGTTTGCCTGCTACTTTCTTCTTGTTTTGAGGAAAAAAAAAAATCCCTCCTCCAACAACAAAGAGCAAGTTGTTCTACTTGAATTTTATCTCCTTCCCTTTCACCTGGACAATTTTAATGCAGTTTCCTAAAATAACTTCATGCAGTCCATCCATCTATTTGTTAACATATATCAAATTCATATGTCCAACCTGGACTGAGCTGAGCTCCATCTCATGTAAATAATCAAGTAAAAAATTATTACTTATTTTCTTGTATATTCAAACTTGGGCTTTATAAATTCAAGTTTCCCATACTGCCTCTAACCCCTTTGAACATGGAAATAAAAGTTCATTGCATCTCCATTATTGTTCTCCAAGCTCAGCTCAACTGAGAAATCTTAGGCTCATCTCAATTCCTGTCTTGTCTAGCATCAGAGTCTAAGCCAACCTGTCCTGTAGCTTCTTCTTGTTCTGAATTCCTTAATGGACCATGTTGTTGCCTCCTTGCTTATACACACACACATACACGTATATGAGATATACATATCATTATCCTCCTAGTAGTCAAAGTAGGCAGTAACGATATTGTTGTTATAAAAGTAACAAAAAATATAAATTATTTGAGCAATATAGAAAATATAGAGAGATATCCTGATTGTCAGATACTTTATAGCTCCCCATTGCTTTAGAATTTTGGAAAAGTAGATTAGAAATTATGAATAGGTATTTTTTCTAAAGGTGAGTGTCCTTAATAAAAATTTTTACTTACTTATTTGCAAGCAGAGAAAGAAGAGAGAGAGAGAGAGAGAGAGAGAGAGAGAGAGAGAGAGAGACAGAAAGTGGGTTCATCAGAGCCTTC
The DNA here is from genome assembly GCF_020740685.1 of Jaculus jaculus. Taxonomy (NCBI): domain Eukaryota; kingdom Metazoa; phylum Chordata; class Mammalia; order Rodentia; family Dipodidae; genus Jaculus; species Jaculus jaculus. The sequence continues at coordinate 22,699,358 of NC_059109.1, read as the reverse complement.
AGTTGTTGCAAACAGACTCCAAATGCATGTGCCACTTTGTGCATCTGGATTTATGTGGATACTAGAGAATCAAGCCCAGATTGTTAAAGATTACAGCCAAGTGCCTTAACCACTGAGCAATCTTTCCAGCCCACAATATTTTTTTTATGTTTTCATACAAAGAATGCTAGATGATGGCATCTTTATAGCATCTTCACACTTTTTCATATAGGTTTCTCTTTGTTCAGATTCTTTTTATTTAACTTTTTATACTGAGAATTTTAATACATTAATCATACTGATAAATAAATGAAATTATGAAATAAAGATCACCTGAAATCTTGGACTGGAGATATGGCTCAGCAGTTAAAGGCTTTTGTTTGCAGGGCCTGGAGTCCTGGGTTTTATTCCTGAGTACCCACATAAATCCAGATGTACAATGTGGTGCATGAGTCTGGAGTTTGTTGGAAAAGCCAGGAAACCCTGGTGCATACCAAGGGGCCCTGGTGTACCCATTCTTTTTCTCTCATTACAGATAAATACACAATATAAAAATTACAGCATACTGTACTGTGATTATATTGCCCTCCCAATTACTTTGTTTTGTTCCTCCTTCCACACTCTTATTTTGTTGGTTGAACAGTCCTTTCTTTCTAAGCAATCCTTCTTCTGTTATGATATTTCATTCTTTTTGTTTTCCTACTTTCTCTAAGTAAAAATGTTGACTGACTCAATCTTGTGCAGATCTTATGCAGGTAATGATATCCACTATGAAGTCATGAATACACCAGTCAGTTTATATCTAGAGGATAGTGCCCCAAAGTACTATGCGCCCTGTGGCTCTTACATCTTTTCTACCTCCTCTTTTGCAATGTTTCCTGAATCTTGGAGAGAATTCTAGAGATGTTTCCTTTAGTGCTAAGCTTTCAAGAGCTTATTATTTCTAGCACTCTGATGAGTTTTGCGTATCCTCAGTATCTACCAACCACCTCTTTAAAGATGATTCCCTGGCATCTCCAGAGAGAGAGAGAGAACAGCATAAATATTCTTTCCATTATCTCCTTCACAATGTTGCATGAACCCTGGCCATTGTGATGGAGATGTCTCTTTCAGTGCTAATCACTGGACTAGTCTCTTCTTCCTATCACCTTCCTGAGTCCTGGGTCTTCCCAGTGTTTACTGCCATCTACCAACCCCTAATCTATGGACACAAATGTAACAATTTAGAGGGCAATTTGATGGGCATAATGTATTCATCATAGCCCATGAACAGTGATAACTCTGCCCTATGGCTTATGCCCTTCCAAGCCATAGTCACACTTTTCATAAACTCTTTTTTACTTTACTTTGATCTTTGGTTTCTTTTCCATCCATCATATGTGGTTTTATTTTCTATTTTTGAGACAGTGAGAGAGAGAGAATTGGCACATCACAGCCTCAGCCACTGCACTCAAATTCCAGATGCTTGTGTCACCTAGTGGGCATGTGTGACCTTGTGCTTGTCTCAGCTTTGTGCATCTGGCTAAGTTGGGATCTGGAGAGTCAAACATGTTTCTTAGGCTTTGCAGGCAAGTGCCATAACTGCTAAGCCATCTCTCCAACCCCATATGTGGATTCTTTCTGTATCACAGGAAGTTTCTTTCAAACATGCACATTCCTCTTTCTGTTCTGTGGTCACTTACTAAATGCTTTTGTGAACTACTGGCCTTTATTTTGTTCTTTTGAATCTTTTCTATATTTTTGCTGTCACTTACATTCAATAATGAGAGAAAAAAAGTGACTAACATAAGTGCACAGTCTGTCAACCTTAGCAATCACCAAAATCTACCTTTTGTTTTAAATAAAATAAACTCAATTTTACTACACATTAAAACAAGACATTGAAACATTTTAAAGTATTAAGACAGCTTTATCATGTTTTATGACCAGAACTTTCACTATTGTTCTGCATTTAAGATTTAGTGCTTATCATTGTTTTGTTTTTAACCACATCTTAATTCTTAAACTCCAAATTTTGGTTCTTCTCTCATATGGATTTTATTCAAAGTGAAACTACTTGGAAAATACAGTATGAAAAACACACATGTTACTGTAACATTCACAAAAGGTATTTCATAATGGAGAAGTTTCTGTGATCATTCCCTTACAGCCAAAGAACTACTAGCAGGTTTTAGAAGACATGCATCATACTTTCTCTGTGACATCACTGGCTTCAAGCATACAGTGGAGCATGTGTTACCCTTTACTGTGTGTCCCTATTTCTAGATGGATTATATTCCTCATCTAGTCCTTTCTGTATCTGGAAATCTAAGGCATGCTGCAATCTTTACACTCTTTTGTGCTGGGCTCTTTACAATGATTAGAATCTTGGCTGGATGCGTGTTTGCATAGTATTTCTGCTTCAGAGTTTGGTGGATATGGTTTCTTATTCCATTGCCTAGAATCTTTTTTCTGCAAAGACAAAGAAGTCAGTCTGTTTCTGTTCCTAAGTGAGAGATGTTACAGTTTGATATTGTCTCATTGCTAGGACAAAACAAGTAACCAGAAACAGTTCATGGAAAGAAAGGTTTTAATTTAGACTTACACATTCACTGTGGTGGAAGAAGCTGGTTCCCATCATCCTACATTCACAGTAAAGGGAGAACAAACAGTCAGATTTCAGACTGGCTCTAAACTTGCCTTAAAGCTGGACTCCTGCCCTAACCATGGTGACGCACATCCTGTAACGAGGCTGTAACTCCCAAAGTCTCCACTATCTGGGGACAAAGTGGGCTATGGGGGGCATGTACATTCAAATCATCAGGAGAGACTACTAGTCTTTGCATGGCAGGTATATTTGTTTAACCTCATCTTTGAAATCCTGTAAGAAGAACAATAAAATTTATAACTGGTGGTATTTATTATCTTTGTCTTGAATGATGATATGCATTTTTAAACTGCAGTGTTATTACAACTTTTAAGGATCACTTTTTCTATTGTTATACTTTTCTATTCATTTTCAACTCAGTTTTTCACCAATAGTCATTAAACTTTGTGTAATGTCATTCCTCCATAGCTATTATCTTTTATTTCTTTTACTCTGTCATTTTCTCTCCTTTGATTTTACTGTGTTTATCTCAAGCCTTTTCTGTGCATAAGCAATTTATTTTTTTCAGCCATATCCATTCAATTCTTTTCTGCTTGTAATTTATTTATTAGCCCCATAATGATGTTTTTATAGTTTCAATTTGCTTCCTTATATTTTCAATTTTTATCTTTACCTCATTCTATGTTGTTATCATCTTGCATTTGAGCTTATAGTCTATTCAATTTATGCTTTTAATAAGTTTTTCTATGGCATATAGCAATGGTTATGTTTGTTTTTTGTTTTCTTTAGTCCCTGGTTGCTGTTGAATTTCTTGTATTCCTATTTTTGTTGTTTCCATTGTTTTTATGTCATACTGACAATGATGCTTTATTATTTTGTTATAAATATATGGATTCTCAGTCCCTTTCCATGTTCTCTGAATCTGAGGTCATCCCCTGAAAGACACAGCATGACAGTTTGGGACCAATGTCTCCCCATTGTTAAATAGTTCATCAAAGGATTTATATGTGTTCTGATAAATAGGTGGGTAATATGGAGTGAGTGAAGCTGGGATTGGGTACATCCTAGTATTTCAAATATTCTATATTCTTCTTGCTTTTTATGTGTGACCTGCTTTTTATTGGCATATTTGCCATCTTCTGTAACAGGTCTGGTCCTGACAATTTTACTATTTAGGTGGATGAAGAGGGAAGGTTATTTCTTTGTTTTGAGAATTGTTCTTTATTACTTTTAACTTATTACATTTTATTATTAAAATCTACTTTGGTGTTCTAAAACTTCATCTTCAAATTGCTATCTTTTGGAAGCTTTTATGTATGACTTTTATAAGCAGGGTATAGCTAGATTTGTTTGACTGCTCTCCCATCTAATAATCTCTGAGTTTTAATAGGTGAATTTATGTACTTACTTTAATTCTGTCATCTTACACATTTGGGCTTATTTGAATCAACTTGTTTTGTGTTTTCTGCTAACCATCTACTGTCATGGAGTGATTTTTACCTGTTTTGAACTTTAGGTAAATGGAACAATATAATGTGAACTCTGCATATCTGGCTCTTCCTGCCCAGTTTTGATGTTAGGCTTATGTGTTATTGATTGTAGTGCTGATACATTTGGTTTCTGCTATTTGAATGATCCCATTGTATGAGTATATACCTTCTTTATCAGTTGGGCTCCTACTGTCTGATGATTCTGAGAAATGCTATTCTGAATATACTCTCATTTCTTTTTTTGAACCTGTCTTTTATTCGTATTTAATTTACATTTCTTTTAGATACACATCTAAGAATGAAGTATTTGGAGTTACTCTATTATGGGCAATGCACACTTTTTCAGTATTTATTGCACAGCAATTTTTTTCAAGTCAAACGCACCAATTTATGTTCCATGTCAGACACATGAAAGCTCCAAGCAAACCAGATCCCAAGCAAACCAGAAACTGCTTATTTCTTTATATCTTACCTATCCAAGTGAGTTGCTAATGAGAAACCCTCTTGGGTTAATGAGTAGTTCCTCTTTGTGGTTTGTGATCATCTGTCTTCTCTACTAATAGGTGGGAAGAGCATTCTGAATTTCACTATGGTGAGTCTAGGGGTTAATATATTTTTATGATTGTTCTTGGTTTAGGGGCTATGTCTTTTTTGGATTTTTGGAAGACTCCCAGATTTTTTCAAACAATTCTTCCCTGTGGTTTCTTCTATTTTATTTATTTAATTTCTTTGTGCTGGTACTGAAGCTGCTTGTCTCTCCATCTGTTCTAAGCTTGTTTAATACTTGGGTGATCATATAATTTATTGGCTAACTAAGATGAATTTTGTAGTTAAAAGAAGTTCCATTAATGGTAATATCAGGAAAATGGATGAAAATTGGAACCTTATCAGGTATACTGGGGTGTGTGATTTCTCTACTTGGCATTCTTTCCTATCATATTGTCTGTATTATGATCAGGGAAAATCCTTCAGCAATATTTTCTGATTAATTATTTTCTTTTTTTAATCATATTTCAAGTCCATTCCATCTTTTGAAATTTCTACTCCAAATTACATATTTTTACTTTCAAGATGTATACTCATTCTGCTGCCTACTTTATTCGGCAGGTTTCATCTCTTTATTCATATATATGGTTATATACATGTATGTATTTAACATAAATTTCCTCTATAATCATTCAAATAAAACCTCTGACATCAGAGTGCATGATTAATCATCATGTAAAATTGGAGGTGTCTGTAAAGAAGAGACGAAAAACTATCAACTGCTCAGAATTAAATGTGAGGGACTCTGATGTCAGAGTGTGTGATGAATTGTCAAATAAAAATCGTGAAGTTGGGCTGGAGAGATGGCTTAGCGGTTAAGCGCTTGCCTGTGAAGCCTAAGGACCCCGGTTCGAGGCTCGGTTCTCCAGGTCCCACATTAGCCAGATGCACAAGGGGGCGCACGTGTCTGGAGTTCGTTTGCAGAGGCTGGAAGCCCTGGCGTGCCCATTCTCTCTCTCCCCCTCTATCTGTCTTTCTCTCTGAGTCTGTCGCTCTCAAATAAATAAATTAAAAAAAAATCGTGAAGTTTTAAAAATATTTTAATTATGAGAAAGAGAGAGACATTTTACTTATGAGGAAGGAGAGAAGGAGATGGGCATGAGGCGGGGAGAAGAGGTATATCAGGGCCTCTTGCCGCTACAGATGAACTCCACATTCATGTGCCACTTTGTGCATCAGGCTTTCCATGGGTATGGGACTATCAAACTTAGGCTGTCTGACTTTGCAAGGAAGCACCTTAAATAGCTAAACCATCTCCTCAGCTTCAAAACCTGAAGTTTTGACTAGGACAGTTTGATAAAATACCTGGAATAAAATGAAATTCCAGTTGTTACTTTTTAAGAAATCATCTTATTTATTTATTTGGTCCTACCTAAAAGTAGAGTAGGAACAGGACAGTCCCTCTTCCTTAGAGACCTTGAAGGTCTAGTGATCTTTATCTCTCTCTTCCATTGCTTCTGTATTCCATCACATAGTCTGAAAGGGATCACCTCAGTTTGTTCTGTGGATTTCCTAAGTGTACCCTCCTCTCTTTTTCTTTCTTTTCAGGCCACATTATACCATTTGGCACATATCTCCAACTTCCTTCATAAAAATTTTAGCTTTAAAAAGTACAAGCTTTAACTCTAAATTATCTCAGCTACCACATATCAAACCAGCCTGTTAATCCCACTCTTACTCATTTTTTTTTTCATGAATAATGTTGGTTCATAGGGAATAAACCAGACAGAATGACTGATATGATCAGTGGTGACCTTGGCCTGTGCATTGTGTCCATTCCTGCCTCTTCTCATCAATTACTTTTCTAATAGACTCTATAGGATGCAATACTCTATTTTAATATGATGTATCCCAAAGATCTACTCCCAAGAAAAATAGCTGTTCAATAAGTATTGACTCAACTGCTTTAACACATTTAAGGGGAAAAGATTGAGAAACACTATTATGAAAATATTTTGATGAGCAGGACTCATCCAGCAATGCAGAGCTTTCTCCGAGTCACTTAACACTGTATGTCATACATACACCATAGCTGGGTGTTCCCTTTAATCCTCCTCACAGATTCACACCTGCTTATAGTTTATCTTTAGCCCAAGATTGGATGATGGCAAACAGAATCTTGATGAATCTCCTGAATAGAGGACTAAATGAGGAAGCTAGTTCTGGGCCATTCAATGACTCCCAGATCTTAGGTTTCTAGGGGTGGAAATATTTTGTAGAACTGTGTAAGGAATACAAACACGAGTAAGCTCATCAGATTTAAAGACTGCACGGGAGACAGGGAGGGGAGGTCCATTGCAACACTTAATTCCTGGTGGTCTTATTGCTTTAGAATTAGCATAAAATGGATCACAGTTGCTTTCTTAATGTCTGTGCTATTGGAAAGGACTTTCCATGGAAATAATTTATTCTTCTTTGTAATTAGCTTTCTCACCAAAGAGAAGTGTCATTTACATAGTCCCCTGAGTATGAAGTTCTCCTTACAGTATCTCATTTTATTCTCATATTAGTATTTTGAGATAAGTCTATCTCTATTTGCATATAAATAAATTTTAAAGTTAAGGTAAATAATGTGATCAACATCCTTGTCTTGAAGGGTGAGAGTTTAGACTGAAATTTAAGGGCTCACATAGCATAGTCTGTGAAAATAGAAGAAATGGTGGGAAAGAAATTAAATACATCAAGATTCTTAAAATATAATGCATGCACTTCAATGTACATTGTTAAATGAAGAAAAAGAATGCCATAAGCTAGAACTGTGCAATCCAGCCACTTAGTTGTAAATTTTTGTGTGTACTATACAGACCAGTGCGTATACACACACACACACACACACACACACACACACACACACACACACACACATATATATATTCAGAGTAACCTGAATTGTGGGCAAGAAATAGTTTAGTATCAGCAGCTCTGTGAGGAAGAGGTTAGTATAGTAGACAATTAAGAAGTACTGTTTCTGATTATGCATCTATTCACTGTTCTGTGTTCTGTATATTCTCTGTCAAATGCCATCTTTTCAGAGGCTTTCCCTGATAGGCAGGGGAGACTCCACCTTCCCTCCTTTAACACTTGATATTCTTACCATCCATAATAATTTGTCATTATTGTATTTATATCTTTTACATTTTACTTTCTGGATCTACCAAAACTAGCAAGAAAAATATGAGCTGTCAGGGCTGACTCTCAAGAGCTGAGCACAGCCCACCTGAGATTTTCAGATAGTGGGCTTTATATGGGGAAAGGTGAGGAAGAGGAAAAGCTGAATAACAAAGGTTCTTTAGGGGAGATCTAAGCCAGGGTGTGACACCAGAATAGTGAGCAGGTGACTTAGGAGATAAGGGCAGGAAACCATGACCTGGGAGCATTGTTAGGCAAGGAAGGATAATGGCTGGGCAGTTTCTTGAGACATGTGGATAATCCACTTCCTTATGTTTGTTGCCATCCTGCTGTCTTTGGTGACTCCATTTTGGGAGCCTGTCCCAACCTAACAATATTTATCTTAGGCTGTTCTCAAAATTAGCCATTCAAACATCTACTTGCTGTGAAACCAATACTTAAGAGGAGCAGAGATTCTATCTTACTCTTCCTATTGGCATACAGAAGCTATGTTTGTACAAGGAAAATTTATTTTGCCAAATATTCAGCAGGTATCTCAATTTCAGATAATGATATTTAATGACTGTTTATAGTTTCAAAACTTTCCCTCTTCGTCAAGGGTGGGAGGAAGTGCTGGAGTCTAAACTCAAACATTTGCTTTCCTCTCCTTGGTTTGATTCTGTCTTATTAATCTTCCTATGAACATCTCCTTCCTCTCCTTTAAAACAATCTATGATGTTATAAATTAAATTATGAAAATAAGTATATATGTTTTTCTATGTTGTGTTATTTTTCATTTTCCTAGGTCCCTATAAGTAAGATTTGAATCCATGACATATTTTGAGTTTTGGCTCATTGTAATCACCATCTGTTTTCTTTCTGCCCTTAATCCTTTTTGTATTTTCTTCTGTTCCCTCCCACCAAAATGCTGTCACCAAATACATCTTTCTTTTTTTTTTTAATATTTTTTATTTATTTATTTGAGAGCAACAGACACAGAAAGAAAGACAGATAGAGGGAGAGAGAGAGAATGGGCGCGCCAGGGCTTCCAGCCTCTGCAAACAAACTCCAGACGCGTGCACCTCCTTGTACATCTGGCTAACATGGGACCTGGGGAACCGAGCCTCGAACCGGGGTCCTTAGGCTTCACAGGCAAGCGCTTAACCGCTAAGCCATCTCTCCAGCCCCATCTTTCTTTTTTATTGTACCATTGTTGCTACTAGCTACAGTATTACACACTGTCCCATAAGAGCTGTCATTATCCACAAACCCCTCTTTGCAGCTTGTTCCTACCTGCTCTAGTCTTTGTCGTACATACATTATCCTGTTGGCTCACTTCCTCATCTTTATTTTATAACATCCCTAATTCTTCCGTAATCACTTACTTACCCCAGAACAATCCTTGGAATACAAACAAAATCTTTCTGAAACTTCTACAATAATAACCACCTATCACTAACCATTTTCTGAATTTGTATCATTATTATAATTATAGTACATTGTTTTTCTGTTAATTATATTGGTGCATAGTTCTGTGTAACTAAGGCAATATCATTAAAGTATTCCTGTAAACTCTTTTGTATAAACCATAAATATGATTAAATAATTAAATGTGTATGTGAATATGTAGGTATGTATATGTGTGTGTGTGTGTGTGTGTGTGTGTGTGTGTGTGTGTGTGTGTGTTCTTTTCCCAGAATTCTTTCTAGGATGATGTCATATAATAAGTTCAGCAAAAGACAATATTGGGATGGTGAGAGGCCATTAGACAATTGGAAAAATAGAACTGGGCAAGTGTTCAGTGGTTAAAGGTACTTGATTGTAATGCCTGCTGACCTGGACTTGATTCTCCTGTACCCACACATAGGCAGATGCACAATGTGGTTAATACTTCTGGGGTTTATTTTCAGAAGTAAGAAACCCTGTCACACCCATTCTCTCTCACCCCTTTCTCTCAAGTAATATGTAAAATACTAATTAAAGGCTAGGAAGATGGCTCAACAGTTAAAGGCACTTGCTTGAAAATCCTGCCAGCTGGGGTTCAATTCCCCAGCAATCACATAAAGTGATATGTAGAGTGGTTCATGCATTTGTGATCTCACTTCCCTATGACAATGGGAGGTAGAGTAAAGGCATGTGCACACGTGTGCGCACGTGCGTGCACACCCCCACACACACTACACACAATAAATAAATAAATTTTAAACAAATATTTTTAAAAGCAAAAAGAGAAAACTGGAAAGATATAGCAACAATTTGGTATGGGCTTCAGTACTTTTCTGTTGAGTAGAGGATTTAAGTAAGAAACAAGTGTGAGAAGAATGAAATTGAGATCCTTGACATTAAGTTTCCTCAAATATGCAGGTACTGAAATGAATTATTATTGGACATAGTCCTCCAAATTTATTCCTTAGCACAGAACATACCAGGTACTAAATTGAATTGGAAAGTGAAACTAAAGGACACATTATAGGAAAATAGGGTGTTGTAAAATTAAAGAACCTGTTTTTCATATAAATTGTTTAACAGAAGCTGTTTGACTAAGAGTATGGAAGAAAATTGGGACGTCTTTGCTTTATAAATGGTTGCATTCACTGACATGCTTCAACTGAGAAATAAATCAGCTTGGGACCCTTTTACATAAAGAGATGTCACTATAAATTAGCTTTTACATTTTTATCTTAAGTAGTATCACCATAAAATATTTAATCCAGACACTAAAACTGTCAAGGTAGGTGAGTAATTTGAGAAAAGAAGTTTTTTAAAAAAGAAATCCAATTCCTTCATGTTGGGTTTTTTTTTTTTTCTCCTTATATATAAATTTTGACCTGTGAATTTACAAGAACTTGTTATGGCAACAATAAATAGATAATTTGTTCACAAATTATAGCTCACAAATGTTGGCAATCACATGTGCTAATTAAATACTTTGGCTAGAATCTAACATCAAAATGCTTTGTTCTAATTTTCTTTTGCTGCCAAAAGGAAGATATTCTCACTATGTAGCTGAACTTACTTATTTTAATTCTTTTTAACCTATATATTTCTCAATTATATGTCAAAATTTAACAGTTAAAATGATTATGTTATAAGCTGGAATTTGAGCTTTTTCATAGATAAAGAGAGCAGGAAATAGATCTACTGAAGCCTGGGTAGGTCACTGGATGCTTCACACACTTAAGGAGGAAGTATGAATTCAGCTCCTTGGCTGGCTCCCAGGAGTACCATCTTGCTTGCCACTTCCTGATAGCAGATCCTTGGTATCATTTTAACTGGTTCTTTGACCTGCAATCCGCTCTAGTTAACTCTTGCCTGCCTAGGAGTTTCTTACCTTGGTGACTGGTTTATCTGTACATTGCTGACTTTTCCTTTTAACTTTATTGTATCCTCTCAGCCTCCTGTAATTGAAAAGATTTTTAAAACTATGTCCTGATGTCTGCCTCATTCGCTCAAGTTCATTTGAACCAGGCCAGCTCTGTCCGGCCTCCCATCATAAGAGTGACATCATTGTTCCCAGCCAAAGGGCATTGAAGCTTATATGGTAACTCCAGTGAATGTACTATTTGCATAAGTGAGGTAACGCAAGTCCAGAAAGCCAAGCGCCACATGTTCTCCCTCATATGTGGATCCTAGCTACAGATGATTGGGCTTCTGTGTGAGAAGGAAAATACTTAGTAGCAGAGGCCAGCAAATTAAAAAGGAGATATAAAGGGAAGAGAAAGGCAGGGAGGAGGGTACTTAATAGATTGGTATTGTATATATGTAAGTACAATGATTGAGATGGGGAGGTAATATGATGGAGAATGGAATTTCAAAGGGGAAAGTGTGGGGAGGGGGAAGTATTACCATGAGATATTTTTTATAATTATGGAAAATGTTAATAAAAATTGTGAAAAAAAGAAAGTACTGTTTTGCATTCAAATGCCATTCAAATTGCTGGAAATGACAATCAGCACAAATTTTTATTATCAGTCATTTCTAGGATAACTATACTTGTATAAAAAAACAATTATCAAGAAAGCAGATCTGTGAATTTTTCTTCCTTTTAAAAACTGAAGTAATAAATTGCCCAGTTATAGACTTCAAACAACATCTGTTGGCTTAATTAGAGAGGAAATGCTCAAAGATGAATTCTTCCCCTAAATGCCATTGTCTTTTCAACAGATGATGCAAGGGAAACAATAGGTGGGGAGCAGGTGTGTGAGGGTCTGAATGTTGACTTGCGTTTGATGAAACACTGACTATAGAGTGAAGCCATTAGAGATGTCAGAGAGATGGATGGTGGGACGCATTTTGAAATTGTCCTTGACAAATTACACAAAATGTACAATTCTTCTCCAAACATATGTCATGAGTTGTAACAAACTGTAGCACATAATACACCCTTTGGCAGGGGCAAGAATTTTATTAGACCAGGAAGGCATATTCACAATTAAATTAAGACAGGTCTCTGAAATAATTCTATTGAAATGTATCATTATGAACAGTTTACAGTCAAGACAAGAAGAGAAACATGGATGAGCTGAGAGAAAGGGTTCTTTAAATAGCATCACAAACATCTCTGAATATTGTTAGACTTTCCTGTTAGATGGCCTGAGAACATTATGTTGGAGAAGGTGAGCTTTACAGAGGAATCTGAGTCCCATGGCCAGGAATACCATGGCTGATAAGCATGAGTCCACATGTTGACATGAGCCTTTTAACCTGGAATGAATTTACTCCCTTATATAGAAAGACCTAGAGAAACATTGCTGGATTCTTACAGGGGCTTTTAGTGATTACTTCTTATTGCCTCTCTCCAGCTGCAAGTGATCTTGGGAGATGCTAAGAAGTGGAAGGTTAACTGAAAGTGTGTGACTCCATGATGCTGCTTTCAGGGTGTTGTCATCTATGATGGGATGAGGTTCTATAGTGATGTGGATGTTTTATGGTCACTCACCCTCTGGAATTAAGCCCTAGAAACTCAATCATTCACCAAGTTGCACTTGGTGGAAAAGTTATTTTGATCTATTGGTAGGACCCTGTCTGGGGTGAGCAGATATTTATTTATATCTCCCCAGGGAAAGTTAATGCATCAATTTACTTGCATAGGATATTTAATTATACATGGGTATGCTAGGCAAGAAGTAGATATCAAGGGGTGGTATTAGCACAAATAGAAGCCTAAACCTAGGAAGCTTGGAGTAATTTGCAGATACAGCAGCTGAGATCCATGTGAGATTGAGTAAATATCTTCCTTTTTCTTTCATCCCTCCCATGCCTTTTTTCATTGGAACTAAAGCAGAACATCATTTGAGATTCAGGGTTTGGAGATATATATTGTTATATAGAATGGAATAGTGTCAATGACAGAAATCTCATCACTTTGTCAGAAGTTTTTTTCTATTTTACAAAAAAAAATGTGACTTTCTTAGGAAATGTAAGCTTGGTATGAGCTTGGGTTTAAGAGGTCAGATAGAAGGAAGAGATTGAGTAAAGAGAGGGTGGCGAGAGGGTTAATCAAAATCTAAGAGGGTATAAATAAGTCATATGGAAACCTATTTACTTGGACAATGGCGCATCCAGAAGCCATAGATTGTTGCTAGGAAATTTTCAACCCCAGGGATGGAATAACTTCCAGTGAGTTGTTGGCCAGGGAGGTCCCTGATGCCCACAAAACATTACAGACCATTGCCAAGGCTCTTGGTGTTACACCAGAAATAGATGATAAGATCCAATTGCTGGAGACTCCACATTCTTGGGCTGCAAGATCACTGAGAAATCTTGCTTGAGTTGAGCTGAAACCCTCCTCCCTGTAGATCAGCTGACAGAAAGCTGGAAAAAGCTATGCTGCATGCAACACCATGAGAGAGAGAAGTCATTAGTGGAGATAAACAACAGTGTACACTGAAAGCCTTAACTTGGCACAATTATGAACCAACAGGTGGAATAGTGGCATGTATGTTATAAGGCAAACTAATTGCTCTCTAATTGGACTGGAGGCCTGCTCCACAGGAAGGAATACATGCCTGATACTGGAAACCTGTGATGGGGGAAGTCATAAGCCATAGGTGTGTGATGCCTGCTGGTGTCTGTCTAAATGCATATATTATGCTCACCAAATTGCCTAGTATGCACTTTCCTTAATGTTCATACCCATATATTAATGCTACTCTCAGTTTTGGTTAGAGAAGCTTCTCTATTCAGATGGTGGTGACCTCTGGGATGACTCAAAAGGCACATAGTATCGAGAAGTGACAGAGGAGTGCTCAGCACCGAAACATCTCTTTCACACCTTCCAAGGCTCAGGGTCCATTGCAGAAGTGACAGAAAGAATGTAAGAGCCAAAGGAAGGGTAGGACTTCTTACAATGCACCCTTCCAGACATAAAATATCCTGAGTATCCATGACCTTGAAGTGCCTAGCACCAATATAATAGGAGAAGATGATGACATCAAAATAATAGAGAGACTGAATTAATGAGAAGGGGAGTGAATATGATAAAGAGTGGAGTTGTGAAGGGGAAAGTTGAGGGGAGGAAAGTTGTCATGGTTTATTGTTTATAATTATGGAAATTGTCAATGATAAAATTTTTTTTTAAAAGAAGTCAGTAACAAGTAGGGTTGGCCTTAGAAACCTAATTCTTGTGACTTCCTATTCTTTCAGGAACCTCTAATATTCTTTATTTTAAAATGGTCTAATGGGGCCAGGCATGGTGGCGCACACCTTCAATCCCAGCACTCGGGAGGCAGAGGTAGGAGGATCGCCTGAGTTTGAAACCACCCTGAGACTACATAGTGAATTCCAGGTCAGCCTGGACTAGAGTGAGACCCTACCTTGAAAAAAAAAAAATGGTCTAATGGAAACTTGGGAAGATAAATCCAAATTTAAGTTACATATAAAGAGCAAACAACTCCACAGGAAGTTGTGAAATCTGAATCAGTAGAGAAATATACAGAACTCTGGCCAACTCCTAAGTCTGGGACAGGAAGTTCTTACTCCACTTTTGGGTATTAAGAGAAATGTACTGAAATATACTTCCTCCCTGCTCCTCATTTCCTCCTTTCAGATTTCAGAGTTGCCAGGTAACCCTTCCCCCACCCCCACACACAACCTCAGGAAGAAACAACTTAAAAAGCTTTTGTCCTTTTCCGTAGACTTAAAGGATCTACAATAAATATGACAATGTTAAACATAAAAGAGAAAATTATCTATTTGGAAGCACAGGAAAAAATAACAAGTAAATGTTTCTGAATTTTATTTCAGACATGTATTTTCCTACATGTTCTCGTGTCCTTACAAATAAATACCCTCTTCATTAATAATACAGAGACAGGCAAACATAGGGACTAGCTTAGCAACCTGGGACACTTTTTGGCTTGAGCAATAAACACAGACCCCTTGTCTAATAGTGTACCTAGCACTCTGTTGGCAACCTGTGACATCCACCCATATTCCCACTTTTAACAATGTAAATAGCAACCCCTTATCAACCTCTTGGTAATGTAAGGGTCAGAAGATTGCTGAAGAAAGACCCTGGACTCAAATAGTATGTAAATACAAAGAGCATTTATTCTGCAGAATCAGCCAGCATGTGGGGGTCAACCATTCATAGAAAATGGCAACACTGAGCGCAACAAGCGGGCTCCTTTTAAGCACAATGAGGGGAATTCCAGGTGGGTAATCTTCTAATGTGATTGGCTAGGTAGGCAGCAGTTACAGTTGTCCGTCTCTGATTGGTTGGGGCAAAAGTGTGTGAAAGGGGCATGTTTGAGCATGTTTGGACATGTCTTCAGGAGCTGACTCAGCCCCCAAAGCACAAAATGGTGGCTATCTTCCCTGGCCTCAGCCCTGAGGTCAAAAAATGGCGGATATCTTCCTCCACCACATGTCAGGGTCACTGTTGGTTAGCAGCCAGCCCTTTGTGCATGGATTTTCCCAGAAGTCTTGCCTGCCTCTCTGGGAAACTGAAACTTAGGCCTATTTAGGGCAACACCTTACTGAAGACTGTCATAGAGTCAGTTTGGTCCCTTCAGTAATACCCCACTTCTATTTAAGCATTGTGGTGATTTGAATGAAAATGGCTCTGTAGCCTGAGGTAGCTCTTACTAAGTTTCCTACTTAGTCTTCAGCAGGCAGAGCCCTGCTGGATAAAGTGGGTCATGGGGTGGCAAATATCGAGTCCAGCCCTAAGATTTCAGAGTGCGCTAGTGCTTGTTGGTGCTGACTGTTGTTTCTTTGCTGTGGATGTGTGATGATGTGAGTCAGCTTCTTTCACCATAATGAAGCTTCCCCTGGAACCTGCAAGCCTGTAATAAACCTTTTTCTCCCATAAGCTGCTTCTGATCAGGTGTTTGTCCCACTAAGAAGAAGGTAATCACCACGAGCAGGATATAGCTGGGATTGGGAGACAGAGGGCTGATCTGGCCTGTACTGGTTTGGGGTGAATGTACACTAATGCTAGCTGTATCCTCTGAGTAAACTTTCAAGGAAGATCCTCTATTCCCTATCTGTGATGGTTCATATCAGGGTGTCTACTTGATAGCATTTTGGCTCACCATGGAAACAAATTTCTTGGGATGTTTGTGATGGCTTCTTCATTATTTGTATGTGTCATTTCCAACTTTTAAAAATAAAATACTA
This sequence comes from Jaculus jaculus, assembly GCF_020740685.1. Taxonomy (NCBI): domain Eukaryota; kingdom Metazoa; phylum Chordata; class Mammalia; order Rodentia; family Dipodidae; genus Jaculus; species Jaculus jaculus. The sequence goes on along the minus strand of NC_059109.1, from coordinate 22,683,026 downwards.
AGGACCTGTAAACACCCAGACAGAGATCGCCAGTAATACTATTTTTTGCCAGCTATAGTACTGCCAGTCTCTGCTTCTCATATCTTGAGCTTGAGCATCTAGGGTGGAGGAATATGTTCCACTGGCTCTGTTACCCTTGGTTGGTAAGGTGAGCCCAATGTGGACATGTGTGTGTTAGGGAGGGAGGGCAACCATGTGACCTCACCTGGGAGCTGACTACTATCACAGATTCTGTACAGACTGAACAGAGCCACTGGTTCTGGAAGCCCTGTTCCTCATTTGGCATCACATTCCTGTGGACTTTGAAAGCTGCTTTTGAAAAAAAAAAAAAAAAACTTGATTAGGTGGTCATAGAAAAAGAACTGACTCCCCAACTATAGTCAATTCTTCCTTCTCTCAGTTGCCTTCTTCCCTGAGTTTCACTTTGTCCCTGCGATTGGCAGAGGGAAGGAATCAAGTGCCTCCTGTTCATCATTCTTCAAAGGATACCAGAAGTCCCTTTAGAAAGTGGTTCTATTTTGTAAAAAAAAGAAAAAAGAAAAAGTGGCTCTTTTAGTTAGGATTAGTTAGGATTCCTCATGTCCATAACATAATTTCCCCTTTTAAAATTTACTTGTGATAGAGAAAGAGAGACCTAGAGCAAAAATGTATGGATACATTAGGGCCTCTTGTTGTTTCAAAATCCAATAGCGTGCATCACTTTGTTTGCGTGGCTTTAGGTGTATACTGGGGAATCAAACCCAAGCCAGCAGGCTTTGTAAGCAAGCACCTTTAACTGCTGAGCCATTTCCTTAGCCCAGTAAAACACAGTTTTTTTTATTCAGAATTTTGATATATGAACAGACAATAATTTATCCTTTTTGTCTCCTCTCCTTCACCCCTCATTCCCTGAGCACCCTCCTCTTTTAAGGTAGTCTTTGCTCTGTTTTGTTTTCTCATTCCTTTTGTCCTCCATCTTCCATGTTAAATGATGATGGGCTCAGAACCATGCCGGTCTTGTGGGTATATCCGTAGCTACCGTGAGTTTGTGAATGAAGCAATCACTTCATGCCATGACACTCCCCCAAAGTATGGTTAGGCATCCTGTGGCTCTTAGATTATTTCTGTCCCCTTCTTCTACAACATTCCCTGAGCCTTCGAGGGGTGTGGTAGAAATCTTTAGTGTTGAGCTCCCGATATCCTGTTTTCTACTTTGATAAGTTTTGGGTCTCCTCAGTGTGTACTGCTAACTCCATAGTAATGGTTCTCTGGCTAGCAGCAAGAGCAGGACTTATATTTGTTCTGCTACTAACTTTGTAATGTTCCCTGAGCCATGGCAGGCATGATAGAGATGACTCATTCAGGGGTCGGCCCTGAGCTTTTTCTTCTTCTTGTCATTTTCTCGAGTCTTGGGCCTCCCCGCCACCATCTGTAAAATAAGATTCTCTAACCAAAAGTGAAAACAGCATTAAACAAAGGGCTTAAACATATACCAGAAGGCTGAAAAACCACAAATGTTTTAATCATTAAATAGTTATTTAAAATACAGAAAAAACATCCTCTAGATTCATTTACAAAAAAATCCTCATCTTCTCCAAGGTCTCATAAATTCTTTGTAATTAAATGTAAAATTAACGTAAACTTAATCCTCTGTTAAAGTTCAAGGCGGTTAGGCCTCCCATTACTTAATGTGGTGGCTCAAATACTTGTTTATTATTTACATCATTAGATAGAAAATGCATTTTAAGTGCTAGCCCTCAGATTGTCAGATTATTTTAAACCAACAATTCAAAGTCAAAAATATATATATAATTTAGAGGTAAAATACGGAGGAGAAAAACAGTGGAAACTCTCTCCCACAGATTCTTCCAACATCCTCCCCCAGGCTGCTACTTTAGTTGTAAACACATCTATCTATTGCAAACTTTCTTTCTCAACAGAGGAGGAAAAAGAAAATGGTCATTTTTAGCATAAGACCACTTCAGGGGCTTAATGGTCTAGTGCTTGCTTAGTATGTCTGAGGCTTTGGGTTCAAGCCTAAACGGCACAAACAGAACAAAATATAACAACAGCAACAACTAAAACTCATTTAAGAATTGAGCACACAGTGCTATAAGAATTGGGAACTAAGTTGAATACTAACCGGAAAGTAGAACAAACATCCACCAATGATTGTTGAAAATGCATATCAGTGCAGAAACTTTTGCATCAGATAAAAGATGTCATACCTACTTCTGTTTTTGTTGGAGTTCAGAGAAATGATAAAAGCAATTAAAACACAGTCCATACTCTCAGGGACAAGTGAAGAGTGATACATGAAATGCTTAATGTGGTAGTTTGAATGTATGTTCCCCATAGACTCAGGTGTTTTATTAAACTTGTAACTTGGGTCTCCAGCTACCTGGCTGGTGAAGGTGTCACTGGGGATGGATACTGAGCTCCAGCCCAAAGGAGTGCCTGGGGACAGATCTGATTTCAGCCCAAAGGTATCAGAGAGGTTTGCGCTCTGGGGGTCCTGCTTGCTTCTAGTGTTGTGCTTATTGCTTTTACAGTGTTTGTGGGCTGGTGGTAGTTTGTCTGTCTGCTTGGATTTATGAAGGCAGCAAGCTTATTCCACCATAGATGGAACTTCCCTTGGATCTCTGAGCTAAAATAAATCTGGTTCCTCACATAAACTGTGTCTGGTTTGGATATTCATCCCAGCATAGTGGAACTGACTGCAATACTTAATAAAGACAAGAAAATACTGAGAACAACTGGAGCTCTCTATTAAAAGAAAAACTGGCATACGTTCTTTGAGTCATCTAGAAGCATAGAGAGCTTTCAGAGCAAAGTTCCAGTAGGCAGACTTCCACCAAGGACAGGGTATATTTTGAATACTCCCTTTAGCAATCAGAAGAGTGTCAAGGACTCTGGATGATTATGATTAACAGAACTTCATAAAAATGAGAAGCAAATAGAAAGATAAGCTAGTGTGGGGCGGGGAGGTTATGGGGCAGAATCCTAGAAGGACACAGTATGAAGGAAGTATAAGAGTATGTCTAACCTTAGAAAAAGAGGAATAAGTCCACTTAAAACTGAAGACCGAAAAGGAAATAAAAAATCAGGAAGAATAACCAAATAAGGAGAAAATACTCATGTTTAAAGAAAAGACACTGGATATTCCTTCATACTAAACACAAATATGATCACAGTAAGCTGGGACATAGCTCAGTGGTAGACCACATGTTTTATATGCAAGAAGACCTAGATTCCATTTCCAGGACGACACTTTCTCTTTTTACAAAGAATATGCTAACAATTAAAATGAAGAATTAAGAAGATATAGTTAGTATTTAAGGGCAAGGAAAGGTTCCAGAATTCTTCCTGCTTGTTCTGCCATTTTCCTAGTCAATATGCCAAGAGGTAATAATTGCGGGTACTGTGTCTTGAACTCCATTAAAGAAGGCCACAGACAGTTTCCTCAAGGTCTCAAAGTCCCAGTAATGCTCAGACTCAAACTCCAGAATGTTTGGCTCCAGGGTATATTCTCTCAGCCACCATGCAGAGCAATACCTAAGAGAAGACAACTTAAAAACTGCCTTGTATTCTTTTGTAAGGATTTGAGGAGACTATAGCCAAAAAAAGGTACATTTAAGAGGAAATTTATGAGAATGGCTAGTGTATCAGAGGCTAGAGAATATCACAGTGGCTGTCTGAAGGCAGGAGAACTGGGAGATCAGTATCTACTTATCCAAGAAGTTGACAGGCCCAGGACAAGAGTGACCAATCATACAGATCAGTATGTGGCTGAAGGAATGATTGGATTCTGTATGGGATTTAAGTTCATGTCCAGTGGCTGAAGAATATGGTGTCTAGTGTCTACAGGTAAAGGTAGAGGCAAAGCAGAAAAATGTACCCATCACATATGTTTGAGTTTGGCATGAGCCAACTTCCCCTTCTGCTGTTCCTCCACTACATTCTCAGTCTACTAGACAGTGCGACCCACATTTATTGCAGGTGTTCTCTATGTAGTTTGCTGACCCACATGCCAAGTGTTCCTGAAAATGCCTGCATAGACATACCAGGAAGTATTCCTTATCATATTTCTGGACATCTTGACATCCAAGATTAGCCATCACAGTTCTCATGTTATTTGAGAAATTATTGTAGTCTTAAATCACAAATAAGGTTTTGAAGAAATAATAAGCATAGACCAAGAAAAGGAGCCCTTGGCAGTTAAAATGTGAATGAATTAAATATACAACATAGCTGGGAATGGTGGTACACATCTGTAACGCCAGAAATTGTGAGGCTGGAGCAGGAGGACAGCCAAGAAGTTGAGAATTGCCTGGGGTGTATAATGAGTAATAGACCAGCCAGGAAGACATCCATAGACACCATCTCAATTACCTCCCTCCAAAGAAAGAAAGAAAGAAAACAATGTTAATACCAGATGGAAATTCCCCAAAGCTGTGAACATAAATAATAGCTGTGTGGACTTCAGCTTATCTATGACCAATAGATCTACAAATGAGAGAATGTAGCAGCAATGATGTTCTTCTGGTTGTGGAATCATTGTCGCTGCTTCTGCTGCTGCATCTTCCAAGGGGACTGATGCAGCATTTGCATTTGGTCCATCATGTGGCTCAACAACACAGCCTGACAGCACCTTACTTCAAGCTTCTGTTGTATTGCTTGCCTTCTGTCCTGGGGACAGCTTGCTGCTGCGGAGAACCTCCACGCCAGCAGTATAGCTACAGCCACAAGTGTGTAGCTCACTAGTCTTCGACTAAATGCTTCTCCAAAGAGAGATGAGACTGGGCATCTAGATTCTTTCTTTCATAAAACTGCAAAAGCATAACTTTAAACTTCTCTGGAGTTTCGCTGCCAGACTGAGAAATTCATTTTTCAAGAAGCTATGGCCTTCTCAATAAGTCTGTCCTTCCTTATTTGCCTCATTTCCTTTTTCTTTGGCTTCTGTCATCTCTCTGTCTTCTCTCTGTCATTATTCCCCCAGTAATAAGATTTCACCCTGTGTGCTATTTTTAGGGACCAGTACTTAAGACAACTATCTTCAGTTTGGAAGGGCTCACCACATACCCAGAAGATGAATGAAAAAGACCACCCATTAGAAAAAGAAGCATGAGATTTCAAATACCATACAAAGACAAGAGCTTCAACTGAGAATAACAATATATCACATACAAAAGAAAATATTCCAGCATCAGCAGTCCTGAAGCTAGATGGCAGGGGAACAATGTCTTCAAAGTATATCATCAGCCAAATCACAGCCAAGGATGAAAGTGAAGCTAAACAATAATTTAGACACATACAACAGCAGACCATTTGCCCTTTATCACATCATTTTTAAAGAATTCATCTGAAGGTACTTTAGGTAAACAAGGACAATCAAAAAAAAGAAAGAAAGAAAGAAAGAAAGAAAGAAAAGAAAAGAAAAAAAAAACAGCAGGCTGAATCAGCAGACAGTGATTCAACCTGGAAAGACAAGAAAGAGAAGTTCTAAAATAAAAGATATAGGGAATGCTCAAGAAAGACAAAGCTGACCTGACCAGATTGGCCAGGAGATGGAGCTCAGCATGAAAAGGGAAGTTCATGGGACAGTATGATGAAGAATCAGATGGGCAGGCAAGAAAAAATCAAGGCAAATCATGAACACATGGACAGTAAAAGTTTAGTTAAGAGCTTACTAGAAATTTAAGACAAAATATAAAAACCCATTATTTTCAAATGATGGAATTATAACATTGCATAATTTAAAATAATCAAAGACTATAAAAAAGCAATAATCCAGTTGGGTGTGGTGGTACACACTTGCAATCCCAGCATTTGGGAGTTGGAGGCAGGAGGATAAGTACTTCAAACAGAGCTTTGGTTTCATAGTGTGTTCAAGACCAGCCTAGACAACATAGCAGTACCCACATAAAAAAAAACAAACAAACACAAAAGCACACACACATTAAAAAAAAAAAAAAAAAAAACAGAAGACAAAATAAAGCAAGGAAATATTCTACTTGATCCCTTGTTTGGAAATATCCAGAATCAGCACAGATGTCCTAAATTTGGTGGAGGAAGTGATATTCCAGTCCACTATTTGGTCCAACAATAAAATACTGTTGATGGGCTGGAGAGGTGGCTTAGTGGTTAAGGCATTTGCCTGCAAAACCAAAGGACCCAGGTTCAATTCTCCAGGACCCACATTAGCCAGATGCACAAGGGGCACACCCATCTGAATTTCATTTGCAGCAGCTGAAGGCTCTGTCACACCCAGTCTTTCCCTCTTTCTCTAACAAATAAATAAATAATACTTTTTAAAATTCTGTTGATGCTTAATAGTAGCACTATTGCTATTTCTTTCTTTCTTTTAGTGTGAATCTCTATATGAAGCAAGAGATTTAGCTATGGTAGGATGGTAAAAATAATAGTGATATCTAAGTATAGTTGATTAAAAACTAGGAGGTAGAAAAGATGAATAAAAGTTTCTCATGGTCTCAGTGAAGAAATGGGTAGTTTGGAAATGATGTTGAAATGTGATGAAAAATTGGAGATTTTGTTTCCATTATTTAACCTTACAAGGATAACTGATAGAAGAAAGATATAATTTAATTTATAAATGCTGGAAAATGAAGGGGGGATGGAGGATAAGTGGTGTTAAGTGGGTAATATGCTCTTATTTCCAGTGTTGAAAGGTCAGTAGATATTGTCTAAATTATAAACAATCGTGAAGTATACTTTTAGGTTAAATGGATATTTTGTGCCCATCAAATTCCCCTCTAAATATTTATATTTATGGGCATGGATCCATACGATTCTCATCTTTGGTTAGAGACGCTTCTTTTTGTAGCTGGTGGTAACTACTGAGGAGACTTAGAACTTGTCAGAGTGATTAGAGTAAGTGACTGTGGGGTAGTCAGTATGAAATGAGACATATATATCACCATCTCCATGTTTCAGGAAACATTACAGAAGAGGGGCTAGAAAAAAATGGAAGTTTCAGAGGATAAGAAGGTATGCTGTGGAATGCTGTCTTCTGTATATTGTTTGGCCATTTCATTCATGACCTCACGGGGACTGTCAGTATGTCACAATACCAGTACAAAAGTAGGTCCATCAACATTTTGTCATGTATGATGAAGGAGGGCATGAGGCCCAAATTCTTATTGGCAGTTAATGGTTGCTGGGGGTGTGGGAGACATTTTCTGCAGTGGTATATAGTCACTGATGAGACAACAGTGGGTTACACCAACACACAAGAAAAAATGACATCAAAGTAAAAGAGATACTATTTGGGAAGAAGAGGGGTCCAGTGGAATGAAGATGGCCTATGAGGACAATAGAAGGTAATGGAAAGACATTATGATAAAAACACATTATATACTTGTATAAAATTGCTAAAAAATTAACATGCCTGTAATCCCAGTCCTGAGTGCAAGAGACTGGAGAATTACTGGGTCTTAAACCTCAGCCAATCTGATTGAAAAAGATGGCATCTCTGGGTTAAGTGAGAGACTATTTCCAGAAAACACATGGATGAAAAATTGAGGAAGACACCTGATGTCTTCCTCTCTTCTGTCTACATGTGTGCATGGAACACACACATCTGCACACATATCTGCATGGGCCTAACACACATACTACATTCATACAAATGCAAAAAAATAAAATTGAAAAACAAATTAAATGAAGGGTGGATAATATTTAAAAATCATGAAGTAGGAATATAACCACACTGTTACAATTGCAGAGATGAACATTACAAAGGCATCCATGGTTCAAAAGGGCCTTCTAGTGTGTGGAATTCTAGTGTTGGGTAAGGGGGTGCAGAAATATTTTAAAACATGTTCTGAACTCCAATTTGTTTCCTGTGCATGACTTACTTTTACAAACATCAAGATGAAGTTATCCTTAAAACTGTCAGCTTCCAGAAGGTAAGTTAAGCCACTGGAATACACTTTGAGCCAGAGCCTACTTCCAAGTGAAGAGTGATGCCCAAGACAGGACCACAAGGCATTTCCAGGCAATGTGGCAGTAGGGACACATAGAAGGTACATAAAAGGTCAGCTAGAGAGCAAACTACAGAGGTGTGACAATGATCCCATAGGAAGAGCATATGCTCAATATAAGAAACCCTAATATAGTAGGAAAGGAGCCTCCTGGACCAGTTGGTGGTAGGGTAGTCTCCATAGAAGGTGCAGGGACTCCATGGAAGTGCTCGCTTCCTCTGCACCAGCCGAAGGCATAGCTGTGCCTGCAATCAGTAAGGTGAACACCTAGCATGGATTTGGAGAAGTTTCTGTCTGAAATGCAATTCCATTATTAGGAATACAGCTGCTGAAAGAGCACACAAGTAGACTGGAACTGGGCTTACTGTGTGATTTTTTTTCCCCCTACATTGCTAAGCAGCACACAAGTAAGACAGGCAGAAAGGTAGACCCACATATGATTGTCATTATTCCAGACAGGTGTGAAAGGTAAGTATCATCAAGTACTTCCTAGAAAACAAAGAGGAAGAAGGAAAAGGCAAGCAATTAGCAAAAGGCAAATTCATTACAAGCTAATTTTGCAAATGATGAAGAGAATTTCAATTATGTAATAAGTAAGCTTTTTATGCAAAATAGCAAAATGGTGTATAGTATAATTCAAATAACTAGAACAACATAAATTATGTTTATATCCAGAATTTATTAACCTAACCCAGGTTGGAGGAGAGCCCTGAATTCCTTTTGCTGAGGCAGGGATTCCAGAAAGTAGGCATTGTTCCCTACTGAACCTCCATGGAAAGTAAGGAAGCTTCTTAGAGAAATAGGCTACAACATAAACAGACAACCCCAGTTGGTGTAGATGCCTCTTGTTTAGCTACCACTTAGCATGAGAATTATTTGATTGAAAAGTGTTATGAATGACTCCATAGTGATGAGTTAGATTTACGAGAACATGAATTGTTCTGGAAAAGGCTTGAGAGTCCTGGAATTTGGCACTGTGCATTACTAGAATGCTGTGCTCAGCTTTTCTGCACTGGTCTTTTGGCAACTTTGGTTCCTTCCCATGGGGAACTTGGATGATGGTACAGGCTGAGAGAAAGTCCAATGTCATTATAATTTTGCAGTGACTCCAAGAGCTGTTTCTGATGGAGGTCCTCTAAGATCTGACAGTCAGGAACTTGTGGCATGAAAACAAAGAGCTACCCATATTGGTTATATTAGTGTATGCGGAGCACCTCTGAAGGAGGTTGAGATGTGTAGTACTGACAACAACTGTTATACCCTCAAAATAGATCCAAATAAGTCTACTTGGTACTAGAAACTAATTCTGAACTCTCCACTGTTTGATGCACTGCCCACACACTCAAAAACAGTATTATCAGTGCACCAACCCATGTGTTTTGTGCTAAAATTGGAACTGAGAGAAGAGGACTGTGTCTTGGAACTCTGGCTGGCTGGGCTCCCAGAAGACTGTGTGTGTGACAGTTTTAACTTTGCTTGGTAAATGCTGAGATACTTGGGTGGTTATGAGCTGAGTCCTTGCTCCTCTTCACTAAAAACTACCCACAGAGACACTGACTCCTCTGTTTGCTTCTTTGTTCATTTGGACATGTTTGCAAAGTGAAGCTTTTAGGATATGAAGATGGAAGGAGCAGTAAAGACAAGGCTCTTATTCATGAGGGGCCAAGGTCTGCTTTTTTTTTTTCTTCTCTAAATATCACAGCACTTTATCTTCACCTCCCTTGAGATTTTTATCTTTTTAAACTTTGAAGAATAGTTATTTATTTCAATGTCATCTCTTATTTTAGGCTCTTAGCCAGTCTTTTCAAAGTGGCTCTGGTGAGTATATATTTGATATGGAGATATGGTTTTCTTTTTCCCCTAGAGAGAACATTAAAAACAAGTATCAGTTACCATATATAAAATTTAGACATACTTCCACTATAAGTCAGAAGTCTAACTATTTTAAAATTATTATAAGATCTGCAATGTTGAAAGCCAAGGTAGAAGTACTTCCTTTCAGACTAGGCCTGATTATCTAGCACATGTATTACCATTCCATTATAGTCATGAAGATGTGACATTAGACAACTTGCAAAGAAGAAAAGCCCATTTTAGCCCTTGGTTTGGGGGCTTCCATCCCTGGTTGGTTGGCCCTATTACTTTTTGGTGTGGCCAGGCAGTTGTAAATAGGATGGAAGCATACATTGACAGCAAGCTGCTTCTCTCATGGCAGCCAGAGAGCAGGAAAGAGATGGGAAGGGGCTAGGGTCTCTATAACCTTCTCAAGGGCATTACCCCCAAATGTCCAGAAAACTTTCAGTGAGGCCACACCTATTGAAAGTTTCATCATTTTCCAATAGTGCATGGGTTGGGAACCAACCAAGCCTTTCACATATGGACCTTGTGTAACACATCCAAACAATAGCAACATCCCAGTTCCCACCAATATTTCTGCTCATCTTAGATGTTACTTTTGCCATTAGAAGTCATGAGATGGTCAGGAATATGATTGCAGATTATGTGTGAACCATTAATTCTAGCACCTCTCAAACTACTCAAAGGGGTAGTTGAAAACAAATAAAAAGGGAATGAAAGAGAAAATACAGGGAAGAATTTTCAAGATGTAATAAAGAAGTGTGAGAATAGTGGTACATTATCCCAGATTATCCCAGAGTTCACAAGGCTGACACAGGGGGATTGAAGGCTTAAGGCTAGCCTAGAATATTTAGTGAGATTCCAGACCAGCATTGGCTACAAAAAGAGACCCCCCTTTTTTTTTTCAAAAAAACAAAAGGAAAAATAAAGGTTTAGTGAAGGACAAAACATGACTTGACAAAACAGTAGTTATGATCCTTAGGGAGAGCAAGGGTATTTGTAGGAGGCATTGTTGTTGGCTTTTACAAATGGTGCACAAGTTCCCTAGGTGTTTTCAGAGTGGGCTGATGATGGTTCACCATGGGCCACTTCAACAGGAAATTACCAGTCACTTAAAGCAAGGTAATAGAAACATGGGGGAGTGTCACACCTTCCCAGGATACAGCCTTCTACACTTAATTGTAATCGACATGGAAGGCCAAAAGTACAAAGAGGGATAAATTCTGTGGTATAGTTTAGTCTCTAGAGCTTCCCATGGTACCAGAGTGCAAATGGACACCATTGGGGACCACAGCTCATTCTGCCCTATCCCACTAACCTTATTCCTCTTATCCTGACAATACTATCACAGTAAACCATGCACAAGAGTGTAATAGGGCCTGTTCTTGGGAACCTAGCCACAGATAGTGTTGTAACAGAATTAGGTAGTTTAAAATTTGAGAAATGGCTCATGGGGGTTGATACAAAATCTAGGAGCTCTCCCAATGGAAAGGGTTCCTTTTGTGACTGTGATTTCAATCCTAGGTCAGCAGTGCAGAGCCTGGCATACACAGAGTATGCAACAAATTTTAGTTCCTTTGGCAAATGGATTTGATTTGTAGCACATTGAATTTGAGGAAACAGCAACCTCTCCAGTCTGACATATAGTCATGAACATGAAGGTTGTTGTGGCTAGAAATTCAGATCTTTTACAGGGAAGGAAGCAGTTCAACAAAGAAGCAGTAATGGATATCAAGTGCAAATGAAATCTGACTCCAATGTAAAAAACGTTTGTCTTTATCTCAATTAGGAACATTATCCTGATTACTCTAAATCAATGAGTTACGATCCTTTAGTAATGGTCAGGCAAAATTCCAATTAGTGAGTTTTATTCACTGCTAGTAAGTAGGGTTAGCAGAAAAAAAAGATTAATGTAGGTTGAAGAAGTATTTATGAATTATGTTTGTGTTCTATATTCTTGTGCCAAATAAACGAATGAATCACCTGGGATGCTTTGGAAAACAATTTTATACCGAAGAAGAGACTTACAGCTATCTTCCTTCATTAAAGGCTCTTGTTTGTCCTATAAAACATAAGAAAACCAGACATAAACATTCAGGTACTCCAAACGTCATTTCTTTTATCTTTTCAAATATGTCTGCATTTCAGTTACCTTCAGACAGCTGGGACAAACACCCTGCCAGAAGCACCTTATGAGAGGATAGCATTTAGTTGAGGCTTACAGTTTCCAGGGAAAGCTTTATCATGGTGGAAAAAGCTGGTTCACTTCATTATGCATCCATAACAGAGCTCAGAGCCACAGGTCAAGCTAGCTCTGAACATACAGGGCTGGACTCTACCTTATGTTCTCCCCATGATGACATTGTTTCTCAAGCAGGTTTCATGTCCCACAGACTCTACTAAGTGGTGACTAAATAGGAAACTTAACCCAAAATGCCTGAGGCTATGGGGTCATTACATTTAAACCACCACAGTCTGCATTACCCAAAGGAAGGTGGTTTGGTTTTACTCTCCAGTTATCCGAGTTCATCCCATATACTGTAATTAGAGCTTTTTATCACATGCTAAATAAATCCTCCTCCTCTTCCTGGATATTTATACCTTTCAGATGTTTACAGTTTGTCATCATTCCTTAGTCATCTTTTCACAAAGTCGCACATATTTTGTTCCTATAATACTTCTCATAGATCAATTTCCTTAATATTAAGCTACTTTTCTCAGTTCTTCTTTCAGTGTGTCTCCATAGTTTGATACAGTGCTAATCAAAGTAAATGAGATATTTCAAGCACAATTTATCCTGTTGTTTGAAGTCATTTAAAATTTCCTCATTCTGGTTAGAATTCACCGTTAACATGTGGCTCAGAATAGTGGTGAATTTATTGGTGCTTTTTCCGATTTACCTTGAAAATTCATAACTAATTTACCATATAATGATATTCAAAAATGTCTGTGCCATTACTGTTTCTTCAATGATCATGGAATATGCAGGAATTAAATGAGTTGGAATATAATCCCTTAGTTTATTTCTTATTATGCAATACTGAATCATATTTCATCATATTTATATTCATAAACTATCATTATTTCTGTGTCCTTCCAAATGGGTTGATATCTGGAAACTTAAAAGATATTATTTTCATGCTAGTTGTTCAAGGGAATGCCAAGATTTTTTTTTCAAACTTTAAGTTTCCTGACATAATTAATTCTTTGCAACTTTTCCATCGACTGTAGTATGCCATTATTGTGGCAGCTTGTTAAAATAATTCCTTTTGCTGATTATGTCTTAAGAATCATACAGATATCTTTAGTATATATGTGTGTGACAGGTAAATGTACAAGTAGTATTGAAACATCAAATGATTGCTTCCTTAAATAAGATTCCTCCATGGCCATGTTTTATATTTATATATTGCCAGTTTTAAAATATTTCCATATCTTTTCTTAATGTAAAACCCTCATTAGGCTCATGAGTACCATGAAGGATAATAACATGGATATGGCTCCTGATGGTCCCACTCAATGTGACTCCATATGGCCTTTCTTCGTCTCAGTTATTTTCACTCAGCTCCATAATTTCTTTGCTCCTCTGTGTGACTTGTGTTGTCTGTGAATCTTTTTGAAGTATCCCCTTAGAATTAATTCTTTACTTGTTGTTTTAATTTATACCTAAGAGGTTTTACTCTGACATAGTGTTATTTGTAAATCACTGTCTCCCACATGTCATTATGTGAGCTTGTTTTCCACCTGCCCAGTACCTTACAAGAATGATTCCCCATTATTAAATGCTGAATAGTGCAACTCAGGACTTTGTGTGGACAGGATTTGTAGTCTAGTCAGAAACCAAGAGACTTGTTCTGAAACTGCATTGGCACAGCAAGCGCATTGCCTTTACTTATGTCTTGTTTGGGGTGGCTTTGGATAAATTGAGAGATCATATAGGGCTTTGTTCTCTGACATAAAAATGGCTGTGCATCCTGTGTTCCTCAGTATTGGAAGCAATCAAGGATGGAAGAAAGTGCAGATGGTCAGGCGAAGATGCAACAACGTACAAAAGTTACTTCACGAGTGATAGAAAGCATATTTTTTTAAAAAAATTGTTTTTGTTTATTTTTATTTATTTATTTGACAGTGACAGACAGAGAGAAGGAGGGTAAGAGAGAGAGAGAGAGAATGGGAGTGCCAGGGCTTCCAGCCTCTGCAAACGAACTCCAGAGGCATGCGCCCCCTTGTGCATCTGGCTAACGTGGGTCCTGCAGAATCAAGTCTCAGACCTCAAACTGGGGGTCCTCAGGCTTCACAGGCAAGCACTTAACCGCTAAGCCATCTCTCCAGCCTGAAAACAGATTTTTGGACTCTTGCTTCCACTCACGGTGGCCTTCTTTCATATGACTTAATTGGGACTGAGTGTTGAATGCTTATTTCTTGACTCCCATTGACAGAGGAGGAGGTGGGGCTTTATTCTCATGCAATCAGTTTTGAAGAAACACCTTCCCCATCCTGATCCCTCTACCCCCACCCCACCACTGCTCTAACAATCAGGGAACTAGAAACCACTCTAGGTGCTTACACAATGGGAACTTCACACAAAAAAATTGATCTCAAAAGACATGTAACACAGAACCAGTGACTAGAGGAAGTACCCACCAGTCCTGACTGGAAGTACATAAGGGAGACCCCAGAGGGCATTATAAGTGGATAATTGGGAGGCAGAAACCATGCCACTGCCAATTTTGTTATCTGAGATGTTGTAACAGTGAATACCTTGGGTGCTCAGTTATAGCACACTTGCCTAGAATGGCCAGAGTTCTGGGTTCAGTTCCCACCACTGCAAATAAACAATAATATTGACGTCAAGAAGATAGTGAAGGCTTGCGAAGGTATAGCAGGGTGATTTGACTGTCACTTCTCTGCTGCTGGAGGACTGTTGAACCATGCCTAAGGCTACCCACTGTAGTTCCAACCAGTTAGGATTAAAATGGTAACAATCATATAATACATTTTTCTTCTATACTTTCTAATATCCTTCTGTTGCCTCTTTGTGGAAGACAAAGAGGTCATTTTGCTGAGAAATTTAGGGTATTTAATTTTCTGTATTTTTTTCTGCAGAGCATGAAAGGGTGGGTATAAGGCTAAGAAAAAAAATGGGCAAATGAGTTCTCTCACACACACATATCAAGTTGAATGTCTGGCATAACTCCAATTCTCTACTTCCTCCTCCAGGAGGAAAATAATATAGCATGTGAAGTTCAAATATCATTGTGCCTTAATATTAATAAAATGTAGGTTAGCATCTTTAAACTGTACAGATACTTTTTTTCTGGTTTTTCAAGGTAAGGTCTCACTCTAGCCCAGGCTGACCTGCAATTCACTATGTCATCTCAGGGTGGCCTTGAACTCACAGTGATTCTCCTACCTCTGCCTCCCTAGTGCTGGGATTAAAGACACGTATACCACACCCAGCTCAGATACTTCTTTAGATCAGCATTTCCTACTCTCTATTCTATATTATATATTTGAAGAAAGAGGACAGGGTCAGATAAGTTTGAGAAACTGCACTTTTACCACCTTCTTGGAATTTCCCACTTCAGATTAGCACTTTAAAGCATATGAGAAAATATTGGACCCAACTTGTAGTTGACACTGTTTGACTTTGCAATCTCTGGTGGTGTGGTCAGGATTCCTGATACTGGGAGTTTATGAGAGTGAAACATAGAATACAGTAAATGTAGGTGTGTGTGTGTATACATGCATGTGTAGGAATGTAATAAGTTGTAGTGATAGACACTATAAAGAAAGGAAGGAAGCAGGAATTACAGATTCTTTGAAGAAATGCTGTTTAAACTGAGACCTTCCTGAGCAGATGGAATGATGAATATACAGAGTATTCAGTAGCCCACGAGTCAGACTTATTAGCAAACTCTTTCTGGAGCCTAGTTAGTTCCATTGAGAAGAAACGTTTGTAACCTTTAAAGCAATTTGTTAAGAACAAAGTGATGTCTGCTAAGTATAAAGCAAAAATATTCTTTAAATTTTTCTAGTAGTTTTTTTTTTTAACTATTACAAAAGTATAATTACGTGACATACTTACAGGGGGAAAAAAAAAAAGATCCTTTTTCACACATAATTTGAGAAACTCTTCTGTAACAGAAGCAAACCACAGTTTCAAAAGTCCTAAAGATAGGAAGAGGCAGCTGAGTTTGAGGAACTGACACGAGGCTCATGAACTGGAGTGCAATTCTGATTTATGTGTAGAGCTTTGAGGACAACATGATTCCTTTGATTAGACACTATAGTAATCCACAGAAAAATTCAGACACATTATAAATCTTTAAACAGTCATAACTGCTTCCTGAATGGGTTGGCATGACATGAAGAGTATAATACAAATTGATACAATCATCTTAAAAGTTTGCTGGAGAGAGGATGACATCTTGGACTATGGGAAAAATGGGCAGGAGCTAGTTACCAAGGGATCAACTGCAAGAATTAGCATGTCTACCAGATTTTTGGAGCTAAGAAAGAAATGGGGAAAGAGATCAGGATGATGCAGAGATTTTCTGATAAGAAGTTAAGGCTGGATAATACATTTTAGAGATCATATTTATTAAGTTTTCATAGCTTCAGAGACTAGATAAGACTGAAGATGTTGTAGAAGGGAAGCAGTTGAAGACCCAGGAATGAATACTGAAGAAGATCTCTGGACCTTGCAAGACCTGGATAAATCTAGCTTGAAGCAAACTGACTATCTCAGGGCATGTTGATTCATCCAAGTTCTAATCTGTGTCCAGTATCTCTAATAAATATTCTACTTGGTAAATTTACTAAGTGCCTGTATTATGTAAGAGACCATGAAAAAGTGTTGTATGATCATATGTTGTACAAAGGTTTGTATGACCATAGTAATAGGCAATCTTTTAGAATTTATATCTGGGAGGGTTTCTATGTGAAAAATTGCAAGACACAACTAAAGCTGCTATTAAAGAATTATAAAAGAAAATGGGAATCTATCTTTACAGAAATCTATATCTACAGAAATCAATCTCTGGGGCTTTATAGAGGGGGTAACATTGAGCTTATCTTGGGTTGCATGAGCTAGAGATTCTAGTTATACATATAATGTATGTGTTGGCTCCATGCATATATAACATATTCAGTTTATATATTAGCCTCTGTATATATTATATATGCATATATATATTTACTTATTTCCAATAGAGAGAGATAGAAGACAGACAATTAGAATGGGCACTCCAGGGCCTCTAACACTGTGAACAGATTTCAGGTGCATGCACTACTTTGTATATCAGGCTTTACATGGGCACTGGGAAAGTGAACTCAGGTCATTAGGCTCTGCAGGTAAGTGCCTTAATCACTGAGCTATCTCTCCATCCCAGCCTCTGCATATATTTCAAACAATGTGTTCATAGTTCCAATCTATTCAAGTCCAACACAGGTTTTATTTGTTCTTTAACAATTAGAAATCTGGTTCTCATGGTTTATGATACATTTGTTTAATTGTTCAAACTTACTGTATACAAGTATTCTCAGATTTGTGAACTACCCCTGTGTTAGTATGAGACTGGTAACATTTGTTAGAATTTATATTCCATTCTTCAGTACCTCTGCATGCTTGTATGTTTTTATTTAGTTAACACAGAGTAAAATCCCCTCGTTGTAATGTTCCATTCACTGGGCCTTGATAAATGCTAACAGCCATATGCATACTACCATAATCATTTCATGAGCAATCATATCACCCCCAAGGTCCCTCGTGTTGCTTCTGCCCTTTACCAGAGTTAGCATTGCCATTCTCTACTTTGTCAGGGACATTGTCACTTTAGCACTGAAAATCCTATGTCGTTCATTCTTAGTCAAACTGACATTGTGTAGAAGGATGATTTTCTGTTCCTCAGTTGCAACAGGGCCTAAGGGTAATTGTGCAGGTTACCACTCCCAGAGAGATAAAAGCTCTGTTCCACAGTAGAAGGGGAAAGGTCTGTGTGTGTGTGTGGGGGGGTGTTCTTTTAACAGGGGCAATGATGGCGTTCCTCAGGCATGCATTAACAGGGGTGCTTGCTAAATGTCCTTCTAGTGAGGTTGGTGGGGTATGCAGACATAGTCCCCTATATCCAAAGTTCTCAGGGATCTCTGTTTGCTTATCATCCATCATTCATGTTCTTCTAACCCAGTCACCCTTCTGGTTGAGTTCTTTCTACCAGGGCCATGCCTGCCCTTGTGAGCAAGTAGTCTTCTATTCTTTCCTGGCAGATGTGTCTAATTCCTTAGAGTTTGAATGAGTCTATCTATCCTCCTGCAACCTCAGCTCTCTGACAGGTTCCAGAAAAGTGCTAAATTTACAGACAGTCTGGCAGTATGTCTTTCACATGACAATGAAGTGACATTCTTTCAAGATCTCCTTATTTGATTGTTAACATTTGTAGTACTAAAAATTGACTTATTTGCAATGCAATTCAGCACAAATATCTCTGCTGGGAAGTCAGACTAGCAGGTCCATGGACGCACCTCTGCTGGTTTTGTCACTTGGCATTTTTCCACAATGGCTTATCCAAAGATCTGATTAGCATACAATTTTAAGCTAACATATGTGGTGGACATTACACTTAAAATTGGTAGATTAATTCATAGCTACTGTAAAAACATCATGGTAGTTAGTGTCTACTTTACTATTTGGTAGTAAGACAATGGTTGTTTCTTTAAGATATGGATACTGTAACTATGATTTGTTGTATTTTGTAGATACTCAAACATGTTTATTGAACTATGAGATTTGCATCCTTATTTCCCCATCAATGGCATCCAATATATTTTCAAAGAAAATCCCCCTTAAAAAGTGGACAATTGGAGGACCACCATGAGTTCAAGGCCACCCTGAGACTACAGAGTTAATTCCAGGTCAGCCTGGACCACAGTGAGACCCTACCTCAAAACAAAACAAAACAAAACAAAACAAACAAACAAAAAAAAGTGGACAATTGGGACTTCCGGCCAAGATGGCAACCACCTAGCTGCCCTGCAAATCCCGGGGAAGAAAAGATAGAGGCAGATCCTAAGGAGAGAGCCACCCCATCATACCACAAAAGGGCCCTGACTGAAACTAAGGAAAATTGGTGAAACAAGCAAGGGTGATGTTTTCCTCATGAACCAGATACCAAAACAAGGGGGAAGGAGACCAACACAGAGAAAAATTAATGCCTACCAAATGAAAGAGCCAGAGACCCAGAGGCTCCCAACACCTCATCACTGAAGCAGACCAAAAATGAACCCAACATGGCTCAGGGACATTTTGAGGAAGAGGGGGCGGAAAGAATGTTAGAGCCACATGTTGAGTCATGATATACAGAGACATTTATCGTACCAATAACTGTGGGCTAACCCCACAATGCACGACCTATATACCTCAACAAGGAGGGGCCAATGGGGAGGGGGGTAGGTCATGGATGAGCCTAATAATGGTACCAAACTGCCTGTACTTGCACAATAGAAAACTAATTAAAAAAAAAGTGGACAATTGGGTTGGAGAGAAAGTTCAGCTTCCTGTGCAAGCATGAGAGCCTAAGGGTGCCTAAGACTGCCTGAGTTCAAATCTCCAGATACCACATAAAAGAGCTGGGCATGGCCACATGCACCTATAACTCCAGTCTTGCAGGTAATCAGAGACCTAAGAATAAGTCAGACCACACAAGCTCTGGAATCAGTAAAAAGAGACTACCTTAAAATGAGACAAGGCACAAAAGCAATGGGATGAAACACCTGTTGTTCCACTGTGACCACTGCAAATGAGCATATAGGTCACATACATCATGCACACACTATTCACAGCACATTATACACATACCATATTATACACATACACATAAGCAAAACAAATGCAGTGGAAAATAGGACTGGGGTGATAGTTCAGGGGTAATGTGCTTGCCATGCAAGCATGAGGGCATGAATTTGGATCCCCAGACCCCACATAAAGTCATATGTAACATTATATAAATCTGCAATCCCAGTGCTCCTACCATGAGAAGAGGCACAGACAGGAGAATTTCCAGAAACCTATGGGCTAGCTAGCTTGGCTTAATAAGAATGAACAAGAAATCTTGTTTCGAACAAGATGGAAAGCAAGGACTGACATCTGGGTTATCCTCTGACCTGCACATGTGTGCCTGCACACACACACACACACACACACACACACACACACATATACACACACACATATACACATGTATGCACACACACACATATATACACATAAAGTGGACAATGAACACTTTTTGTTCTATAATTTTTTTCTTAGAGTATTAATTTTATAGATGTTTTTAGTACTAAAACATTATGTGCGATCTAAATAGCCACCACCATAGTTCTGGAATTTCACGTAGTCATTTAATTCAAATTTCTATCATTTTGTTCCCTGTTAAAATTTTATTCTTCTGGGCATGGTGACTTACACCTCTGCTATAATTACAGCACTCAGGAATCTAAGGCAGATGAATTGCAAGTTCAGTGTCAGCCTGGGCTATGTAGGAAGATCTTATCTCAAAAAGCCAAATATGTATTTGTTGTTGAATTAACATACCATTAATGAAATTTTTGATATAAATTTTGTGTTTTGATACATGCATAGATTCATGTAACTACTAAAACAATGACTGCATATAAAGTGCTATTCACCACTTAAATTTCCTTAGTCATATATCTTTCTCCCATCGCTAACCTCTTTAACCATCGATCTGTTCTTCTTGCCTATTGTATTACCTCTTGCAGAACATTATTTTAAATGGAACTATGCAGTATGCAACATTGTAAAGTAGCTTCTTTGACTCAGTATACTACTTCAGGATTCCATTCTTGTTATTCCTGTGTTAATAGTTTGTTCCTGTTTAATCCCTGAGTTGTATGCCTTTAAGGTATCACATCTTGCTAATCCATTAACCTATTGATGGAAATTGAGAATGTTTCTAAACTTTGTTGTGAATAAAGATGTTGTAATCATTTAAACACTGGTTTATTTAGTGAACATTGTTAGGTCAGGACAGGCTCCCAAAATAGAGACACCAAGGACAGCAGGATGGTGACAGAGACTTTCCACATTCCTCAAGAAACTGCCCAGCCATTACTTACCCCTTCCTTGCCTAACAATGCCCCCAGGTCATGATTTGCTGCCCCCTTTTCTGCACAGTCACCGGCTCACTGTTTTGGTTGCACACCCAAGCTATTTGAAATGGCGCATGTAAAGAACAAAGGAGTTCATTTCCCTTCCTTGCCTTGCCCCAACTGAAGAGACACTGGTTGGTTGGGCTCCTCGTTTGTGAGTCAGCCCTGGCAGCTCATGTTTTTCCCAAATAAAAGCTTTCATCTTGGCCTCAAAGTAGTTTGTGTGATCTTGGTCACTCCTGAACCTTATATCCGGTAACTTGACTTGGATAGGAGGCTTCTGGTTGCCCTCTTGGGCTGCCAGACCTCCTTTCCCCTGACCAGACTACCAAGCTGCCATTGACCCTCTGAAGGCTTCAGACCATCTCTGTCTGGCACTGGCTTCCACACCTACCACAATTTGACCTCACTCTTCTTCCTTTCTCCAACTCCTCCCTCCTTCTCAGGTTGGCCTGCTCACAGGTTTAATCCATCCTCGTGAAAGCCATGCTGGCACATGAGGCTACATGCCTCGGGTGCTTTTGGGGCCCAACCCTAGGTCTAGAGAAAAATGCACTCTGGACACCTTGGGGCTCTCACTCTTTGGTCTGCTGTACCCTAAGGTGTGCCTTTGGCTCAGTTGCACCATCTCAGGTACTCTCCCCCTTCCTCCTCTCCATCTACCTCCTGAGGTGTCATCTTTCACTGCCAGCTGCTTTTGCCATTGGGAGCACAGTCACCCGCCTTGCCCACTAACAGGCTAAGAAGTTGACAGTTGCAACCTGTACAGCCTCTGCCCACATGGCAGCTGCAGGCCCCATTCACCCTAATGGGCCAGGGGGTTATATTGGTGTTCTGTGTAAACCCAGCTTAAGCCCTGGTTCCTTTCACTCACCCTTGTTTTGCTCTTTCCCTGTCTCCTTAAGAATTTAAAGCCTCTATGACTCTTGGACAACATTTTTTCTTTCTTTGCAACTCTGCCTGGCCACAATATAAGCTGGACAATGAGCCAAAATGGCCTGAACATGTACTTTTTTTTAAAAATTTTTTATTTATTTATTTGAGAGTGACAGACACAGAGAGAAAGACAGATAGAGGGAGAGAGAGAGAATGGGCGCGCCAGGGCTTCCAGCCTCTGCAAACGAACTCCAGACGCGTGCGCCCCCTTGTGCATCTGGCTAACGTGGGACCTGGGGAACCGAGCCTCCAACCCGGGTCCTTAGGCTTCACAGGCAAGAGCTTAACCGCTAAGCCATCTCTCCAGCCCAAACATGTACTTTTGATTTCCAAATTCTCACCAATTTAAAAATCTTCTGCCAATGTACAGGCAGATGGTCTGAAATACCGTATAGTCAAACATTTTTCACTCTGTGTGCACGGCCTTCTCTCTTCTCTACCTGCACTTCTCACCGGGTTCCTTTCTGTAGCCAAGGTCTCGGGAATGTGCCCTCACTTAACCCCTCCTCATACTCATCCTCACCCTGTGCTTTTGACCCAGACACTACTGATGACCTGGCCCCAACAGCTCCTCTCGCTCCTTCAGCAACCTCAGCCTCTCCTGACCCTCTGACTGGTAACAAGGTTTGATTTTGATCTCTGAAGTTGTAACTAGAATAGAAATTTTCAGTGAGAATGCATAGCTTCTGAATGGACAATGAATGTTTAAAGGGGAAATGGTTGTCTAGAGTCTATATGAAAAGTGCACTTAAAATGAATGTATGTGCATGAGTATGTATGTGGCTCCCAGCCCTAAGGCTGCAGAATGATTTCTGTTCTGAGCAGTGCCATTTCATTGTGGGGGATGTTCTCCCACAAGCCCACTGTACTAGATGGCACAGCCAACTCTTACTGCTGAGTGTCCCCAAAAGAAACACTGAAAGTAATTAAGATCATAGGCAAGAAAAAAAAAATACAAGATTCTGCTACTCTTAAAGAGTTGTAAAATGACATGATCAGAAAGCTGCCTTGTAGCCCTGAGGGAAGTCCAAAACTCTCCCTGGAATTTAGGAAGAAAAAAAATTGTCTCTTTTTTAGCTTCCCTGCCTTGCAGAGCCAGGGGTCTGCAAGCACAGGGAATCTCGGGATCCTGGCCCCAGCATGATGACAGATGAATGCCAAGTCACTGTGAACAGATGGGGACTTCTTATAAGAAATTTGTGACTGTTTTACATTTACTTTGTCTTTCTATGCATCTATGAAACTACTAACAACAGCCTCAAAATTTATGCTTAAATTTAGTAGTACTTGATACAGAGTTTGTAGTTTTTTAAATTTCTAATAATGTTCAAATTTGCTTCATATTTAAAAATATGTTTCAGGGAAATTATAATAAATAAAGTTCCAAAATCAATAAATGTTTATTCTGGAAAAATAGTATAAGTCAAGTCTGCTCTACTCTTTTATAAAAAAGTTATTTCAAAAGGCCTTTTGAGAAAAAAATTCTTAAATGGTCTTATTAAAAGTTTTATGGTGAGAACAATGAAAGTTTTTGTTGGTAGTTATGAGATGAACTGATTAAAGAAGATAAACTGGAAAAAATACTTTAAATGTTGGATGTTAAATGTTCAATGAAAAAAATTGTCACAGAGTAGTTATATAGATTGTAGAGTAAACATATGTAGATGAAAGTATAAGTAAAGTATATAGATGAAGGCATGAGTAAGCTTAAAAGGAAGGTTAAAGACAAGTACTTGATCAGATTACAGACTTCTTGAGACATAAAATGACTATTAGCCTAGGATTTACATCAGACTAACAAAGGAAGCCCCTGGCTGGTAGCAGGTTACTATGGTATTCAGGTTGTAAACTTAAAACTTAAACTTATTGATGTTAATCTGGTCATGATAATGGTTATAAAAGAGTGAATTTAGAGCACCCAGATAAGTTCCTCTATTTGTCAACCTTTTAACTAAATCTTCAGGTTAAAATTGACTCATTGCTATTTAATTCTATCCTAAGGTTACTATATCTAAAACCCTGCCTCAAGAAAAAAAAACTCACACAGAAATTATTGACCCCCCCCCTACTATTTTATAAGGTAAATATACTACATTTGGAGACACTGAACAGTATTTATCTGTCACACACTTAAAAACTATTACTTCACGGTGAGCAGTAAAAACAAAAAGAATTCTAGGGATGGAGAGATGGTTTAGCTGTTAAGCGCTTGCCTGTGAAGCCTAAGGACCCCAGTTCAAGGCTCGATTCCCCAGGACCCATGTTAACCAGATGCACAAGAGGGCGCACACATCTGGAGTTCATTTGCAGTGGCTGGAGGCTCTGGCATGCCCATTCTCCCTCTCTCTCTATCTGCCTCTTTCTCTCTCTGTCACTCTCAAATAAATAAAAATAAACAAACAAACAAACATAAAAGAATTCTAAACAAAGTTTTTTTGTGATTTAAGATCCTCCAACAATGAGACTTATACTTTAAATGTAAGTTACATCACTAATGAACAGATTTACCAAAGTACCACAGGCAGAATTATAGAGTTGGTTAAGGTTCAAATAGTTATAGATTGTATTATGAAATTTTGTGTATGTTTGGAATTCAGTGTAGTTCTATAAAATTGATTTGGAGGAGATTAAAAATTTTCCTTTTTGGCTCAGCAGTTAAAGGTGCTTGTTTGCAAAGCCAGATGCACATAGTAGAGCATATATTTGGAAATTGTTTGCAGGGCCAAATGGCTCTGGCATGACCATTCCCTCTCTTTTTCATGAGACTTGTCTCATTTTTTCATTATATCATGGCAGTTTAATCCAGTTCCTCTATTCTTTGGGTATGTTAGATATAGCTGAATTAATTTCAGAAACTGACTTACAAATTGGATGGATATCTTATTTAGCTTTAAAAGTGCTAAATATCCTTGATACACACACACACACACACACACACACACACACACACACACACACATCCGATTCTGATAAGCTTTAAAAATTCTTCATATTTAAGCCAAAAATGTTACTACATAATACATTTGTCTTGTTTATTTTCAATTCTGTTAGATCTTTTGTTCATAGTAGTCTCATGTGCCTTAAATATGTAAACTCAACTTTTTGTTAATATAAGACTTTTTCAGATATCAGAATATTGTAATTTGGTTTATATAAAGTACATGATGTTTGGCTATCAATAAGCATGCATCACCATACCTGGATAAAACTGCAATTTTAAGATGGTTCTTGTCTTGTTCATGCTAGTTTCGCTGCATGATTAACACTGAGATTTTGTTCTTAGTAAAACTGAAAAATCTCCCCATGTCTTAGGAAAATCCATTATATACAAACAATGTTAATATAGTTTATCTAAGCTTCATGTAACAGTCACAAATATTTCTTTAGTTAAGCCTTAACATTGTTCAATGGTAAAAGGTACTTTTTAATTTTTATTTATTTATTTATTCATTTATTTATTTGAGACAGAGAGAGTTTGAGAATGGGCACACCAGGGCTTCTAGCCACTGCAAACAAACTCCAAGTACCTGTGCCACCATGTGCATCTGGCTTACATGGGACATGGAGAATTGAACCTGGGTCCTTTGGATTCTTAGGCATATGCCTTAACCACTAAGCTATCTCTCCAGCCCAAAAGGTACTTATTTAAAACTTACTTATTGTCTGTTATATTGTCTCTAATATATTTTAAAATTGGGCTTGCTTAAGTCAACAGTGACCAGGTTTTATTTTGTTCTTGAGCTATATATAATCAGTCTCAGTAAAGGTTTCACTTAATTAATTGTCTCATTTCTGGTATCTTAAGTTCATTACTTATAAATATATTGATACTTAAGACATGTTTTCTGCCCTTGAAAAAATAATCTTAAATTTCTGTTCTTCTACCAGTTTGGGGGGTAACTGGTACTTACATTGGTATACAGACTAGGCAAAGTTGTTTTCAAACACAGATGCCAAGTTTTTATAATGTCTTGTCTTTTCCCTGGTATACAATTTCTAAATTAAATCAATTGCTTTAAAGTTATTGATAAAATGCTTTCAAGGCTACTAAAATGTTCTGTCTAGACTTAAAACTGACAGATACTTAAAAGATAAAACATGTATGCTTTCTATGTTCCAGATATAGCTTCCACTGTCACCTGACAACTAAACTTAAATATTAATCAGAATGATTTTAAACTATTGTGTCATTCTCTAACCAGATCTGCTTTGCTAACAAGATATGTTCTATATCTTTTTAACTAATCTGTTTTGCTAATCAGACAATGTACAATCTCCCTGAGTGATTAATAACCTATGCAAAAGCCAAAATCAATTGGAAACATTGGAGTTAAAAGAATAACCAATATTTTGGTGCCTGCTCCCAGGTCAGAAGACCACAGGAGATTATGGGACACTTGTTAGCCTCTAACCTCTGATAAGTTACCTGTCTTCTTGATTAGAGAGGATATGGAGACCCAGAGATAAATTCCAAGTCAGTGTATCTGCAACAGGAGAGTCTCATTGGAGGAAAATCAGTCCTCCAGGCTTCCCAAAAGAGGGAGGGCCACTTGGTCAGCATGGCCTTGACTTATCCTAGCAGATGACAATGCTGAGAATCATAGAACTTCTCACAGGTCCCTAAAAATCTCTCCTACAGTGCCATTATTGACTTCCAAAATATATAGTTAATTCTGGCAGCATATATAGTCTTAATCACCCAGTAAGAAAAATGTAACTACAATATAAACAAGGTTCAGACTAAAAGGCTCCCCTGTCTGATGCTGGTATATAATACTAAACTCTAACATTAACTCATGCCTTCTGCCTCTGCCTGTGTGGTGGTTTGATTCAGGTGTCCCCCATAAACTTAGGTGTTCTGAATGCTAGGTTCCCAGCTGATGGAGATTTGGGAATTAATGCCTCTTGGAGGGAGTGTATTGTTGGGGGCAGGCTTATGGGTATTAAAGCCATGCCAGTGTTTGGCACACCCTCCTGTTGCTGTGGTCCACCTTATGTTGGCCAGGGAATGATGTCCACCCTCTGCTCATGCCATCGTTTTCCCCTGCCATCGTGGAGCTTCCCCTTGAGCCTGTAAGCCAAAATAAACCTCTTTTTCCCAGAAGCTGCTCTTGGTTGGGTGATTTCTACCAGCAATGCGAAACGGACTGCAACAGTAAAGTGGTACCAAGGAATGGGATTGCTGCTAGACACCTGACTGTGTGGTGTTGGCCTTTTGGAGCTTATTTTCAAGAGGAAAGTGGAAAGAGTTGAAACCTTGGCCTAAGAGATGCCTTGCAGTGATGTAAGTACAGCTTGATGGACTATTATGGTCAGAACTTCACGACCTGAATGCAGTAAGAACAGTGGACTATGAGGTTTGGCTTATGAGGGCGAGAAAAGGCTTTGCCTGGACTGGGCTAGCAGTTTGTGTGAGAAGCTTGCTCTTATGCCCATGTCCTGAGAAGTTGTGCAGGATTGCTTTGTGTAGAAATGAACTGGTGTGTGCAGAGGGATATGGCACAGAAAGAAAAATCTTTGGGTGATCTGCTGCCCATTCAGCTGCAACTGAGAGATTACAACTGTGAGACTGGGCTAGCTGACCTGTGCTGGGGCAACAGAAAGAATAGACTTTTTTGAAGGGGTCTGAGTGCTCAAGGAGTGTCCTGTTCTTCAAAGTCTGCTTTATTCCCCCCTGGATTAACAAATTGGCACCCTACCTGGTATTGTGGAGTATAAGAAATGCTGGAAAGAGGGGTCATTGAGTTTGCAGCACGGCCTTATGTTTTGGAAATGGCCATGGGTAGTATGAAGCAGGTTTGCTGGTTGCCTGCATAGAGACCCCATGGGGCCATGAGGATGAACCGTGGCTTGCAGTGGAGACCCAGTGGAGATGCCAGGACCATGAGATGGCTGCCAAGGAGCTGCTGGCCCCAATGAAGTGTTCCAGGACTGTGAGTAGCCTAGCTGGAGGGGCGGAATTGGAATACCAGAGACTTGTTGCTGGTTAGAATTACGGACTTCGAGATTTGTCACTGGCTAGAGTTGCTGGACTTGAAGCTACAGTTTGATATTTGCCCTGGTTGTTTTAAATCTTGTATTGGTTGAATGTTTCTTTGCTATGCCCAGTGCCATCTTTTGCAGTGTGAATACTTATTCTGTGCCATTATAGGTTTTTTGAGGTTATTTTTTGGTATTATGGCTCCGTTAAAAGATCTTGGACTATGGGGGTGTTTGAACATCATTGGGATTGATAAAAACTATGGGGACTTTTAAAGTCAGACTGAATGCATTGCATTTTACATCATGTATGGATATCAGTTTATGGGGGCCAGGGGCATAATGTGGTGGGTGGTTTGATTCAGGTGTCCCCCATAAACTTAGGTGTTCTGAATGCTAGGTTCCCAGCTGATGGAGATTTGGGAATTAATGCCTCTTGGAGTGAGTGTATTGTTGGGGGTGGGCTTATGGGTATTAAAGCCAGTTTCCCCTTGCCAGTGTTTGGCACACCCTCCTGTTGCTGTGGTCCACCTTATGTTGGCCAGGGAGTGATGTCCACCCTCTGCTCATGCCATCGTTTTCCCCTGCCATTGTGGAGCTTCCCCTTGAGCCTGTAAGCCAAAATAAACCTCTTTTTCCCAGATGCTGCTCTTGGTTGGGTGATTTCTACCAGCAATGCGAACCGGACTGCAACAGCCTATCCCTGATTACTTCTGAACTTCACTATTCTGGCTCCAGGGCTCCTCCCACTTGCCTTAGCCAGAATCAGAGCTACTCATTGGGCCCCCTTCTTAGCCCTTACCCTACCTCATCCAGGAATAAGTACACAGCCATCCCAAGGGACACTCTCAGACTCCTCTCTCATATTCCTACTCTTCCCCAATCCCAAAATGCCCCTCTGCCTCCTCTCTCTTACCCCAAGCCCCCTGTTCCTCACCTCTGAGTGCTCATCCTCACCTTACACCTGGCGTTTTGATGTCGTAGCTGTTGACAAGGGTAACAAGCTCCTTAATTCTTCCTTCCGTCCTCTCATGGGGTGCACAGAGCCCATCTCCCTCACCTTTTCTATAACTGATGTCACCAGTGACTGCCCCCAAAGCCAGCTCAATACAGGGATGATATAAGAAAATTCTCTGTTTCACTCAGGACCAAGTTGTAAAAACATACTACACTGTGCTGACTATCAATCTCACCGCTCTGACACCTCTAGCCATCATGGAACTGTCTCCTCTTCACCTGCCAGAAGGGAGACCCATTGATCACATTATCTAGGCTCCCCATAAGAACTCATCAGCCCTACCATCAGCATTTAAAAAAAAATTAACTTTCATCTCTTATCATTAACAAAAGGTTGGAAAGTTAGGTCAGGACAGGCTTCCAAAATGAAGTCACCAAGGACAGTAGGATGGCAACAGAGACTTATCCACATTCCTCAAGAAACCACACAGCCATTATACCCCATCCTTGCCTAACAATACCCCCAGGTCATGATCTCCTGCCCCTTTATCTCCTAAGTTACTTGCTCATTGTTCTGGTCTTACACTCTAGCTATTTGAAATGGCTAATGTAAAGAACAAAGGAGTTCTTTGCCCTTCATCATCTTTCCCCAACTGAAGAAGCCCTATAAAGCCCACTATGTGGAAACTCAGGTTCTCAGGTTTGCTGTGCTCCTCTCTCGTGAGCCTGCCCTGGAAGCTTGTGTTTTTCCTGAATAAAAGCTTTCATCTTTGCCTTAGAGTGGTTTGTGTGTTCTTGGTCACTCTTGAACCTAACAAACCTAAGTTTTTATTTCTCTAGGCTTGCATTTTGTCAGTTGGTCATAGTTAAGAGAAAATACCCAAGACAAACAATTTAAAAGGAGGAAAGGCTTAATGGGGCATATATTTTCAGAGGTTTATAGAAGAAAGGGTGTGTAGAGCAAACCTGGAATGTGAAGAGTGAGTGAGAGAAGGGACTAAAGACAAGACATACCCTAGTACTTAGTGATCTACTTTCTCTAAGTAGGCACTGCCTCATTCAACTATGCACTCTTAGGTGGATTAATCGTTAATTCAGCAAGTACCATTCTGGTCTAGTCATTTGTCAGTAGGGACACTAGCTGGGGTCCAACACATGAGTCTTCTGAGGAGATTCTTCATAGCTAAACCAGCAGAAGGAAATACATTATTTGTTAAGTGTGTGCATAATGTTGCAAGAAACTGCCAGACTATAGCTACTTTGGGTTTTCCCTAGCATATGACAGTCTCGGTTGTTCTGCACCCTTAGCAGCACTTGAAATTTTCGGTGTTTCTCCCACCACTCTCGTCATAGTTATGGAGCAGTATTTTACTATAATTACTATGTTCATTGTCACAGTTGATTAATAATAGGAAATATCTTTTTATATATTTATTTGAGAGAGGAGAAAGAATAAGAAAGGAGAGAGAAGGTGTGCATAGGCACACCAGGACCTCATGCTATTGCAAACAGACTCTAGACACATGCACCACTTTGTGCATCTTGCTTCATGTCAGTACTGGGGAATCAAATTCAGACCATTAGGCTTTGCAAGAAAATGCATTTAACCCCTAAGCAATCTCTCCAGTTCAGGAAACATATTTTCAAATGCTTATCTGCCTTGTCATTTGATGGACCATGAATATATTTTTCTAGTGATGACTCTTCAAATATTTTGCTAAAAGGAAAAATTATACTTTTTAAAAATTTTTGCTTATTTTTATTTATTTGAGAGCAATAGAGAAAGAGGGGGGGAGAGAGAGAGAGAGAGAGAGAGAGAGAGAGAGAAGGAGGGAGAGAGAGAGGGAGAGAATGGGTATGCCAGGGCCTCCAGCCACTGCAAACGAACTCCAGTTGCATGCACCACCTTGTGTATCTGGCTTACTTGGATCCTGGGGCTTCACAGGCAAGTGCTTAACCACTAAGCCACCTCTCCAGACCAAAATTGTACTTTGGACTTTTGAAATTCTTCATATATCCATGATAGAAGTTCTTTGGCACATATGTGATTTTCTAATATTTTCTCCCATGCTCTAGTCATCTTTTCGTTCTCTCCAGGGCAATTTTTAGAAAATAGTATTACATTTTGGTAAAAAAAAAAATCAATGATGCTTCCCAAAAATTTATGGATTATAGTGGTAGGAGACAGACATTGACTAGGCAGTCAGGGTAACAGAACCCCAAACTGAATGGCTTTTTTTTTTTTTCAACTAATAGTGGGAAATGTCACTAAGCCTCCAAAAAAAACCTGGAATTTTCCCCTCAGTTCTTTTTGGAAAGTTACACCATTCTAGAAATAGTTCTACATTAAGCTTGTACCCTTCATAAATGACAGAAACTCTGATCCCTACTTAAAATTATTGGCTCATATTACAGAAACTTGATATTTCTCCCCTGTGAGCTGTGAAATATGGTCATTGTCACATAGCAACCTATTAATCTGGTCCTTGATGCTTTGCAATCCATGCTACTTTCCATAAAAACAACCCTAACCAAAACTACCCAATGAGTTTTCTTTCCTAGAGACTCCCCCCTGACTGTACAGATAGGAGTTTTTCTTTTGTAACAAGCTCTAATAAACTTCTTCTGAAACCTATATTTCCCCCTCCTGTGGTCTGTGACATGTGACAAATTCCTAAGATAAGAACTCAGTGGCACATCTATGTGACTGAGTACTCAGCACCTTAGCGTCTAAATAACAGCTCACCTATGAGCCAAAATAAGGGTCTGTCACTTTTTGTGGGGACAAAAGTCCCATTACAATAGTTTTGATTTAATATTAAATAATCTTTGCTCAAGGTATGGGAAGAGTGACTCATTTAGTAAAGTGCTTGCAGATCCTTAATACCCATGTAAAAATCCAGGCACAGTAATCTTAGTGCTGGGCAGACAGAGACAGGAGGGTACATGCAGCTTGCTGGCTAGCTAGTTTAGGTGTTCACTAGGTTCGATGAGAGATCCTGACTGAAAAATTAAGATGGAGAGTAACTGAGGGAGATTCACAATGTTGATTTCTGGCCTCCACCAGCATGATACACAGGCATATATACCCACATACCTGTGCCCACACACATATAAGCACATACACACAAAGAATTTTTGCCTAGCATGGGATGTCCAAGGTAAGACAGTCAACTGAAAGAAGACATTCATACGACAGAATGAGAGATAAAGACAGACTAGCAAAACTCGAGTTCTTTCTTAAATAGAGAGTGCAGTTATCATGCAGGGAATGAGAGAATATTTTATTTTATTTTATTTATTTTTGTTTTTCAAGGTAGGGTTTCACTCTAGCCCAGGTTAACCTGGAATTCACTAGGTATTTTCAGGGTAGTCTCACACTCACAGTGATCCTACTACCTCTGCTTCCTGAGTGCTGGAATTAAAGGCATGCACCACCATGCCCAGCTGAGAGAATATTTTAAACTAACTTTTATAGATGACTGGTCTGGCAATGTTATCATACATGGATTTGAAGAAAGGGAGGTGTTGGAATCACACAGAACACCTGGTATACTACTTAAAAAGACTATAAAAGCACATAAAGTAGACTATTGAATTCTGCAGTGTTAAGAGCATAAAGTGATGATATGCCATGGAAAAATAAAGTAACACATACATAGTACAGCCACTTAAAAAAAAATCCCAGGTCTCTAGGCTGGGCATGGTGGCACATGCCTTTAATCCCAGCACTCGGGAGGCAGAGGTAGGAGGATTGCATGAGTTCCAGGCCATGCTGAGACTACATAGTGAATTCCAGGTCAGCCTGGGCTACAGCAAGACCCCACCTTGGAAAAAAAAAAAAAGAACAAAACAAAACAAATCCCAGGTCTCTCAATATGATAAATAAGAATTAACCTAGGATGATACCAACATTTAAAAAAATAATTAGATAAATAAGAGAATGGCAAGGAATTAAGAATGCCCCTGGTTCTATTGAAAGAGAGAAAGAAAGAGAAATAGGAGCACACACACACACAGACATACAGAGAGAGAGAGAGAGAGAGATCAATTTATAATGGGCTATTTTTACCAAAGTTATGATCCATTTACCTGTTATCCTAGCTCCTAGTACCTTATCTGATACCCAATACATTAAATGAATGGCATTGAGACTTTGAAGTGGCAGGAAGTACTCATGAGCAATTGTGTAATAATTAATCAAACATAGTTGGTTTACCATTAAGTCATGAAACATAATCAAATGTACTTAACAAGAGTGATTATAGATACCATGTTATAATCCATACAATAACATTGTGGAGACATTGAACACATGGGTCCTCACAGCAATGCTTATTTATGACAAAGTGGTAATGAATGTGGTACAAATGCAGCATCCATCAATCCCTGCACTAAAACACATTGTATGTTTCCTCAGAGGAGTTATGCCTATAATTTATGTAATAAACCTGACTTTAACATACCAAAGGAAGCAACCAATAAAGTCTAGCCCATGAAACACTAAAACAATAAGGTCAATTTGATAAGTTTTATCAATAATCAAATCCACCAAGGCTAAGACATAGAATGGTAGGTATCTTCAAAGAGAACTGATATTTTAGTTGATGTTGTGATAACCAATAAATCCTGTAAGAGAGTCAGTGCAGAGAAAAGAGCAGGTGGACAAGGAAATGGGGGAGTAACTGAGGAGAAACAGAAAAGGTCGAAATATGGTAGTGTGGGTTCCTGAAAGAAATGGACAAAGGACCCATGTGGTAAATTCAGCAAGAATCATGGCATGTGACAGGCAATGACTTCTTGCCATTTCAGATGAGTGATAGGGAAGTGGAATTCAGACAGCACTGAAGGGAATGAATAGTGAAATGGAAGCATGCCCTCTCTTGTCATTTGCATAAGTTTGGTAGTGAGTGACAGGCAAAAATAGCACAGTAGATATAGGAACTTGTCACCAAGTAAAAAAATTTTTTTAACTAGGGAAAACTCCCTCTTTTCCTCCCTATCCTCCTCTCTTTCCCTGGCCCCCTTTTCTCTTTCATCAGAAGGTATAAGCACTAAGAAAAGAGAAACTGACAATATGTAAAAGAGTCGTAGGTACAGAAGCAAAGCCCATAAGCCATCACTGAAAAGACACAGCAGAGTCTTGGGCAGCGGCTCCAGATTCTGTTTCCTGCTTCAGTCCTTGCCTGATCTCATTCTTTAAATTGGTAAACTAACCCGGAACAATGGTCAGAATATATTTATCTTTTCTCAAGATTGCTGAAATATGCTTGACTGTAAATGTTTTCAGAAGTATCATTAATACTTGTGGATAAATTTTTTCTACTGAATTTCCAATTTTGCTGCTTCTTACCTTAAAACATTTCATGTTATAATCTCAATTGTTATCAATTAATACTCATTGAGAAACTCTTGTGTCTTGTGTTATATATAATGTACACTAATTTGGTCTACTATCACTGTCTACTTATTAGAAACAAATCTTAAAAGTATCTCCTCAGGAATTATTCTGTTTAGATTCCATAACCCTCAAATATAACCTCAGGAATACATTATACTCTAAGATTTCTGTTCTGTTTTATAAACTACAAGGGAATAAAGGAGAAAGCTTCACATTCAGAGTGACTGCTAGATGTAACACCACATGAAGGGCTGACCACAACCAAAAGGTCATGCAATTGATTCTGGGAGAAGAATTACTAAATAGTTTAACATTTATTTTAAAATAAAAACTCCATTAATTTTTCTCGGTAAGCATGGCTCATGTACCTGGGCTCAGACTGTGCTGTCTGTTCTCTCCCAAGGGTCCCTATACAGATGGCACCAATACTTGCACTTGCATCACTGGCCCTTTAGGAAGTATTAAATTCTGTTGAATTTTTGAAATTTAAAGGAAAGGACTCTTTTAAAAGAAACACAGTATTATAATTCAACCTCATTATGAATATTTTGTAAATTATTTTAAAAATTTTGTACAGGTATATATATTGTACATTGAACATATTCCATTTCAGGTCTTCCGCTCTCCTTTCCCCCCCACCCTCCATTAGTCTTCTTTGTCTGCCTAAATATTTGTACTTCAACTTTTCTTTAAATGCATGAGCATGTGTGTTCATGTGTGTGCAGGTACAACTGCATGAGTATGCACATACATGTGGAGGCCAGAGAACAACCTTGATGTTGTCAAGCATTTTTTTTTTTTTTTTTTTTTTGAGACAAGAGCTTTCATTAGCCTGGAGACGGCCAAGTTATACTGTCTGGCCAGCCAGCCCTCCAGATCCTCCTGTCTCTATGTCCCTAGCACTGGGATGACAAGTGCATTCTACCATACCTGGCATTTTTATTTGGGTTCTAGGAACAAAACTCAGGTCCTCATGCTTGCAAGTACTTTATTCACTGAGCTAGCTCCACAGCCATTTTACTTCTAATTTTATGCCATATATACACACATGATTTTATGTATCCATATAAAAACCTAGGAACCACAAGTGAGAGAAAATATATGATATTTGTTTTTCTGAGATTTGCTTAATTCACTTAGTATGGCTATCTCCAGCTGCATTGATTTTCCTGGAAACGACATTACTCCATTCTTCTTTTTGGCCAAAAAAACTCCATTGTGTATATAATATACTGTAATTTCTTTATCCATTCCACTGTTGTTAAACTCTAGTTTGTTTCCATACTTAGTATTGTGAATAGTGCTGCAATAAATACTAATGTATAAGGATATGGCCATATATATGTGTGTTATTTGCATATATATACATATATATGTATATAGACTTAGAGTTGAATCTCCCTCTCTCTCTGTCTCTCTCTCTCTCCATATATATATATATATATGGCTTGGAATCATTTAGATAAATACTCAGGAGTGGTACAATTATCATATGTAAGTTCAATTTTTAGGTGTGTTTTTGGTATGTGTGTGAAATCTCCATACTAACTTCCATAATGATAATGGCTGAAGTAGTTTATATTAACATCAGCAGTATAAATGGGGCTCCCTTTTGTGTACATCCTCTCCAGCATTTGCTGCTATTTGTTTTATGAATGACTTCAATGTCTTTTTAATTTACATTTGTCCTGATGGTTAGTAGAATTAAATGTCTTTACAAGTGTTTACTGGCCCTTTGCAGTTAATATTGTGAAAATTGTTTATTTCCTTAGTCCATCTACTAATTGAGTTATTTAGTTTGGTTGAGTTCTTTGTATATTCTAGATAGCAACTCTCTGTTGACTATACAGCAAGCAGAGACTTTTTCCTTTTTCCTCATTCTACACAGACTTTTCACTCTATAATTTCCTTTGCTGTGAGATGCTTTTATTTTTTTTTTAATTGTTAATTTTAGACAGGTCTCACTCTAGTCCAAGTTGACCAGAAACTCATAGAGATTATTCTACATTTGCCTCCCAAGTGCTAGGATTAAAGTTATGAGCCTCCATGCCAGGTTTAGCTTTTAACCTTCATGAGGTTCTGTTGGGAATTGTCAATTGTTGGCTTATTTCCTGAGTAACGCGAGTCCTGTTCAGAAAGTCTTTTTGATGCCTATATCTTGAAGTACAAAAACACTACTTTTTAAGTCTTCACATCCATAAAGAGAGCTAAAGGCATATTGCTGTTGAAATCAGCAATTATATGGCTAGAGCTGTAGCTTAGGGGTACAAGACTTCCCTAGCATGTGCAAAACCCTGAATTCAAACCCCAGCATGATAGTAACAGCAAAATCAGTAATTTGTGTAGTTGAACTCTGTGAGCCACTAGTGATAAGTAACTGGTGAGCTATCTTTGTATTAACACTGTTCACCAACCAACAGTTTGATGGAAGTAATAGGTACCAGTTTTTATAAACATGTTTCCTAGGCTACCCTTGTTTGTACCCTCTGCATGTATTCATTAGAAAGCATTTGAGACTTTACTAAACTATATCAGCTATTATACGAGGTTCTGAGGCAGAAAAACACCAGTGCTATTGCAAGCTGCCAATTTTAATTGAGGGTAACCGTTAGAGCAACAATGTGAGACCTTCAAACACTATGAAATCTAGTTTTTTTTTCTTTGAAAACCAACTTTTGATTCAACATTAAATGAGTTGAAAGTAGAAATTATCACCATCAGAAAGACTTGTTCTAAGGCTCCTAATATACTTCCCACCCACAAGTCCCCTGTGCTCCTTTCTCTTAAAACTGTTGTAACAACCCACAATCCAGTAGAAGGCAGAGCATAGAGCCTCCAGAAATACACCATCCCACCTGGCATTCTACTTGGCTGGAGCCCATGAGCTATGTATAGCTTTTTATACATTTGGATGAATCTACCTGAAAGAGCCATTCAAGCAGTTCAAACACTGATGGCTAGAGCTTCAGAAAACTTGAGTCCAAAGGATATGTTTTGACCAGCAGAACATTTCCAGGGGTAGAAGGCATACTGCTATGCATACTGAAGGAGGCTGCAGACTGTGGGACCTTCTCTAACATGGAAACCTCATAGTGTCCCCTGTTCTGATTCCATGTTCAATTGGAGTAGCAAACACTAAAGTTCTACATGCTTCTTAGTAACATTTTTCATTGTACATTAAGAATTAGTATTGCAACTTTATGCACTGGACTCTTGAGAGCTCGTCCCAAGAGCAGGTTAGTATGGGTCAGGTGAACTCCATGACAGACACCTTTAAGGCTCTGAGCCATTCCTTCTTCCTTACTGAGCTCAGCCTGGATATTTCCATCCAATGATAAGCAGTAGAAGGCAGCCCACCTTTGTAGTTACTCCTCTCAGTTTACATGGGCTGGTTCTTGGGAAACACTAAAGCTTTTGGTAATTATTAGCCATTAGTTTGTACAGTTCATAAGCAGCTATGAAATTTATAACAGTTGTTAAAATATTTTGTAAAGCTCACTTTAATGTCAAACACCAGCCTCTATGTGCAAGACTGAGAGTAGGTGAAGAAGGTTAGGTTACTCAGGTGCCAGTTTTCATGAGGCATTCACTTTTGAGGTGCTACCGGGGTCCAGTGTCCACTCCAAGTCAACTTGGCTATGTTAACTAGCTGTCCCACTCCAGAGAAGAGGAAGAATGTTGCTGCTGATAACACACTTGATAGAAGGTAAGGAGGAAAACAAAAGTTGATGTTTGTTGGTTTTTTTTTTTTTTTTTTTTTGTAATATATACTACTAACATTTTTGGGAAAAAAATATATGTTCCACACCAACAATCTCTCCTTTTTTCCCCCATTCTAATTTATCTATTTTTTTACCATTCTATGAAACTAGTCTGAGGTCACAGCATGCCACATGTGAAGGTCACATTTTTGCTTTCCTCCAGTGTGCTTTCTGCTCATTTTACATACTGATCTTGAAGGCAGAGGCCTGTCTTCTCATTATATTTTTGCCAGAATCTATCACAGATAACAACAGCTGGTTCCTAGGAAGTGCTAAATGTATTTTATTGCAAAAATCAGTAAATTCTCTTATAAAAAGGAAAGAAAATCATTTCCTCTTTTTTGTGCTCTAATGGTATTTTGTTCCACAATCTTAAGCTTTTGTTCATATTTACTCAAGGATGGTCTCTATGGGAGAACTGAGAATTGAGGTGCTGGCTTATGATATAGGTACTCAGGGAAAACTTGTGAAATCAATGAAGTTGGTGACTCAATGTTCCAGCTCCACTCTAGTGTAACAGATCATTCGAGAAAATATTGTCTTCAAACAGTAACCACCTATTTTCTCTATTTTCTGTTGGTCAGGAATTGAGGAAGAACCTAACTGGACAATTCTCTGTTAAAGTGTTGGAAGGGAAGTATGCTCTATGAGGTTGAAGTAGGATGTCAGTATGAGTAGCAGAAGGCTTGTGGACTGGAGGATGCATTTCCAAGGTGGCTCTTTCTGATGGCTTGGACCCTCTGTCCTTCTCCAAAGGGTTGTTTGAATATCTTTACAATAAAGCAAGTGGCTTTCCTCAGTGCAAACAATTCTAGGCACCAGAGTGGAATCTACAATGCTTTTTAGAACCCTATAGTATTTGTCTCATGCCATGGCACCACCACATTTTACTGGTCAAAGGACTCTCAGTCAGTATGGAAATGAAGATCACTGGGGCTTAATTAGAAATAGGGAACAAAAGAAGTTAGCTTGATGAGAACCAGTTTCAAACTGAGACAAAGCTTCATGTGAGTGCTCTTCTAAAGCTAAATATTTGCTATGATGCCTAAAAACCCAGGCATCATCCATCAGGATGGCCTATCTCTTCACAGAGACAACCCTGTGGATGAACTGTACTTCTTGCCACACATTTTCATATCTTATTTCAGTCATGCGGTGGCTGACAACCTGGGAGGAATCACTCTTGACTTCCTCACTCTCACAACCACACATCCATCTCATAGGCCAGGCGAGAGGATGGCCTTAGTTTAAGCTGTCTAGGATATCCTTCGGGCTAGACTGTGACTTGAGTCCTCTGATGCACTGAGGCTGTCAACAAGTCCTTGGTAAAGTGCCAAGTGCTTGTCTTTCGGCCTCCCTTCATCCTCTGTGTAGGATCCCCGAGGCTACATCACAGTGGACTGCTGATTCTGATGTGTTCTCCTAGCAGCATCTGTTCAGAGCTGTCTGAAGGAATCCCATTCCTGTAGGGTATTTCCAGAAGACAAAGAAAAGGGCAAAAACCCTTGAGGAAGCCTGGAG
Source organism: Jaculus jaculus (assembly GCF_020740685.1). Lineage (NCBI taxonomy): Eukaryota > Metazoa > Chordata > Mammalia > Rodentia > Dipodidae > Jaculus > Jaculus jaculus. The sequence continues at coordinate 22,643,463 of NC_059109.1, read as the reverse complement.
CCAAAGAACACAAACCACATGCTCCTGTCTGTAGATTGGACAGCAAGCATCCTTCTCAGCTGGGGGAAAGAATCCAGATTATGTTTACACATCTATTTCATGTTTACTTACTGGAGTGCTTTCAAGTGATCAGAAAATTTTAAGGAGGAGGACAAACATTATATAAAATAAAAATTAGGGCTGAAGAGATAAATCATCACTTAAGGCACTTGCCAGAAAAGCCTAACCACCCCGGTTTGATTGTTCAGTGTCCATGTAAAGCCAGATGCACAAAGTGGCCCATGCAGCTGGAGTTTGTTTGCAAGGTCTGGAGGCCCTAGTGCACCCTTTCTCACTCTCCCTTTCATTGCAAATAAATAATTAATAAATTAATAAAATATTTAAAATTAATAAGATTTTTAAAGATTAAATGGGAGCTGGAGAGATGGTTCTGTGGTTAAATGTGCTTCCTGCATGAGATCCTTAAGGGGCCAGAGTTCAAATCACCAGATCACATGTACAAAAAGCTGGGTGTAGCCACGCATGCTTGTATCACCAATCCTGCAGGGAAGCAGAGACCTGAGAATCTCTGAAGCTCCCCCTCCCCCAAGCCCTTGAATCAGTAAAAGGACACTTCAACTCAAATCAAGATTAAGTGGAAAGCCAGGCAAGGTGGCGCACGCCTTTTATCTCAGCACTCGGGAGGCAGAGGTAGGAGGATTGCCGTGAGTTCAAGGCCACCCTGAGACTCCATAGTGAATTCCAGGTCAGCCTGGGCTAGAGTGAGACCCTACCTTGAACAACCAAAAAAAAAAAAAGATTAGGTGGAAAGACACCCTACATTCCACTATAGACACCACAGGACTCCTCACTACCCCTAGCTGCCTGTGAGGGTATAGGACCCTGAAATGGCACATGTACATGCATACACTATATACATACCACACCACATCTCTCCCTCTGTCTCTCTCTCTCTCTCTCACACACACACACACACACACACACACACACTGCAAGAAAAAACCCAATAATATGATGTATATCATTTATATCTATGAATATTCTTTGAAAGTGATAGGAAAAACTTTACTTTTTCTGTTTTTGAGATCAAATATTTTGGCTTAGATGGGCTTGGTGGTGCACACCTTTAATCCCAGCATTCGGGAGGCAGAGGTAGGAGGATCGCTGTGAGCTCAAAGTCAGCCTGAGACTATAGTGTGAATTCCAGGTCAGCCTAAGCTAGAGTGAGACCCTACCTCAAAAAATTAAAAAAAATTTTTTTTGTTTAATAATATTGATTTTACTGATTTTTAAAATCAGAGTATGGTTTACAGGCTGTTGAATTATCCAAATGATGGCTGTAACATTGTTTTGAAATAAGTATTAATCTTTTTAATTTTAAATACAGTTGTATTTTAGTCAACATACTGAATTTGTTTAGTTCTGAGAAAAAATGATTTATTAATTCTGATCACATTAATTTCATTTTTGTTCCTCCATTGATAACTTTGCACTAATTCAACAAATAAGCTCTATAAAACTTTTAACCTTTAATTTGTCAAGAGCTATAGTACGATTGGTTCAAAGAGCTTTTAAGCTATGAAAATACTCAATATTGACTATGACGCTGGACTTCACCTTTGAATTGTAAACTAATTCTTAGGAACAAATCAGTACTGAAAAAAATTTAAACCTGGGCTGGAGAATGGCTTAGCTATTAAGGCACTTGCCTGTAGAGCCTAATGACCTTAGTGGGATTCCCCAATACCCATGTAAAGACAGATGCACAAAGTGGTGCATGCATCTAGAGTTTGTTTGCAGTGGTAGGAGACCCTGCACATCCATTCATATTCATTCTCTCTCTCTCTCTCTCCTGTTTCTCTGTACTTGCAAATAAATAAATATTTTTTTTAAGTTAGGCTTTTTCTCTTAGTAAGACATCACACTGCATGGATGCTCAAACATGCAGTTTTGAGCACTTAAATATTTCTGAAATAAGATGCATATTAGAGCAATATTTCTTAAATTGCATGGAACATAATATGTTATTGCCTTGGGCCTTACAAAGGCTTCCGAAGGCACCTGGCACCTATAGCTGGTTTAGTCACCTCCTCCTTCTGCCCTTACTCTCTTACAAAGTAACATGAGCAACAAAAAAAGCCTATAGAAATAATGGAAATAGGGTTGTGATTGCTAAATTGACTATCAAGTAGTTATTGAAGAAAGAAAAGCAAAAATCTCTATGTGAGTTGTTCTGACCTGCCTGGTTCCCTGTCATGGTTGCCGTCTGGCCATGCTGGCTATAGGGCGTCCTGATTTTGTATTGAGACTTTGTCCATACATGTCCCTTGACAGAAATGCTCTTATCACTATTTTCAGTTGTGCTAACTTTTCTCTGATCCTTCATTTCTTCACTTATATGTCACTCCCAAGAGACTCTCTGGAGTAAAGCCATAGCCCTGTTATTTGATTCTAACTCCACTGTACATATAATTTGTATTATTATTGATTACCAAATTTTTAAATTGCTTTGTTCCCTGATATGTGGAAACCTCTAATCCTGGGATCCTGCCTTGTGTAATGGCTATCTATGGTGAATGCTTTATAAGTGTGGGGGATCAAGCAAGCCAATTACAAAAGCCCGGAAGTCTACTTGCCTCATACTGTGTCATTATGATGGATGAGTTGAGGAATATTTATAGAGTACCACATGGTTTATCAGAATCATGGCACCAGTTTGGCTGTCAATGTAAGAATTTAATTCATTGGTTACCAAGACTTCATAGCAAAATATTTGGCATCATATATCAATAATTAAAAATACAGAAATTTCTTTGCTACTGTAAAATTTGTTTAGTTGAAATAAGGTTTATGTTTCTTTATTTCTACATTTCTAATATACAAAATCAAATTGCTAACTGTTTGGGAGAGTAAAATGAGAATTTTCAGTTAGTGGATAGTAGTGATTCTTTGATAATTAAACCTTACAAAGATAAAAAGTGCAGAAAAACAGGATTTCTAGTTGCAACATCTAATGAGGAAGAAAAGAGATTTTGTGGGAGACACTGTGGTGTCGTTCATGGTTAATAGAGAAGATGTAGGAAGGGAGAATTTGGATGGTAGCTAACATCACAAAGCTCAAAATAATTTATCTGCATATATTAAAACACATTCACAAACAGGTATGTTGGCACACGCCTTTAATCCCAGCACTCAGGAGACAGAGGTAGGAGGATTACTGTGAGTTTGAGGCCACCCTGAGACTGCATAGTGAATTCCAGGTCAGCCTGAGCTAGAGTGAGACCCTGCCTCGAAAAACAAAACAAACAAACAAAAAACACTCTCACAAACTTCTATTTTGGTAAAGGAGATCCTTGGAAATTTCTAGCAGGTCTGACACTCCAGGTTAGTTTACACAGGTTACATCCTACATTAACTCAAATGGCTGGTGGGGACTCTATTTGAGCTTAGCTCAGCAACACAGAGGAAAGGGCAATCTTATTCCTAAGGGCACAATGGATCCTCAAGTGTTAGCACAGATTGAGACTGCAAACTGTGAATTATGCGACCATGGTCCATGGGAGGGACCATCATAGCACATTTGAAAAAATATTTTAAAAATTTATTTACAAGTAGAGATAGAAAGAGAGAGAAGAGACAGACAGAGAGAATGGGCATGCCAGGGCCTCCAGTCCTTGCAAAAAAACCTCCAGATGCACACACCATGTGAGCATCTGGCTTTATGTGGGTACTGGAAATCAAGCCCAGGTTGTTAGGCTTTGCAGACAAGTGTCTTAATTGCTAAGCCATCTCTTCAGCCCTATAGCACCTTTTCAGGTTTTTTATTTTAGGTCTCTGGGAGGTACTAAAGGGTTAACACTTGAGGTTGGGCAAAATGGCCTCAATATGACCTTTTATTTGAAGGAGTATCAAAGGAAATGTGGATCACAACAAAACTTCTCTGTTAATATCCCTAAAACACAACTTACTGCTACATTTTAAAAATACAATGCATGATATTCCAGGTGAGGTTCCACCTAAAATGTTTAATTCCTGAAGCACTTGTTCTTTCTTAATACCCTTCAAGGCTTTCACAACAAGGTGGGAAACAGTTACACTGGAGATTGGCTGTAGTATCTGCTTCTTTCAGAGAAGAAGCTGGATACAGGGAGTCAGAGCCTTATTTTTTGTTCATAGTGACATCAGAGTCTCCTCATTTTATATCTGTCTTGTTTATATTATTGTTAAATTCAGTGTTCTTGAAAGACAAATTAGATGAATAATATTTGTAACTAATGTATATTGATAGATTAAGATGTTTCCTTGTACTACATGATAAAGTTTGTTTTCAGAGATGGTCTGATTACATTGCGTAGGCTGGAACTAAAAGGCATACACTATCATGCCCTGCAAAGTGATGACTTTTAACATGAAGCAAAGACATGCTACTTTACTCTTAATTCAGGAATGGTAGATATTCTCAAAGGTAAGGAAAGTGAACATGTTCATTCATGAAGGGTAATTCATGTGCACAAAAAGTAATAGGCCTTCAGAATTAACTGCTAAATACATTGAATATATTGCTTTAAACTTAATTTGTTTGGAGTTTATTGTATGAACATATTGTATAGTGGTTGTATTGCCATCAGATTATGCTCTCTCTCTCCCACCCTCATTCCACTGAGGAGCCTTCTCATAGGGTTAGCAGTATTATCTGTGGGGTTACACATACACCTACCAGTCTCTGTGGCGCTGGGGGGGATGGTGGGCAATGCCTCAGAGTACACCTTTCCACCTGTGGCTAAATTTTTATTTATTTATTTATTTATTTGAGAGCGACAGACACAGAGAGAAAGACAGATAGAGGGAGAAAGAGAGAATGGGCGCGCCAGGGCTTCCAGCCTCTGCAAACGAACTCCAGACGCGTGCGCCCCCTTGTGCATCTGGCTAACGTGGGACCTGGGGAACTGAGCCTCGAACCGGGGTCTTTAGGCTTCACAGGCAAGCGCTTAACCACTAAGCCATCTCTCCAGCCCTGTGGCTAAATTTTTAACATATAATTTTTAATAATATTTCATGCCCTTTATTTAATAAGTATATTGCACAAATTGCTACTTTGTTTGTAATTTTAAACAACATGACAAGTTTGCCAAAAACTGTAGGAAAAGGTCAGGTTTTAATTGTAGCAGTTACTTATATGGTTATATGTACAGATTCATGTAGGCTTACAAGCATACATCCCATTGTTCCATTCTCTATGAATGTTTAACAATGTACTTCAACAACTTTGGTTTGAAACAACAGCTATTTTATTACATTTCATGATTTTGTGACTCGGGAATCTGAGCAGAGCTTCCTTGGGTGTTTCCTTTGTTCACCAAGTCTGGTTAATGCATCTCACTGAATGGGAGTCAGTTGATGAATGGGCTGGTCTGGAGGATTCAATATAAACCTGTTAACATCTAGCAGTGTATGCTAGAAGACAGGGCTGAGCTGGGACTTGGGACTTGGGTCTACACCTTGTGGCCTTCTGGAGGAAGTATGGCAATCTGACGGTAGTCAATTTCACAAGTCAGTTTAGGGTTACCAGAGGGATCAATACCAGAACACACTGGAAAATGCAAGCTTCCCTGTTACAGCCTCCCAAAGAACAGTGGTATTTATTTGGACATAGAGCACTACAGAGAGAGTAGGCAAGCCAGACTTAACTGTAGATACATTCAAGAAAGGATGAGGCAAGAAAAATACTTTTAAAGAAAAACAGAGATAACTTTATTTGGATTCAGAGTGTGTAGGCCTTGGAGATGGGGGGAAAGAATTAGGATGAGTGTATTGGGGTGGTAGGCTCTATTGTTTGGAAAGTTCCTTCAGGAGCATTGTGTCTGGATTGTTGCAGTCTCAGTGCTGTCTCCAGATGACTCAGTGATTAAAGGCACCTGGTTGCAAAGCCTGACAGGCTGGGTTTAATTAATTTCCCAGTACACACGTAAAGCCAGATGCATAAAGTGGCACATACATCTGGAGTTTATTTAGTGGCAGGAGGGTCTGATGAGTCCATTCTCTTTTTTGTTCCCTCTCCCTCTCTTGCAAATAAAGACATAAAATACTTTTTAAAAAGATAAAGTTTTGGTGGCACACACCTTTAATAGCACTAGAGAGTCTGAAGTAGGAGGATTGTTGTGAATTCTAGGTCAGCCTGGGCTAGAGCAAGAGCCCACCTCAACCCCCTCCCCCCAAAATAAAACAAAATAAATTTTGTTGCTGAAGGGTAGGTA